>NC_068355.1:4137763-4737763 GCF_020536995.1 Dreissena polymorpha | reverse complement strand
TTTTTAATTTGACCAAGTAACCTAGTTTAATAGCTCACATAACTCAGTTTCAATCCCAGCCAAGTTTTCATTGGGACCAAAATTAATGTTCTTACCTAAGTTTCATGAAAATTGGCCAATAAATGTGGCTAATATAGGGTAAACAAGTTTTCACTACAGCCATATAAGGAAATCTGCCCTCCACCCCTGGAGGCCATGATTTTCAAAACACCAGACAAATTTTTTAACTCGACCGATTAGTCACTAGGACAAGTGTTCTAACAAAGTTTCATTTAGATTGCACTAAAAATGTGACTTCTAGACTGTTAACAAGGTTTCACAACAGCAATATGAGGAAAAATATCCTGCCACCTGGTGGCCATGTTTTTCAACAAACCATAACTATTTTTTAACTCAGATGAGCTATCATTAAAACAAATGTTCTGACCAAGTTTCATAAAGATTCGACTATAAATATGACCTCAACAGTGTTAAGGTTTTACTATAGGCATATAAGGAAAATGCCCCCAGCCCCAGGTGACCATGTTTTTAAATGAACCAGAACCAGTTTCAAACTCATCCAAGATAACATAAGAACAAATATTCTGACTACATGCTAACGCAGTGTAATAGTTAACAGAGATGCACTTAAATTTGTTCCCATTATCGGAAAGTCCACGGAAAGCACGTTTTTTACATGCTGCGTATGACGCAATAAAATATTTCTTTGTATATGTATTGTATTGCATTCAATCTAAATTTAAATTCGCTCGTCGTATGAAAGCTGTGTCCCATAATGCACTGTACTAATTTTTCTGAAAAATGGCGTAGGCAAATGAATTTGTTTACGAACTTCGTAAACATATTTCTTGTCATAAATGTTTAACATTATTTTTTCGTAAGTGATGTTGTAATTATATTGGATTATCAGATAAATGTGCACATTAAAAAAGCGGTATGTATACTGTTATCGTTCGATTCGGTTTATGTGCATGTATTTGCGGATGACAACACAGCATGACAATACACAGGACCTACATTATAGGCTATACTTTACCTGTTTTTATAGCCCTTTTAAATAAATAAGCTCAAAACTTATAACGCTGTCCGTTTATAACGCTGTTGCGTGGCTTGGACCCCGTCATCCGCGTTATATTGGAGTTACAGTGTATCTTTTATGAAGATTGTACAATAAACGTGACTTAGAGTTAACAAGGTTTTACTATAGCCATATGAGGAAAACTGCCCCTGCCCCCTAGCGACCATGTTTTTCAACCAACCAGAACCATTTTAAAATCAGCCCAGATATCCTTAGAACAAATATTCTGACTAAGTTTCATGAACATTGGAAAATAAATGTGGCCTCCAGAGTGTGGCCTCCAGAGTGTTAACAAGGTAAATATTGACCACGCAAGACAGACAACACATGACTTACAAGAGGCGATCACAAGACAGACAGCACATGACTTACAAGAGGCGATCACAAGACAGACAACACATGACTTACAAGAGGCGATCACAAGACAGACAACACATGACTTACAAGAGGCGATCACAAGACAGACAACACATGACTTACAAGAGGGGATCACAAAAGCTCATCATGAGCATGTTGTACTCAGGTGAGCTTAACAAGAGCACCGCATGACGGGTGCCACGCTCAGCTGCAAAAGCTTGTCAGAATTTTTTTAGAGGTCACAGTGACTTTGACCATTGAACTAGAGACCCAAAATGGGTGTGGCGTGTAGAACTCATCAAGGTGCATCTACATATAAAGTTTCAAAGTTGTAGGTGGAAGCAATGTAATGTTAGAGGCAAAGTTAAAGTTTTATATTAGAGGTCACAGTGAATTTGACCTTTGACCTAGTGACCCAAAAATGGGTGTGGCATGTAGAAGTCATCAAGGCGCATGTACATATGAAGTTTCAAAGTTGTAGGTGGAAGCACTTTAATTTTAGAGCAAATGTAACGGACGGCGGATGACGAGGAGGCTATGAAAATACCTCGGGTTTTCTCCGAAAACAGCCGACCTTAAAAATCAAGAAAACATTTGGTACCATGAAGAAGATATACATCAAAACACAAGATTTGTATCCCAGTTTCTTTTACATTAAATGTGCACCATTGTATTACATACATTTGTTTTCAATAACCTTTAAAAAGCAAACATTTATAAGTTGTAATATTTCAACATGTCACTGGTTAATTTATGTGCATAAAATAAACTGGCCTTGTCGAAAAAGAAAAACCCTAATGAAACATTTACAATTAATAAAAAATACATAAACATACTACATTATATTGACAGGTAAATCACAAAAATGAATATTTCTGCAATACAGCTATCCACAAAGCACTCAAAAAGCAGCAAACTATTTCAATTAGAACATTAAAAATCTGAACATAACAAAAATATTAATGACATGGCATTTATTGCAACATTTGAAGCATCTGAACTTGTAACACAGTGATACATACATGTCATTTATACAACTAATATAATTAACAGCCCAGTGCATTTGTGTTTTAACTTGTTGGAAAAGATCTAGTTTGAAGAAAAGGGTACATGTCAGAAATCAGATGGATATGCAAATACATGACTAGTCCGTATCATAGAACTGCTTTTTATACAGGTTTTTGAAAATGGGCCTATTCCCATGAACCAACATTTAAAAGGAAAACAGGAATGAAGAATGTCTTGAAACTTTTTTATTCTAAGAATACCATTCATTTAAATGTTTCTTATTTATCCACTAAAAATTAACATTTTCAAATGCGCTGGCTATTTTTCAGTCTGTTCTGAAGTTAAATAAAGTTGTATTTTTTTTTTTAAAAGGCAATGGTATATCATTAGTCATTGCAAACTTGCAAATTAAATTATTATGGTAACTTAATTAACATTTACCCTTTCCCAGGTTGGAAATGAAGTCTTGAAAACTTAAATATAGTCATAAAGGTCTTAAATTTAATTTGATTTCCAAAGAGACTACAAACGCGTCCAATGGCACCAATCTACCAATCTACAGTTTAGTCACCATTGTATTGGTAATATAGCATTAATTCATGAAATCAACCACTTCAGTTGTGAATCAAACTTATGATCCGGGAATTAAATGAACCATCCAGGAATCAAGCGTTACGTCATTTCCAGAGCTGACCGGTGATATGGGCGAGATATGGAGGGCATTTCCGACTTGGCCGGCTGCAGAGGGCGTCGGCTGTTCCTGGAGTCGGGAAAGCGCTCGTGGTAGTGCTCCAGGCGTAGATACTTCACTGTTATCAGGCGTCCTGCAGGTCAAACAAAAATTGTGTCTTGTTCTGATAAAACTGGGCATAAATCATGTGCGTTAAGTGTTGTCCCAGATTAGCCTGTGCAGTCCCCACAGGCTAATCAGGGACAACACTTTCCGCTTTTACCAGATTTTCGGTTATAAGGGACTTCCTTAAAACGAAAACTACCATTAAAGCGTAAAGTGTCGTCCTAATCTGGGACGACACTCTACGCACATGCATTTTGCCCAATTTTCACAGAACAGGACACAAATGATAAGCAGATTTACATTACTGGGCTTGGTTTCTCAAAACTGTAATGGCCAGTAAAGCTAACAGCTGTTAATGTTTTAACCCATTTATGCCTAGTGGACTCTCCCATCCTTCTAAATTGGATCAATTTTTTCCAAAATTAGGGATGTCTAGTATATTTATTTCTATATTTAGAATATTTCTTACAGAAATCCCTTTAAGCAACCAGCACACACCCTGATGAGACGCCGCATCTCATCTGGGTCTGCACTGTTTGCCAAGGCCTTTTTTCTATACGCTAGGCATAAATGAGTTAATAAAGTTATATCTATGAGTTAATTATTTACTCACATATAAATGTGTTACTTGCAAACACATTTGTATTGCTCTACTAATTTGCATTTGTTTGATAATATATATTTTTTTATAAATAATTTAAATTAGGCCTAAAGCTGGACAACTGTTACCTTAACTAGCCATCAAAGGTTTGAGCTATTTCTTGATACCTTTGAGGTAAAATAAGACACGTCATGCAAAAAGGGGTCTTATTTCCCTAAGCCGCTAGCGTAGCTCCAGAACAGCGTGGAAAATCGCACAGTCATGTCAGGAGCTAACTTGTCCACTACGCACAGTCATGTCAGGAGCTAACTTGTCCACTACGCACAGTCATGTCAGAAGCTAACTTGTCCACTACGCACAGTCATGTCAGGAGCTAACTTGTCCACTATAAAATCACGCAAGGTTTCAAGGTCTCATTAGCGGACAGGGAACAACCCTTAACAATAGGGCATGAGACCCACTTTTCCATGCTGTGGGTCATATATCTGAAGAAAAATATTAACATACACTATAACAGAAAATCAGCATTCATAGACAAAATGGTTAAATAAAATATTTTTTTCACTTTTTAACTTTGATGTTTAATAATTCCCGTAATCATTCAAGGCATTTTGCCTTACAATTGTGTTTTTTATAATTTACCATACATTAGAAGTTATTATTTGAGTTCAGCATCTCACATTATTATGTAACACATAAATTCCTACTTGAACGTGTCCATTTATAAACATATCTCAAAATCTCAACACCCATTTGGTCCCATAAGTTCAAACAGCAACCCGCTGGATTATAAGAAACATATTAAATATACTGTTGCACATAAATTTGCTTATCTTCGGTGAGTTAAACACTGTCCAAAATCAGCAGAAGCATAAATCAGCTATGCAGAATTGAGCCGCAATAGCAAAATGTACGCTAGTAAAGAGAGAATATAATTTCTTAACATAAACCATTCTTATTATAAGCCACTGTTTAAATTTTGAACCACTGGGTCAGGGCAAACAGCCCAGTAGAGGTCATTGTAGTGTATAAGATAAGGTGTCCATCAAGCAACCAGGTCACGATTTAATCTGAACTGTGGGAGCATTCTTTAGATATCCCAAAAGACACCAAGTAATGGTCTTCCCAGGAAACGGACTAAAGAGCATTGCAAGAAGCCTTAAACTTTCCATATAATCCAGCTTGAATAAAAAAGTTTAAACGTAACCCTTTACCACTTAGATACGTATTTTGATGCATTTGTGGTACCTTAGAAAGTTAAGTTTAATTTAAGACCTTTCTTACTATATTCAAGTTTTTAAGGCTTCATTTCGAACCTAGCTGATGAGCAGCAAACAGCATAAAACCTGAACAGACACTGCAAGTTACTCGCAGGCTGTTCTGGTTTTATGCTGTTTGCACATAGCCATTTTCTCTTCGATTCTGTGAGGGAAAGGGTTAAATGCTAAGTATCAACTTACCGTCAAACCACCATCCATGCAGGGCCTGATAAGCCTGGTAGGCTTTCTCACAGCTCACACACTTGATGTACACACAGCCCTGCAACAGCAACATCAGTACAATGCAAGATGTGCGTTGTGTTGTCTAAGATTAGCCTGTGCAGTCTAGGGATGACACTTTCCACTAGCATTTTTTGGGGGGCTTACAGGAAATCTTTCCTAAATGAAAATCTATTCCACTTTACGCACATGCATTAAGTCTGGTTTTCTCAAAGCAAGGCTCAAGTAATATTTGAATATTACTGGGATAAACTGTCTACCTAAACAATTGTATCCACTGCCTCAGCAATTTTATGATATATTCAGTTTTATTCACAAGCCTTCCAAAATAAAACGGTCTAATTCAATTTAAAGGAATGCTATACATTAACATGCCCAATAACAGACTAGCACATTCTATTCATTAAAATGCCATACATCTGGTCAACAAAATTATAGTGTATTTGCTTTTTAATCACTTTTCTTTGCATGTTACTTACCTCCTTGGAAGAGCGGTCTACGTAGATGTGCAGGATTCCATGGTTGTCCTGACACTTCTCCAGTACAGCCTCCTCCACGTCGAGGTGCCAGTCATCACTGTTCTGCTCCCTGGAAACATGGAAAGCAAATAAGAATAGCTGAGGACACTTTTCAATAGATAAATAGGATAGGACAGTATAGCATTGACATTTCAAAGGCATCAAAAACAAGAAAAATGGCAACAGCAAGAATCTAGGTTTTCAACATTAAAGTTATATCGTATGAGCCGTGCTCTGTGAAAAGGGGGTTTAATGCATGTGTAAAGTGTTGTCACAGATTAGCCTGTGCAGTCTTCACAGGCTAATCAGAGATGATACTTTCCACTTTTATGATATTTTCTGTTTAAAGAAAGTATCTTCTAAGCAAAAAATCCAGTTTAGGCGGAAAGTGTCGTCCAGGATTAGCCTGTGTGGACTGCACAGGCTAATCTGGGATGACACTTTAGGCACATGCATTAAACCCCTTTTCACAGATAGGACCCATATTTCATTAAAGTTATTGTGCAATCCCGAGCCAGGTCTGCATGTTGCCTACCTGCACACAGGATTTCAGCTCAATACCTTCATACAAATCTCAAGTTATTGAGTGGAAAACAGTTTTTCCATTTTAAGTAACATTGATCTTGACTTTTAACTTTGATCTAAACTTAAACTAGATATGCATTTCAGCTATAAACATACAAGATTTAAGAACGCCCATACAAACTCAACCTACATTTGTATTGTGGTGGCATCGTTAGTGACTTCAATTACTTAAAATAATATTAATTTCTGTTAAAACAAATACGATGTTTACTCTACACGTTTTACTTATATACACTTAATTTTCATGAGAAATCAGTGTTGAGTATTGGTTAACAAAACATCAAATTAAGCCGTCCAATGTCTTAACTGACTTTTATCGCGAATAAGATAAATGTGTACACCGCAACATTGCTAATAGCCCCCACTCCCCGCAGTTAAATTTTCGCGAGTAAAATAAAACAATATTGCCAGTTATCAAAACGTTCCCCTTGTTTGAAACCACACAAGTACTTATTTATTGTTTTATTTTTTTGTTTGTTGACACGTTATTTATTATCATCAATGGTGCGGCATGTTGTGCTCGCTAGTCACCAGTGCAAGTTGACAGTATGTCTCACGCAAATGTTAAATCGCACTTATTGTTTTATGAAAGAAGCATAATAAACAAGCAAATTCGTTGAATTGATATCCGCCGCCAATATACTTCTGGACACAAAAGTTTTCTGGACGGATGGACGACGCCAACGTGCATCATCCTCTTATCCATATATATACTCATACCAAGTTTCAATGAAATCCGTCTATGCACTTCCAAGATATTGCTCCAGACACACCAAAAAAGCATTTTTTAAGATACAAAGGGCCATAACTCTGTTATTATCCATTGGTGTACAATGCCATTTGGCGTGCATCATTCACATATCCATATATATACTCATACCAAGTTTCAATGAAATTCGCAAAAGCACTTCCAAGATATGGCTCCGGACGCAAAAAAGCATTTTTTCAAGATACAAAGGGCCATAACACCATTATTAACAGATGGTGTACAATGCCATTTGGCATGCATCATCCTCTTATCCATATATATATACTCATACCAAGTTTCAATGAAATCCGCCAAAGCACTTCCAACATATGGCTCCGGACACAAAAGTGCCGGAAGGACGGAAAGACGGACGGACGGCAGGACGGAAAAGGCCAAAACAATATCCATCCGCCTATGGCGGTGGATAAAAAACCATGTTAACCTTTTCCTGAAGATGTAACCAGTTAACTGGTTGTTTTAGTAGGTTAGCCATTTAACCTTTTGCATCACTCTGGTAAACAAGTCTTTCATTGCCTAAAAGAGTTATACATGTACACATACGATAATAACATCTGGATTCAAACTTGAAACAAATGTCATCCTGAAGCAACATCATCAACAGCATGTCCACTTTATTTAATAGGCAACACAGCTAAAAGCTCAAATATACCTCAAGAGCTTTTGGCCTCATTATGGGAAGACTTGTATCAGCTCAGGCAAATCTTTTGCAAGAATAACTCACGTGTTGGCGTCAAACATATTCCTGACTTTCAGGCAGGGCGTTGGACCGTACGGCAGACTGTTCACACTGCTGATGTTCGTCTCTCCAAACGCTGTCGATCACACATAAGTATCATTATGAGTCTCATTCAGGAAAGACTGGGCTAAATGCATGCGTGTAAAGTGTCGAACCAGATTAGCAAATCAGGGACAAAACTTTCCGATTATAGTGAATATTTATTTAACAAGAGGGGCAAGATGGCCCTAGTACGCTCACCTGAGAGAAGCAAGTTCATTCAATCTTTACTAAATGTCAAACTTGACCTAGATATTGTCCAGACAAACATCCTGGTCAAGTTTCATCATTATTGAACCAAAACTCTGGCATATGGAGTGTTTTTGTTTTTGTAAGATTTGACCTGGTGACCTATATTTTGAGTTGACCCCTCCTTACCAAACATCAAACTTTGCTTACAAAAATAAATATTATGACCAAGATTCATAAAATCTGACACAAAATTGTGACCTCTGGAGTGTTTACAAGGATTCTGTATCATATAATGAAAATTTGGACAATCTAAGGGCAATAATTATGGCATTAATTATGTGATATATATAAAACCAATCTTTGTACCAAGTTTCATAATGATTGGGCAAAAAATGTGATTTCTAGAGTGTTCACAAGCTTTTTTTTACTATATAAATATAAGAAAACTGCCCCCCCCCGGCAGCCATGTTATTCAACTGACCTAAACCATTTTCGAACTCAACTCTCATATCAAAGAAACAAATGTTCTGACCAAATTTCATGAAAATTGGGCCAAAAATGTGACTTCTAGAGTGTTCACATGTTTTCACTATATACATACAGAGAAAAATGCCCCGCCCACTGGCGGCCATGTTTTTTTAACCTATCTGGACCATTTTCGAACTCGTCCGAGATATCAATAAAACTAATGTTTTGACCAACTTTCATGATGATTGGGCAAAAATTGTGACTTCTAGAGTGTTTACAAGGTTTCTATATAGCCAAATAGGGAAAACTGCCACTATATACATATAGAGAAAAATGCCCCGCCCACTGGCGGCCATGTTTTTTCACCGATCTAGACCATTTTCGAACTCGTCCTACAGTCTTCGAAATTAGCTTTGAAAAGTTACATGCCAGTCGGACCAGTTACTTAAGAATTTTTACATGCCCAACATATTTTTTACATGCCCAAACTTTTGTAACCAAAAATGTAACAAACCACAACATGTTTGCACTTAAATGCTACACATAGTAAAGCAGAACATTTGTTTCAACAGTAGTGAATACAATGGCATCTAATCAGTCACTAGAATAAAGACGGTCGATCATTACACCAGAGCGCTTGGAAAGAGCGTTCTCTGGTGTCCTCGTTGGTTTCTTGGCTTCCTTTTTATATTAATCATTGTCAATTTTCTATTTTGGAAGTGTTTTACCGGGCTTAGCCCCATCAACATACAATAGATACTACATAGCCTCTATGTCGACAATGACATTTGTTTACATTTACGAAAACGGAAGCGTATTACTTGATTGAAATAATCGATTCAAAAAGCATCTACTCTATTACTTTCTACAGAAACCATCAATAAGAACTGAATGTGACCGAAATGCATCGGTCAAAAACAATAACGATGACGTGAGCAAGCAGGTGCGTGTTGTTATACCAATCAAATTTCATTGTTTTACAACTTCCAAAATTGAAAAATAGATTTGCACATATCAAGAACTTACGATTTTTTTATAAAGTGTCAATTGGCTTCAATAATTAACATGCCTGGCGGGCCACAAACGTGAATTTTGTATGCGCCCTGCATTAATTTTACTCGCCACGGGCGATCGGGCATGTGTTAATTTCGAAGACTGGTCCTAGATATCAATTAAATCAATGTTTTGACCACCTTTCATGATGATTGGGCAAAAATTGTGACTTATAGAGTGTTTACAAGAATTCTCTATAGCCAAATAAGGAAAACTGCCCCGCCCACTGGCGGCCATGTTTTTCAACAGACCTGAACCACTTTTGAACTCAATCAAGATATCATGAAGACGAACATTTTGACAACGCTACATGAAGATTGAACATAAAATGTGACTTCTACAGTGTTAACAAGGTTTTTCTTTTTTTTGACCTAGTAACCTAGTTTTTGACCCGGCACAACCCAGTTTCGAACTCAGCCGAGATTTTATTGAGGCAAAGCTTCTGACCAAGTTTCATGAAGATGGGACAAGAAATGTGGCCTCTAGACTGTTTACGAGCAAATATTAACGGACGGACGGAGGGACGTACGACGGACAAAGACCGGTCAGAAAAGCTCAACTGAGCAATCAGGTGAGCTAAAAAAACAAACACTTTTTTTAACCTTTGACCTTGAAGGATGACCTTGACCTTGAACTAACACCACTCAAAATGTGCAGCTTCATTAGAATGCCGCTTTGAAATTTTTTATATTTTATTTTTTTGACCTTTTACCTTCAAGGATGACCTTGACCTTGAACTTCCACCACTTAAAATCTGCAGCTTCATGAGATGCACATGCATGCCAAATATCAAGTTTCTATCCTCAATAATGCAAAAGTTATAGCCAACGCTTTGATAGAAGTTATGAGCATTTTACCATGATAAATCCTTGAAATGCACTAAGTGACCCCGTGACCTAGTTTTTGTACCAGCATGACCCATATTCGAACTTGACCTAGTTATTGTCTAGATACAACTTCTGACCAAGTTTGGTAAAGAACAGTTGAAAAGTATTTGAAATAGAGAGTGGACACGAAAAGTGTGACAAACAGACAGACAGACAGACTGACAGACGCACAGTGCAAAAACTATATACCCCCTTTTCTTTCGAAAGGGGGCATAAAAATGTGGGTTAATAGGTCCTTACGCTTGGGTCTGTTAACAGCATTACAAAGATCTCCCTACATGTATATTACAGACAGGCACATATACATAAGTTACCAATTCACTGATTATGATGTTAATTCTATAAAAAAATATTTTGAAGAGGAACACACTTGGTTGAACTTTGTTTAAACATGTACAGTAGTTTCATACAATAATTGTTTTGTTTTTAACATTAAGAGAACAACAGCTACTGAAGTACATTACCAAGTAGTTTTATTGAGGAAATGTTTCTAAATATTTCTACCAAATCATATTGAATTGAATATCATACCTTGGCCTTGCCACATTTTATGTCCATTTGGCATTGCCTGAAAACAACAACATTTTTTATACAAAAATGCAGTTTTTATATAAGAAACACTTGCGACTGTCTTTAATTTATACTCCTTCTTCAATAAAACATATCAAAATGAACCCCATTGATAGTTTTTTTCTGACTCAAGGCAAAGACATCAGTCTTGGAAGTAACCCACTCAACCGTCAACCGAGTCGAGTGATTTTTGCGTTGGTCGAGTGAAAATTCCAAGCCGGTAGCCCGATCAGTCAAGTGCATTTTTTAGTATCCGAACTTATTAACATGTCCGAAATAGATTCATACAGACGCTTATTCAAAACTGCATTTGTTATTTCCCTTGAGCAATCATTGATTAGCCGCTTATCGAACATTGTTGTAAGTCAATCTCGCGAGACGCTATAACTATTATTATTACTGGAAGGAGAACTCGCGGCGATAGATTTGTTTTAATGTCTTTTCTGCGATATTTTGAAGGCGCAACGCACAAACATCAACTGTACAATGACAATTAAAGTTGCAACAAAAATTATGAACAGTCAATGAAACGAAAATTCCAACCGTTACGGAAAAATAATCGGTCATGGCTTCGTTTTGTATTGGGGACTTTGATTCTGAGCCAACATTGCTGACTGGCTGGTAAGTGCATTTCATACGTAATGTAAAACAAGAGATGTGTTTGTCAGAAACACAATGCCCCCTATTGCGCCGCTTTGAAGCCATAAATTTGACCTTTGACCTTGAAGGATGACCTTGACCTTTCACCACTCAAAATTTGCAGCTTCATGAGATACACATGCATGCCAAATATCAAGTTGCTATCTTCAATATTGCAAAAGTTATGAAGAAGTTTAAAGTTTTGGTTAAAGTTTTTGATTTTGTTTTTTTGACCTTTGACCTTGAAGGATGACCTTTACCTTGACCTTTCACCACTCAAAATGTGCAGCTCCATGAGATACACATGCATGCCAAATATCAAGTTGCTATCTTGAATATTGCAAAAGTTATGACCAAGGTTAAGTTTGGAACACACACATACAATGACAGACAGGCCAAAAACAATATACCCTCGATCTTTTGATCCGGGGGCATTAAAACAACATGCCATTAAATATCATGCTCTAACTTACAAGTATAGTTTTTAACAGATAAAATTAATCTGTTAAGAAACGAATCCTGACTTTAAATTCAAATGTGTTATCATACTGCATTTTAGATGCTGGTACAATCTGCTACAAAACAGATGTGGCTTAGGCAATGAAACTACTGCTACAAATGTCGTTTTAGATTAAGAAGACTCAGAAGTTAGGGCAGAACGGTTACCTTCTTGTTCTACTTCTTATGCACAGGCTAGTTTGACATTGCATTTACTTCTTTCAGATATTTTAGTGGAAAATTGATAATTTCATTTCAGGTTATAACATTGTTTTTGTTTTCAGGCGGCCTTTAAGAGCATACCTGACATGTCAGACCTGGATGTCAGTGACTCAGACAATGATCATGATGGAATGGAGATGTCTGGAGACCTTGTTTAAGTTTTTTGTTAGACATTAACTGTGAATAAAACAGAATCAAGTGTTTATTTGTTTAATCTTTATTGTTCTATGCTTGTTCAATACATAGTTACAAATGTAACAGTACTATAACTTATTTCGGGCTAGTTGAAATTGATTTGGGCTAGTGAGATTTCCAAGCTGGTAGCCAGGCTGGGCTAGTGCCTAAAAAAAATTAATGCCAAGACTGAGACATTATGAAATACCAAAATAAACATTACTGTCATGCATGTATACAAAGATCTTCAGCAAAAACACAAGAGCCCATCACAGTAATTAATGAATACAGCCTCCACAACAGAAGTATGTCATAGTTAATTTTAAAATGTACCAACCCTTTACCACTTAGATACGTATTTAACCTTTAACACTTAGATATGTATTTAACCCTTTACCACTTAGATACATATTTAACCCATTACCACTTAGATACATATTTAACCCATTACCACTTAGATACATATTTAACCCATTACCACTTAGATACATATTTAACCCATTACCACTTAGATACATATTTAACCCTTTACCACTAAGATACATATTTAACCCATTACCACTTAGATACGTATTTAACCTTTAACACTTAATTACGTATTTAACCTTTAACACTTAGATACGTATTTAACCTTTAACACTTAGATACGTATTTAACCTTTAACACTTAGATACGTATTTAACCCATTACCACTTAGATACGTATTTAACCCTTTAACACTTAGATACATATTTAACCCATTACCACTTAGATACGTATTCAACCCTTTACCACTAAGATACATATTTAACCCATTACCACTTAGATACATATTTAACCCATTACCACTTAGATACATATTTAACCCTTTACCACTTACATATGTATTCAACCCTTTACCACTTAGATACATATTTAACTCTTTACAACTTAGATACCTATTTTTACACATTTGTAGTCCCTTAGTAGGTTATATTTAATTCAAGACCTTTCTTATTAGATTCAAGTTTTTAAGGCTTCAATTCCAACCCTTAGATACTGATGAACAGCAAACGGCATAAAACCTGAACAGATTACTTGCAGGCTGTTCTGATTTAATGCTGTTTGCACATAACCATTTTCACTTTGCTTCTGAGAGGGAAAGGGTTAAGATGTAACAATGAAAAAGAGCTGTCCCAAGATGGTGCACTGGACTATACTGTGCTTAGGTATAAAATGTTGTAGCTAAATATCACCCTTTATAACACAGCATTACTACTATTAAGCAAAGTTTTGTGGTCTTATTAGCAGACAGGGTAGCCCTTGAACAGAGTGCACAATGCGCAGGCTGGTCTGGAGCTACGGTAGAAAATATGGCATAAGACCCATTTTCCCAGGAAGTGGCCCATACAGTACCTGCAGCCATCTCCAGACCGAGAACTCCTCCCCCTGTATGACCTGAGTCTCAGGACGGATACGAGACTCATTTGCCTCAATGAACTTCACCGCGTCATCCCACAGCGTCTGCATCTGACGCCTGACAAAGAGAACACATAGAATTTGCTGATAATTCATTATCATTTGCGTGACATTAAGTTTTGTTCATTTTTTTGGTAGACTAACCCACACATTTAAGATCAAGATAAAAATGTATTCCAAAAAAACTTCAAGAGGCCCATGAGGGCCTGAATCGCTCTACTGCTATAAACACTGTGCAAGTTTGGAAAGAATAAGATGGAAACTGTGTACTTAATCGCGCAAACAAGGAGAATTTTCTCAAATTCAAGGGGAGGTTATTGTGTACTTATTTCTCCGATACTGCCCATATTCAATAGGGTTCAAGTCCTCATTGATATAAAGACACTGTGCAAGTTGGGAAGTAATTAGATGAAAACTGTAGAATTTATTGCGTAAACAAGCGGGATTTCAAAATTTTCTCATATTCAAGGGGAAGTCATTCTGGACTTATTGCTTCGATATTGCTCTTTTTACAGAAGGGTTTGAGTCCTCATAGATACAAAGACACTGTGCAAGTTGGCCAAGAATTGGATGAACATTATGGACTTTATCACATAAAAAACAGAATTTTCATTTTTTTTCTCAAATTCAAGGGGAGATAATTCTGGACTCATAACACCGATATTGCTCATTTTCAATAGGGTTTGACTCATCATTCAGATAAAGACACTGTGCAAGTTGGGAAATAATTGGATGAAAACTGTGGACTTTATTGCATAAACAAGCCTTATTTCACAATTTCCTCAAATTCAAGGGGAGATAATTCTGGACTTTTTACTCTGATGTAACCCATTTTTATTAGGGTTCGAGTCCTCATTAATATAAAGACACTGAACAAAATTGAAAAGAATTGGATGAAAACTGTGGACTTTTATCCCTTCAACAAGAAAAAAGTCTAACGCACCGACGGACGACGGAAACAACGCCATGACATAAGCTCTTCAGGCCTTCGGCCAGTAGAGCTAAAAATCAGAACGCATTACAAAAGACACCAAAGACATGAAATAGGATGAAATCCACAAACATACTGCATTTTGTGAAATCAAATGGTAACCACAAACATACTGCATTTTGTGAAATCCAGATAAATCCAAATCCAGATAAATCCAGTAAAGCTGTATCAAAACTCGCAACTTTGTTCAGGTAGAAGAGTAATTATAATGAATGAGATAATTATAATGATCTGTGATCATAAACTGACAGTTATTGTATCTGTGCTTTCATTACAGAAAAAACAAGAAACCGTCGGAGACGGGTGATGCTCCCCAAAGTGTTTTTTTGTCACAATATTGCACTATATATTCAGATAAAAGGAAACGTCTTGAGGGGCATAACTTTGGACAAAATAATACGATGGATGGTTTAGCAACTTAAAAATTTCAAAGGACCATAACTCTCTAAACAAGAATTGCACTATATGTACAGTTAATGGAAAATTTCAAAGGGCCATAAGTCTGTGGAAAATCATCGGACCATAACTGGCTGATGATATACACATCTCCTTTTGGTAGTGAAGCTTCCCATAAAGTTTCATTAGTTGCTGAGAAATAGCCCGGACAAGAATTGCACGATATGTACAGTTAATGGAAAATTTCAAAGGGTCATAACTCTGTGAAAAATCATCTGACTAAAACCCGCTGATAATATGCACATCTCCTCTTGGTAGTGAAGCATCCCATAAGGTTTCATTGAATTCCGGTCATTAGTTGCTGAGAAATAGCTCGGACAAAAATTGTGCACGGACTGACGGACACACGCACGGACAGACGAAGCGGCGACTATATGCTCCCCCCGAAAATTTAGGGGGAGCATAATAAAAGATTATTAAAAACAAAGCAAAATATTTTGCTTACAATAATAACTAGAGCTTTGTCACAGACGTGACGTATACCCCCACATTCTGCATTGACACAGAATATTTTGCATGCTGTCTTCACAAAACAAGAGAAGCTAATTTATGTCAATTTTTAAGAATTATAATGCCTTTATAATTTATGGCCATTTTGACCTTTGAACTCTTGAATTCTTTCGCATGACAGGCCTTCCAATGAATGTGAACAAAATTAATGTACAGAGCCAGTTAAAAATCTCACAATGAAAGATATAGTTATGGCCCGGACAAGCTCATTTATGGCCATTTTTGACTTTTAAATTCCAAGTGTGACTTGACGATATGGACGTAATTCTTTGCATGACACCTCGTCCAATGATGGTGAACAAATGTGCCAAATGATTTTAAAATTTCACAATGAACGACATAGTTATGTCCCGGACAAGCTCATTTATGGCCATTTTTTACCTTTGAACTCAAAGTGTGACCTTCACCTTGGACATATAGACATAATTCTTTCGCATGACACACCATCCAATGATGGTGAACAAATGTACCAAATGATTTTAAAGTCTCACAATAAATGACAAAGTTATAGCCAGGACAAGCTCAATTATGGGCAACTCAAAGTGTGACCTTGACCTTGGAGATATTGACGTACTTTTTTCACATGACACATCGTCCCATGATGGTGAACAAATGTACGAAATCATCTTAAAATCTAACGATAAATGACATAGTTATAGTCCGGACAAACGTTCGGTTTAAAACGCACTAAGTGACCCCATGACTTAGTTTTTTACCTGGCATGACCCATATTCAAACTTGACATACAACTTCTGACCAAGTTTGGTGAAGATAGGATGAAATTTTTGGGACAGACAGACAGACCGACAGACAAAGTGACTCCTATATAGCCCCCATTACCAATGGTGAAGGGAGTATAACAAACAATAATATTCACACATTTTCATATTGGCGCTATTTAAGTAAGAGCATCAGTTAAGGAATGATTCTAATTCAGTCAGACTCGTTTGAAATGGGCTTCTTCACTTCAAACATTCTTTAACAAGAAACCGTCGGAGACGGGTGATGCTCCCCAAAGTGTTTTTTTGTCACAATATTGCACTATATATTCAGATAATAGGAAACGTCTAGGGGGGACAAGAATTGCACTATATGTACAGTTAATGGAAAATTTCAAAGGGCCATAACTCTGTGAAAAATCATCCGACCAGAACCCGCTGAAATGCTGAGAAATAGCCCGGACAAAAATTGTGCACGGACGGACGGACAAACACAAGCACGGACACACGAAGCGGCAACTATATGCTCCCCCAAAATTTTTTGGGAGGGAGCATAAAAATCATTAAGACACGCTAAAGCCGTTAACTTTCACTTTATAAATTTGTTGAATTGATATCCCAAGCCAAAAATAAACTTTGTGACAGACAGACTGATGGACAACGTCAATTCCATATCCCTACAGCTTTGGCGGGGGACAATAACCTACTACTTAAATTGAAATGTGATTAACAGGGCCCATTTCCTGTAAGTGACTTCCTCTCTCCTCATATTTTAATATTTTCCTCTAACACTTGATTGTTCTTTTACAACAGACTCCCTTTAAATGAAAATTAAATAAAGGGGGATAGTGCCGTCCCTGATTTGCCTGCACGGACTGCACATGTATAAACCACAGCTTTCCCAGAATGCATCTCAAATGAGCTCAAACCTTTTTGGCACGGGAATGAGCTGGTCCCTGACATGTTGTACAGCCATGTATGGCGGGTAGTTCTTAGGGTCGTTCTTGCGCTCTGACACCTCATAATTGTCCTTCAGCATTTCTACAAACAAAATCAAATGAGCCTCGTTCTAGGACAACTGGGCTTACTAAACATACTTATCAGGGATAACGCTTTCTGCCTAGAATGGATTATCTTTAAGAAGGGACTTCCTTGGCTAGATTGAACTTTACCGGTACGCAGTTGTTTACCACCATCGACAAAGCGGGGGTTTGGGGGCGGTAGCCCCCGATACTAAGGAAATATATAGGATAAAAAGGATTATAAGGTGTTGCGTTAGTTGTTATGTGTTAGGTGTTAAGGGTTAGGATTAGGGTACGCTGTTTGATGTTAAGTGTTGCGTACCGGTAAAGTTCAATCGTCCCACTCTCTTTGAACAAAAAATTACATATAAGTGGAAAGTGTCATCCATGATAAGCCTGTTCGGACTGCATGAGCTAATCTAGGAATACACCTAATGCACATGAATTATGTCCAGTTTTCCAAGAGCAAAGCTCAAATATTCCGAACATTGTGACTGACAATGATAGGTATCACGAACATTGTGACTGACAATGATAGGTATCATCCTTTGTAAAAATGAATGTACATTCTATCATTTAACAGTTGGTCTATTTCATTGATAATACTTTCAAAACCACAACTTTTCAATATCTCTGTTGTAGGATCACAAAGTACCATAATGTTTTTATTCAAGGGGTCCGCTATGAATTAATTAATTTTCTTGGATGAGTTGTCTATAAGTTCTCAACATATCCAAAATTATATTATAAACATTCAGTGTTTATTGCAGACACATTCCAATTTCACACTTTCCTATTATTTCTGACCAATATAATCACATCATGCGATATGCCTATAGCTAAATTACACTCTGTGAATATAACACATAGACTTGCCTGTGATTTTCCAATTCATATTTTTGGCATACCTTCCATATAACAGACTCAAACTTGCATGAGTTTCTCAACAATTTAAATCAAACTCACCATCTGCGATCATTTTATTTTAGGTCTAAGACTGATTGGCTTTGAAAAAACAATTGAAATTACTGGCATTCAGTCGGACTTAAACAAAAATACTTTGGTGAAAAACCATAAGTAGATATAATACTAAAACACATATTCTCAATTTTAAAGCATTTTTTAGCAAAACAACAACAACACTAATTTCCCAATTTTAGTCAAAACGCCGCGAATTTTCCCAATCCAAAGGGACCCGGCCCCATTCCCAAAATGGTGGAAAAAAAAGACAACACATGTTATATGGCCCCAAGTCAGTAGAGGCGTGAACATGGGTTGATCTGTCAATCAATCACTCTGTCTCTCTTGACCAATTCAATCACATCCTATATAATACACACAGACTTGCCTACGAAGTTCTCAGTCAAATCAATTACACTGTCTTTGGCCATTTCAATCACACCCTCTGTAACTCACAGACTTATCTATGATTTTCTTGACCAAAACAATCACACCCAAAGTACTACACAAAAAGACTTGCCTATGATTTTCTCGACAAGTTCGTAGACCTTCTGTTGTTCCTTCTCCTTCCTCTTGTTCTGCCACCTCAAGTAGTAAATACCTATCACACCAAACAGTACACCTGAAATGGGAAATATAGGCCTAGATATACAAGCTGTTTTGACCTAAATCACATTTTTTAAGACTATTTTTGTTAGTTTTTCTATTGTTAGATCCGAAATAATTTCATTTAGTAGAAAAATTGGTGACCAAGATGATAATTTTATAAGTGAATAAACATTTGATGAAAATACTACACTATAAAATGCCTGATTCATTTTCTGCTGCAAATGAGTCTGAAAAATTCCCACAACCAACCACATGGTTTACAATCTCAAAATTATTGCAGACTAGAACTGCATTTAACTTGTAACAACAACCCTTTTAGCTAACAAGTAGAAACTTTACAAGAAGTTATCACAAAACAGGACCTCATTACAAGCCTGTGTATTACAAACCTCTGTGCCGTGGAACTGTGGCATAATGACCTTAAAATCAGACCAGAGTCATGGTCAATTTTAATAAGACCTTGTTCTGTTTTACTGGCTGGCCAAGGTCATACAACTTTTACAGATTATGTATTTAGCTTGTTCTAGAAAACATGGGCGTAAAGAATGTGCATAAGTGTCTACCTGATTAGCCTGCGCATTTCGCAAAGGCTAATCAAGGATGACACTTTCTGCTTTATGGAATTTTCCATTTTAAAAAAGTCTCATCTAAAAAAAAATCAGTTTAAACAAAAAGTGTTGTCCCAGATTAGCCTGAGCAAAGAGCACAGGCTTATCTTGGACGACACTTTAGACACAAGCATTAAGCCCATATTTCCCACACACAAGCATTAAGCCCATATTTCCCACACACAAGCATTAAGCCCATATTTCCCACACACAAGCATTAAGCCCATATTTCCCACACACAAGCATTAAGCCCATATTTCCCACACACAAGCATTAAGCCCATATTTCCCACACACAAGCATTAAGCCCATATTTCCCACACACAAGCATTAAGCCCATATTTCCCACACACAAGCATTAAGCCCATATTTCCCACACACAAGCATTAAGCCCATATTTCCCACACAGAAGTATTAAGCCCATATTTCCCACACACAAGCATTAAGCCCATATTTCCCACACAGAAGCATTAAGCCCATATTTTCCCACACACAAGCATTAAGCCCATATTTCCCACACACAAGCATTAAACCCATATTTCCCACACACAAGCATTAAGCCAATATTTCCCACACACAAGCATTAAGCCTATATTTCCCACACACAAGCATAAAGCCCATATTTCCCACACACAAGCATTAAGCCCATATTTCCCACACACAAGCATTAAGCCCATATTTCCCACACACAAGCATTAAGCCCATATTTCCCACACACAAGCATTAAGCCCATATTTCCCACACAGAAGCATTAAGCCCATATTTCCCACACAGAGGCAATATTGACCCCACTTACACATGATCAGCATAGCGAGGCCATAGAGCACCCTGTAGAGTGCCAGCATCACCCGACTGGAGAGGGGCAGGTTACCATAGCGACTCTCCAGATAGTGCACATCCGTCGAGTAGTCTGCTGTCATACCGTCCTCCGTGTACGCTCTGAAAGTTATATGCAAATGTCCACAGTGTTTTCCATGCCACTTTCCTGATTGTTTTCCATGCCATGTGTGCAAACCACTTAATTATCTAATTAATGGCACAACTTGAACTCTGCAGTGTCCTACAAAGTCACTGCAAATTAATTGCCCAATAAAAGTGGTCTCGCGAAAGATTTCATTTGGGAAAATGAAATTCCAAGGAAAAGCCAAACTGGCTGCTGTGTCAATGTCAGATAATCCTTTACCACTTAGACAGGCATTTTGATGCATGTGTGGTCCTTCAGAAAGTTAAATTTAATTCAAGACCTTTCTTACTACTGTGAAACCATTTATTTTCGACAGCACAAAATTTCGTCATTTTTATAAAAATGACGATTTCGTCAGCACTTAAATTCGCCGATTTCTGATTTTGAATTTTCAAAAAAAATGCGTCAGTCAATATCCGATTTGTGTGTAATACATATTCGCGATCAATCGCAGTTGCGAATAATCGTGGTACGAATGCGGGAACACACTTGAGAATCACTGCAGGAGGTGGGGCCTGTTTGTCACATGCCAATTAACTAGTCTTATGTTATCAAGGGACAGTAATGGACCCTCTTAATGTATGCCATTCACACGTTCATTGTTATGATAAGCGGATCGAATAACCGTTAACGAGTGTTTGTAACAACGAAGCCAATTGCCAATTAGTCTTAATCTCTTGATCACACATCGTCAACTTTTCATTTGGTTTATAATCTTTCATCGGCATTCGCTGCGTGATGGCTAATATGCAACACCCCTGAAAAACACAATGCACCTAATGGGTAATAAAGTTATAAACAATTAGCGCTAATTCATTACCATTCTACATAAACGAAGTCAACGCATTCGATACAGCTGTACTGCACACGCGTTTTAAAGAAGTGTAACGTGTCAGTTAAGTGCCTTGTGTAATCTACATCCCTTTGTGTCAAAACCGGATTAATCTTGATTACAAAACAGCAGTGAATGTGTGCATGGATTATGTTGGAATTTAATGCCTCATGTCTATGGTATAGTTTTAAAATATTGTTCAACTAAGTGTTTGTTTTTGTTCAAACATAGAGCATGATTGTTCGTTAGGATCTTAAATTCGCCGATCGGTCGACTGACGAAATTTATGAAAATTAATGCCTGACGATTAATAATGGTTTCACAGTATATTCAAATTTTAAAGGCTTCAATTTTATCCCTTAGATACTGATGAGCAGCAAACAGCAGAAAACCTGAACAGACTGTGAGCTACTCACAGGCTGTTCTGGTTTGTTGCAGCTTGCAAAAGCCATTTTCACTTCGCTTCTTATGGGGGAAAGGGTAAAGCACAACAATCTGCTTGCATTAGAGCCATGCATTGATAGCATCTCTCTGCAAAAAGTTGGCTGAAGGAGTCAAGAACTACTGGATTTTAGTTTGACCAAACCAGACATCAGGTAACCACAATATTTCACCATGAGCACATACTTCTAACCTGAGCTTAAAATAAAATTACCTTTTAACAAGACGAAGTATTTATTAAATGGTTGCTTAATGCGTCTATCTCAAACACTCAACAAAATATTTGTATTAATCATTAAAAAAGATGTCCCTTTCGTCACAGGAAAAAATCAAAAGTATCAGTCAACTTGTATTGAATTAATTGATTTTGTAAACTTCTAATTGAAATAAGCTTTTTAGGCGTCAGATCAATCCCGATGGATCCTTTATCGATAAAACTAGCCTGGGCCAATTTCGACACCAGGAAGCATGCTTTGAGCAAACTAAGTACAGGACCACCATACCATATCACATACAAAATATTAAACCCTTTATTGACCCTTGTGGTTCTAGAGAAAACAATTGAAGTTTTTTTCAATATATACTATACAAGCTGTTATGAATAATGTATTTTCTTAGCAAGTGTTAAGTTTTATTCCAATATCTGTTGTGCATATACAGATATATGGAGATGTTGCATGCAAAGGTTAAACTGAATTTAGTAGTACCGTTAATTGAGGGCTTAATTCTGCTAAATGACAGGTCAAAGTTATGGGCCTTGGTTTGCGACCACAGTGTTGCATGCAAACTGTAACCTAACTTTCAATTTGCTTGCAAACCTTAACATGAGTACAAAAGAGGACATTATCCTGCTGTTCACAGTAGATTACTGATTTAGAGATATGCAGTAGTTGAACGCAAACTTTATCCATATTTTTTTAAGTAAACAAATAGGTCAAAATTCTGCTAAATTGCAGGTCAGGGTTATGGAACTTGGTCAGTGACCTCAAACAATGACCCAAAACTCATACTTTAAGGTTCAATTGAATACCTGCAGTAACAACTCTGATGACGAGATGTTGCATATTAAGCTAAACCAGAGCATTATGTAGCTCTAACTATAAAATAAATAGTCTAAATTCTAAAGGCGGCACCATTACATATCTTGTCAGAATCTATGATTCAAATGAAAAAACAAAAAGCTGTTCCTGGTACTTACATAATATCCCACTTTTTGTTTCTTAATATCAGTAGAAGGCAGAGCTGCACAAGTTCATCTTTGTCTTTCGTCTCTGCAGCCTGCAAATAAACATGAAACACTCTGTGTCAGGGCTGGAGATCATGAAACACTCTGTGTCAGGGCTGGAGATCATGAAACACTCTGTGTCAGGGCTGGAGATCATGAAACACTCTGAGTCAGGGCTGGAGATCATGAAACACTCTGTGTCAGGGCTGGAGATCATGAAACACTCTGTGTCAGTGCTGGAGATCATGAAACACTCTGTGTCAGGGCTGGAGATCATGAAACACTCTGTGTCAGGGCTGGGGATCATGAAACACTCTGTGTCAGGGCTGGAGATCATGAAACACTCTGTGTCAGGGCTGGAGATCATGAAACACTGTGTCAGGGCTGGAGATCATGAAACACTCTGTGTCAGGGCTGGAGATCATGAAACACTCTGTGTCAGAGCTGGAGATCATGAAACACTCTGTGTCAGTGCTGGAGATCATGAAACACTCTGTGTCAGGGCTGGAGATCATGAAACACTCTGTGTCAGGGCTGGAGATCATGAAACACTCTGTGTCAGGGCTGGAGATCATGAAACACTCTGTGTCAGGGCTGGAGATCATGAAACACTCTGTGTCAGTGCTGGAGATCATGAAACACTCTGTGTCAGTGCTGGAGATCATGAAACACTCTGTGTCAGTGCTGGAGATCATGAAACACTCTGTGTCAGGGCTGGAGATCATGAAACACTCTGTGTCAGGGCTGGAGATCATGAAACACTCTGTGTCAGGGCTGGAGATCATGAAACACTCTGTGTCAGTGCTGGAGATCATGAAACACTCTGTGTCAGGGCTGGAGATCATGAAACACTCTGTGTCAGTGCTGGAGATCATGAAACACTCTGTGTCAGTGCTGGAGATCATGAAACACTCTGTGTCAGGGCTGGAGATAATGAAACACTCTGTGTCAGGGCTGGAGATCATGAAACACTCTGTGTCAGGGCTGGAGATCATGAAACACTCTGTTTCAGGGCTGGAGATCATGAAACACTCTGTGTCAGGGCTGGAGATCATGAAACACTCTGTGTCAGGGCTGGAGATCATGAAACACTCTGTGTCAGTGCTGGAGATCATGAAACACTCTGTGTCAGTGCTGGAGATCATGAAATACTCTGTGTCAGGGCTGGAGATCATGAAACACTCTGTGTCAGTGCTGGAGATCATGAAACACTCTGTGTCAGTGCTGGAGATCATGAAACACTCTGTGTCAGTGCTGGAGATCATGAAACACTCTGTGTCAGGGCTGGAGATCATGAAACACTCTGTGTCAGTGCTGGAGATCATGAAACACTCTGTGTCAGTGCTGGAGATCATGAAACACTCTGTGTCAGGGCTGGAGATCATGAAACACTCTGTGTCAGTGCTGGAGATCATGAAACACTCTGTGTCAGGGCTGGAGATCATGAAACACTCTGTGTCAGGGCTGGAGATCATGAAACACTCTGTGTCAGGGCTGGAGATCATGAAACACTCTGTGTCAGTGCTGGAGATCATGAAACACTCTGTGTCAGGGCTGGAGATCATGAAACACTCTGTGTCAGGGCTGGAGATCATGAAACACTCTGTGTCAGTGCTGGAGATCATGAAACACTCTGTGTCAGGGCTGGAGATCATGAAACACTCTGTGTCAGGGCTGGAGATCATGAGATCATTCAGAACAGAACAGAATAGTTTATTTCCACTTAAGCAGACGAGTCGCGTTCTGAGAAAACTGGGTTAAATGCATGTGTGTAAAGTGTCGTCCTAGATTAGCCTGTGCAGTCTGCACAGGCTAATCAGGGACGACACTTTCCGCCTAAACTTGATTTTCGGTAAAGAGGGACTTCCTTGAAACTGAAAATACCATAAAAGCCGAAAGTGTCGTCCCTGATTAGCCTGTGCGGACTGCACAGGCTAATTTGGAACGACACTTTATGCACATGCATTATGCCCAGTTTTTTCAGCATGCGGCTCATATATATAGTTCATCGTCATAAACATTCATTTGCAATAACAGCATGCGTTTCAATTAAATACAAAACATACATCATTTTGAAAAATGATCCATTTAAAAAGGAATGAAATACATGTTTTAGTGAGAATGTCATATGGATGAGGTAAATACATAGTGACCACATAACGGATGAGGTAAATACATAGTGACCACATAACGGATGAGGTAAATACATAGTGACCACATAACGTAAAAATGTAGTTTAATAATTGCAAAATGTATAACATTTTTCTAAGCTTTTTATCTTCGTTAAAACTATATAATTTTTCCTACACATATAAGACATTTTCTCACATTTAAAGCATTTTAAGCAAAATTCATTTATTGCACTTTAAAAAAATATTCATTCATAAACAAACAAACCTGACAAGACCTTTAGAAACAGTTTCAATGTGTAAGAAATAATATAAAAAGGAAACCTCTGTAGATAAACATCTAGGCAGAATTAGGTTGTAAAATAAAATAATAGTGAACAAGCCGCAATAGTATTGAGAATTGAACTAGATGAGCAGAGCTCTGTGAAAAGGGGGCTTAATGCATGAGTTACTCACAGACTGTTCTGGTTTAATGCATGCGAGTTACACACAGACTGTTCTGGTTTAATGCATGTGAGTTACACACAGACTGTACTGGTTTAATGCATGTGAGTTACACACAGACTGTTCTGGTTTAATGCATGTGAGTTACACACAGACTGTTCTGGTTTAATGCATGTGAGTTACTCACAGACTGTTCTGGTTTAATGCATGTGAGTTACACACAGACTGTTCTGGTTTAATGCATGTGAGTTACACACAAAATGTTCTGGTTTAATGCATGTGAGTTACACACAGACTGTACTGGTTTAATGCATGCGAGTTACACACAGACTGTACTGGTTTAATGCATATGAGTTACACACAGACTGTTCTGGTTTAATGCATGTGAGTTACACACAGACTGTTCTGGTTTAATGCATGTGAGTTACACACAGACTGTACTGGTTTAATGCATGTGAGTTACACACAGACTGTTCTGGTTTAATGCATGTGAGTTACACACAGACTGTACTGGTTTAATGCATGTGAGTTACACACAGACTGTTCTGGTTTAATGCATGTGAGTTAGACACAGACTGTACTGGTTAAATGCATGTGAGTTACACACAGACTGTTCTGGTTTAATGCATGTGAGTTACACACAGACTGTACTGGTTTAATGCATGTGAGTTACACACAGACTGTTCTGGTTTAATGCATGTGAGTTACACACAGACTGTACTGGTTTAATGCATGTGCGTTACACACAGACTGTACTGGTTTAATGCATGTGAGTTACACACAGACTGTTCTGGTTTAATGCATGTGAGTTACACACAGACTGTTCTGGTTTAATGCATGTGAGTTACACACAGACTGTTCTGGTTTAATGCATGTGAGTTACACACAGACTGTTCTGGTTTAATGCATGTGAGTTACACACAGACTGTTCTGGTTTAATGCATGTGAGTTACTCACAGACTGTTCTGGTTTAATGCATGTGAGTTACACACAGACTGTACTGGTTTAATGCATGTGAGTTACACACAGACTGTTCTGGTTTAATGCATGTGAGTTACACACAGACTGTACTGGTTTAATGCATATGAGTTACACACAGACGGTGCTGGTTTAATGCATGTGAGTTACACACAGACTGTTCTGGTTTAATGCATGTGAGTTACACACAGACTGTACTGGTTTAATGCATGTGAGTTACACACAGACTGTTCTGGTTTAATGCATGTGAGTTACACACAGACTGTTCTGGTTTAATGCATGTGAGTTACACACAGACTGTTCTGGTTTAATGCATGTGAGTTACACACAGACTGTTCTGGTTTAATGCATGTGAGTTACACACAGACTGTTCTGGTTTAATGCATGTGAGTTACACACAGACTGTTCTGGTTTAATGCATGTGAGTTACACACAGACTGTTCTGGTTTAATGCATGTGAGTTACACACAGACTGTACTGGTTTAATGCATGTGAGTTACACACAGACTGTACTGGTTTAATGCATGTGAGTTACACACAGACTGTTCTGGTTTAATGCATGTGAGTTACACACAGACTGTACTGGTTTAATGCATGTGAGTTACACACAGACTGTTCTGGTTTAATGCATGTGAGTTACACACAGACTGTACTGGTTTAATGCATGTGAGTTACACACAGACTGTTCTGGTTTAATGCATGTGAGTTAGACACAGACTGTACTGGTTAAATGCATGTGAGTTACACACAGACTGTTCTGGTTTAATGCATGTGAGTTACACACAGACTGTACTGGTTTAATGCATGTGAGTTACACACAGACTGTTCTGGTTTAATGCATGTGAGTTACACACAGACTGTACTGGTTTAATGCATGTGCGTTACACACAGACTGTACTGGTTTAATGCATGTGAGTTACACACAGACTGTTCTGGTTTAATGCATGTGAGTTACACACAGACTGTTCTGGTTTAATGCATGTGAGTTACACACAGACTGTTCTGGTTTAATGCATGTGAGTTACACACAGACTGTTCTGGTTTAATGCATGTGAGTTACACACAGACTGTTCTGGTTTAATGCATGTGAGTTACTCACAGACTGTTCTGGTTTAATGCATGTGAGTTACACACAGACTGTACTGGTTTAATGCATGTGAGTTACACACAGACTGTTCTGGTTTAATGCATGTGAGTTACACACAGACTGTACTGGTTTAATGCATATGAGTTACACACAGACGGTGCTGGTTTAATGCATGTGAGTTACACACAGACTGTTCTGGTTTAATGCATGTGAGTTACACACAGACTGTACTGGTTTAATGCATGTGAGTTACACACAGACTGTTCTGGTTTAATGCATGTGAGTTACACACAGACTGTTCTGGTTTAATGCATGTGAGTTACACACAGACTGTTCTGGTTTAATGCATGTGAGTTACACACAGACTGTTCTGGTTTAATGCATGTGAGTTACACACAGACTGTTCTGGTTTAATGCATGTGAGTTACACACAGACTGTTCTGGTTTAATGCATGTGAGTTACACACAGACTGTTCTGGTTTAATGCATGTGAGTTACACACAGACTGTACTGGTTTAATGCATGTGAGTTACACACAGACTGTTCTGGTTTAATGCATGTGAGTTACACACAGACTGTTCTGGTTTAATGCATGTGAGTTACACACAGACTGTTCTGGTTTAATGCATGTGAGTTGCACACAGACTGTTCTGGTTTAATGCATGTGAGTTACACACAGACTGTTCTGGTTTAATGCATGTGAGTTACACACAGACTGTTCTGGTTTAATGCATGTGAGTTACACACAGACTGTTCTGGTTTAATGCATGTGAGTTACACACAGACTGTTCTGGTTTAATGCATGTGAGTTACACACAGACTGTTCTGGTTTAATGCATGTGAGTTACACACAGACTGTTCTGGTTTAATGCATGTGAGTTACTCACAGACTGTTCTGGTTTCATGCATGTGAGTTACACACAGACTGTTCTGGTTTAATGCATGTGAGTTACACACAGACTGTTCTGGTTTAATGCATGTGAGTTACACACAGACTGTACTGGTTTAATGCATGTGAGTTACACACAGACTGTTCTGGTTTAATGCATGTGAGTTACACACAGACTGTTCTGGTTTAATGCATGTGAGTTACACACAGACTGTTCTGGTTTAATGCATGTGAGTTACACACAGACTGTTCTGGTTTAATGCAAATGAGTTACTCACAGACTGTTCTGGTTTAATGCATGTGAGTTACACACAGACTGTTCTGGTTTAATGCATGTGAGTTACACACAGACTGTTCTGGTTTAATGCATGTGAGTTACACACAGACTGTTCTGGTTTAATGCATGTGAGTTACACACAGACTGTACTGGTTTAATGCATGTGAGTTACACACAGACTGTTCTGGTTTAATGCATGTGAGTTACACACAGACTGTTCTGGTTTAATGCATGTGAGTTACACACAGACTGTTCTGGTTTAATGCATGTGAGTTACACACAGACTGTTCTGGTTTAATGCATGTGAGTTACACACAGACTGTTCTGGTTTAATGCATGTGAGTTACTCACAGACTGTTCTGGTTTAATGCATGTGAGTTACACACAGACTGTTCTGGTTTAATGCATGTGAGTTACACACAGACTGTTCTGGTTTAATGCATGTGAGTTACACACAGACTGTTCTGGTTTAATGCATGTGAGTTACACACAGACTGTACTGGTTTAATGCATGTGAGTTACACACAGACTGTTCTGGTTTAATGCATGTGAGTTACACACAGACTGTTCTGGTTTAATGCATGTGAGTTACTCACAGACTGTTCTGGTTTTATGCTGTTTGCACAAAGCAATTTTAACTTTGCCTCTGAGTGGGAAACTTTCAAAGGGTTAACGAAATAATTTGCTAGATTAATCAAAGAAAAAAAGACCTGGTATAAAAAGGACCATAAATCTGATTGTCTCGTGAAAAATCTATTAAAAAAACACCCAGCGCCAAAAGTTTATTACATGCTGATGAATATAGCTATGTTTTCAGTACTACATGTATAGCAGCTATTTGTATAGCTTCTCACCACAAACAACTTCAATATATAAGAGAAAATACCATTACAACTAGAACAAAGATTCTATTATCACCATTTTCCTAAGGTCTTCCCTGGTAAGACGTGCTCCTGTGTCATCCACCTCTCCAAGTTCATAGCGGCCTGAAGCATTACAAACAGAACATATCTCATTAAAATCATAGCATACCATAGATAGGATTTTGAATTTAATGACATCATGTTACAGGTCATATTCTAGTGACCTTCCATACAAAAAATAAAATCTTGGTCCTGCTACTCTCAACAGACGTGCTTTTTGCACAGCCATGTTAAAGGACTTCACTTCACAAAGTGATTGATTTTCAACTGATCCTAATGATAAAATCATGTATAGTTACTAAACTACCAAAAAATTGATCTCACTGCCAACATATCTTTCATATAACGCTTATTCCAAAAACAAAAACTTTAGGAAAACTGGGCATAATGCATGTGCGTAAAGTATTGTCACAGATTAGCCTGTGCAGTCCGCCCAGGCTAATCAGGGAAGCCACTTTCCACCTTAATTTGATTTTTGTTAAGAAGGCACTTCAGTGTTTTTTTTCACCATTTTGGGAATGGGGCCGGGTCCCTTTGGATTGGGAAAATTCACAGCGTTTTGACTAAAATTGCGAAATTATTGTTGTTGTTGTTTTGCTCCCAAATGCTTCAAAATTGAGGATACAAGTGTGCCCAGTATTATATTTACTAAGGTTGATCTTATATGAATGGGAAATGAACAAAATATTGATCTAAAAAAAAAAAAAATAAAAAAAAAAATTTTTTTTTTGGTTCCATTGGGAATTTTTAGCTCCCATTTGGGAAAAATATATACTTTTTTCCATTGGGAATGGGTCCGGTTACCGGACCCGATTTTGATTGAAAAAAAACACTGCACTTCCTTTAACCCTTGACCACATGGATATGTATTTTCACGCATTTGTAGTCTCCTAGAAAGTTATACTTAATTTAAGACCTTTCTTACTAGATTCAGTTTTTAAGGCTTATTCTCCAAACCTTAGATACTGATGAGCAGCAAACAGCATAAAACCTGAACAGACTGAGAGTTACTTGCAGGCTGTTCTGGTTTAATGCTGTTTGCACATAGCAATTTCCACTTTGCTTCTGAGTGGGAAAGGGTTGAAAATATATCATAAACAAGAGGGCCATGGTGGCCCTGTATTGCTCCACTGTTTTTTTATGCGAAAAAAGTGTGCAATGCGCATGGGTTGAAATGTACTAAAGCATGTGACTTTCTCTTTCTATCCCTCGTCCCACTGGGCGCTTAAAGTTGGAAGGGTGAGCATTTTTTATATAAAGAAAACATTACTACGGTGTTAACTAAACAGACACAAAAGTCCGGGAATTGTCGCACAGGTCCTTTGCTTATAATGTAGGTACATTTATCTCTCCAAAAGATATTGTCTTCTTTTTATTTCACATATTTTTAGATGCTGAAGATCAAATCTACGCATGTTCTACAAGATTAATGAAAGTTCCTTCATTCAATCATGAATCGTTTTCCAAAATTCCAAAAAGTGTTTGTAGGTTTCAAAGTTTCTGTTACTTATTTAGTTTATGACATATGCAAAATACCTAATGATGTAGATCACCTGAACTTTACTTCATTCTTGAGGCATTAGTGAGTGTAGTGGGATTGTTAACGTGGTGAAGAAATTGTTTATTGTACAAAGAAGATATTTGCCTGAGGAAACATAAAGTTACCAGTTTTTCAGGTTCATGAGGTGCCGAAAGGCAGTAGGAATGATAACTTTGTAGAGGTTGTTTGTTAAACAAAGTTAATGTTTATGAGACAAAAAATTATAATTCATTAAGATGTTGCGATCATGGCAACACTACTTGCCTATGGCATGAGGTTTAAAGAGATATCATGACAAACAATTAGCTTGACCTAACTTTCCTTTACTTTTTCTATCTGACATTGGTTACCTGTCATGTTTGTTTTTTGAAAAATACTAGGATTTCCATATATTGAAATAAGGTGTCTGACCTATTCTCTGATAGTTTGCTAGTAATAGACTTAGCGGCAGTCATGTTATAAACAAGGGGATTGTTCACGGCATTGGTAGAATATACTTTTAATAGATACATTTTTTTGGATTCTCCTTACTTTTTTGCTACTGAATATTAAAAACACTTAATTTCAATGTAACAATTTGTTGTTAAGTTTATCTTGGACAAATATTTTTACATCTGTTTATAAAATTTAAAACATAAAATGATCTCATTTAAATTATTTTTTTGAAAAATAGGGCCTGTAATAAAACAAGAATTTTGAGAATGTGAAAACAAACAAAACAATACATATTTTTGTATAAAATGTTATATACAATCAAGGTTAATGGACTTAATATAAACAAACACACTTGAGTGTTCTTCTTGTGTTAATGATGTATTAAACTGAGTTAAATTAATATATATAATTTGTTTACCTTTCAATATCTTGCATTTCACATCTTTAGTTCAATGCTATTTCAACTAACTGAACAGCGTGACAAACATAATAAAGCAGAATATGCATATGAATCTGATTATACACAGATCCACTATCATATAAATCAAATCATGTTTATCTATTTCCATGTTCTAAAGATCCTCTTCTAAATTGTTTTACTTCGCAAGTAGACTGAACTCCCAAATTGCAAACAGAAACACTGGTTTCCACGACACAAATTCACTGTGCACATTTCTAAACAAAATATGTGTTTCTTGTTTCTAAAAGTAGTCTTTTTCGTTGACAAACACATTTCAGTATTCCTATAAAACTATATGATGCCAGTCGTTAATTCGATTATATTTGTCATTTCAATAATCTTAATTTTCACTTCACAACGGCTCCATTTGCATACGAAATACCAAACACATTTTATGAAACCAATTTTAATTGGAAGATTGGGAAAAACGACAGCCAATCATATCGCTCGTTTTAAAAATGCTTAGGCAGAATCTACTAGTGTAAAATGCGGAGAGATTTCGCGGGCCGCGGATATATTAAGCATATGTTCATTTTTGTGACCCCAGGGGCAGGGTCAAATTTGACCCCAGGGGAATAATTTGAACAAACTAAGTAGAGAACTATTACATGTCACTACATACCGAATTTGGTAGCCCTAGGCCCTACGGGTATGGACAAGAAGATTTTTTAAAGTTTGCACAAAATAGGCTTTATATAAGCATTTGTTCAATTTTGTGACCCCCGGGGCAGGGTCAAATTTGACCCCAGGTGCATTATTTGAAGAAATCTGGTAGAAGACTATAAGATGTCTCTACATACCCAATTTGATAACCGTAAGCCCAATGGTTATAGACGAAAGATTTTGAAAGTTTTCACAAAATAGGCCTTATATAAGCAAATTTTCAATTTTGTGACCCCCGGGGCGAGGTCAAATTTGACCCCAGGGGCATATTTTGAACAAATTTGAAAGAGGTTTATCCAAGGAACATTCCTGAGAAATTTCATCAGAATTGGACCAGTACTTTAGGAAAAGATGTTTAAAGAAAAGGTTAACGCACAGAGGCACGCATGACGGACACAGGACCATGACATAAGCCCCGCTGGCCTCTGGCCAGTGGAGCTAAAAGTAGGAAAGTGTCGTCTTTGATTAGACTTAGTACATGTACACAATGGGTACACTTGCTTCGCAACAAGCATCAGAAGTGATTATTCTGTTTGCACCATGCATTTTTGAGACAAATCATAATTAAATCAAATGCATTGCTAATAAACAAGAAACTGTACAGTGGAATAAATGTCATTAACTTCGATTAAAATACATTTGATTTGATTTATCGACTTGCCTTTAAAAGAAGCAGTGAAAAACATCTCTGGTTCTTACTTATATTTTTCCCACAATATTTTTTGCAAGTTTTCTTTAACTAAATATTAAATATTATCAACATGTACATGTATGTTTTGTATAACGATACTAGTTAGGAGCACATAAACATAGAAATTAACAAGATATGATATGTCTATAGTGCACAAGGCCCCTAACGTTGTCAAAATTCAATGGACCAGAAGCGAAACTCAAACTTCATCTGTAAGTCATGTATATGTAGGTAGACTCACACACCAAAAAAAACAGATCAATTTCTGCATGCTTTTACGAAAAAGTCAGAAAAACTGTTATTCTAAAGAAATTTTCAAAGTCCAAAGCACTTAACTCACCCCCCCCCCCCAAAAAATTAATTGGAAAGAAACTCGAACTTGATCAGTGTGTCATGAAGGTAGAGTCACAAAGCAAAAATGAGGTCAGTATTTGAAAGCTTTCGGCAAAAATAAAAAGAGTTATTTTAAAGAAAATTCCCATATTTACCACATCCTTTCTACTTAACCAGGAAAAGTGTGGATACTTTTACTAACAGCCATGATATGACTAAAATACAGTAGATTTCGCTTAATTGAATAGCCCATTTGTCACGTCCGAATATTCAATTATCCGGAGTATTCAATTATACGAAATCAGTATTTTAAATGTTATCACTAACCAGGTGTAATCCTCCTGGAAATGGTGCTTTTCATGCATAATCAAAACATCGTTTCGACACGTAAGTTAATATTGGAATTAAATATTGAATCCATTATAAATATAAATGTTTTGTTGAATTCCCAAATGAGAATTAAAATTTTGTAATTCAAAACACACTTTCTAGCTTTAAATAAAACGTCCACATGTATTTCCTTTGCCCCAAACAAAAAGCTAGCGAAAACTATGCGGCAATGTACAATGTCACGCCATACGGTGCGTGTTATAATTTTTCCCATATTCATTTTATTGCTTACCCAACGCTTACGCTAGCAACATCTATTGCTCATGTATTGTTCTGGTAAAAAGCGCGCGAAAATTAGCGTGGGTGTATATACACTGTTGAAGGAAAACTTTGTAGAGAGGAGAATGCTGTATTTTTGACGTTACGCTCTTTCAGGTAGTTTAGTATTGAAACAGATAATGTACTGTGTACTGACTTACCGGAAAATCTGGTCAATACTGGATTTTATTTTGGTTATTGTTAAAACATGATCAGCAGTGTCAAGACTGCGATGTTTTGACAAATGTGCGCGTTTTCGATTGTTCAACATCATGTTTAGATATGATTTACTGTGACGCAGTTGTGTAGGTTTTTATACACAAACTGAGAATATAGTGTAACATTCCATCACCTATTTGCAAACTGTCGAGCAAGACACGTCAACAGTTTTTAATCAGCAACACACTCTTTAATTGTTTCTAAGCGACAACAAACTGTTACTTGAAGTGTGTTACTTGACAGTTTGCATTCGAAAGTTCGCACCTGACTGCACACCGGAGACTCCAGTGTTTGCATTGTACTTGCTCGCATACTACACCTGTTAGTCACGTGACGCTTGACAGACGCTGCATACATGCATGGTGTGAAATGAAAACAAAGGCAGTCAATTGAGCGTGTCTGTCAAAATCGTCGATACGATGCGTATCCTTGGAGATTTATGACATTCTTTGCTGGATTATAGTGTGGATTATAGTGTGCAATAGAAAATTGGTCATTCAATTAACCGAAATACGCCATATTTCCTATCAGAATATGTGGAGTTTTTACAACGGGAAGAGATGCAAATGGTTTGGCGTTTTCAATTTCTATTCAATAAACCGAATTATTCGATTATCCGATATTCAATTAAGTGGAATCTACTGTACTTTAAGTTGAAAAAAGCCAATAAATCCAAATAAACCAAACTAACCTTTCAATGTTGCCAAATTCTCATGAATTGTATGCAGCAAAGGAAGGACGCCCTTCATTATCTGTGTTGAGAAATTATATGTTACCTGGAAAAAAATCACTTCCAAATTATTATGCTTTTAACATTCTTTAACGAAGTTGAACATTTTTACATTGCCATTTTGTAGTTGCACAAATGTGGGAAAACTCAGACAACATGCCAGCAGTGGGCATAAAGTTACATGTATCAGCATTACAATGAATATGAGTTTTTTGTGATTTTGATTGGAGAGCAATATCAGACCCCCTTGAGATATTAATCCCTGCAGTCAGGTCAAAAATTTCAATTGAATCTTGATTCTTTACAATAAAGATAGGTTTTAAACGTGTATTAAATTCAAACTTAACAGTGTTTGCATTTACATTACAAAAATTAAAAAAGTTTGCTAGTTATAGCTGATGCACTGGACTTTAAATATGAGAACTACCTATCTTTTAAGCGTACAATCTGAAATAAACTTACCCCATTTTCAATGAAAGAAGTTTCCTTGAGATCTGAAATGAGAATGATTCATCATGACATTATAAATTAATAACTGGAATACAGATTCATCTTAGAGAGAATGCCCCCTGGCTTAATGACTGGCTGAAGCCCATTACCACATTTGTGATAAAAAATTACAATGTACTGTAGTGGAATTGATTTCTGATTAAAGTGTGTGAGTATAATAAGAACTAGTTCAAATCCTACTGGAAGGGATGTATTAAAAATTCTCATTTTATTTCTTTAATGATTTCACAAATATATGATTGTAAGAAAAATATGTGTTAAAAGTTTGTAAACATAGTTTAATCAAGGTTATATTTCACCCTTTCCCCCCATAAAATTAAAAAAAGCAAAGTGAAAATGGCTTTCGCAACCAGCATAAAACCAGAACAGCCTTTAAAGCTTTTAGTCAGTAAGAAAGGTATTTAATTGAATATTACTTTCTAAACGACTACAAATGCTTCAAAATACGTAACTAAGTGGTAAAATGTTAAGGGAAATACCATCAAATTGATCAATATGCCCCTTTAATTAACTCTAGAGGATTCAGGGCTTTCCTTAGACCTCAAATCTCAAGAGTCAATGACTCTTGGGACCAAATTTTTAAGAGTCAAAATCAAATTTGTATGAGTCATAATAATAACGCAGGAGAGTCAATGATCTCTTGTACTTTAAGCAAATTACTGAGATATAATATATAACAAGGGACAAAATTGTCACAAAACCAGGTTTTCATTGTGAAAAAAAATCTGATAAAGGGAGAAAACTCAAACTGAACTTTTGAAATGAACAAACAAAATTAACCCCCTTTGAAAGTTTGTTTTAAAAAAAAATCTATTTTTAGTCGTGGCGACCTTGACATTGGAGATATTGACGTAATTCTTTCGTGCGACACACCGTCCCATGATGGTGAATAAATGTGCCAAATGATTTTAAAATCTCACAATGAATGACATAGTTATGGCCAGGACAAGCTCATTTATGGCCATTTTTTACCTTTGAACTCAAAGTGTGACCTTGACCTTGGAGATATCGACGTAATTATTTCGCGCGACACACCGTCCAATGATGGTGAACAAATGTGCCAAATGATTTTAAAATCTGACAATGAACGACATAGTTATGGCCCGGACAAGCTTGTTCCGCCCGCCCGCCAGCCAGCCAGCCAGCCCGCCCGCATTCGCCAATCTAATAACCATTTTTTTCCTTCGGAAAACCTGGTTAAAAAGCAACAAATTTACAAATATCTAAACATTTATTTCTTATATTCCAGTCAATAAAAGAGATAATGCAAACATACATTGTGACCAACATTGTGAGCATAGTGAAATCAATACTAAAAAAACACTCGCACTTGTAGTGACATACATGTAATACATATCAGGGGTGTCAATTGTCCCAAATTCGAAATACGGAAAATTAAGCAGAGATTCAGAGACCGTAGAATAAAGGGAATAGAGGGCAGAGCCCCTCGAGCCCTTGCTTATTGTTATTCTTGTACAATGCAAAATTTTATCAATCAGACCATCCATAACACCGCATGTGTATTCGTCATTCTATAAAAAATGTTATAAAGACCGTTGGAAATAAAATTAAAATCGACGAACCATACCGTATCCGAAAACGACAGTCTGAAAACAGGTAGAAATACTTCGTTTGCGAATGAAATAAAATATTTGTTTTGTTTGTCTGCAGAAAATGAAAGCCAGTAATAAGTAACCTAGCAAATACGCAATTAATATATAATTCGGTTGACATATTGCTTCAAGTTTGATATTGCAGTGCTTTACTTTGCTAATAGATAATTTATAGTTGGCGGACAACCATAGCAACGTTCGTAGAATGGTACGGTTTTCGGAAAGTAGCGAAGATGTTAAAAAAAAGAAAAGTTGTTTCGTCAGTTACTGCTCATGTCAGTGCCAGCCGTTTACCATCAAAATACCTCCTTAAACTAACTAATCGGATTTCCATTTATCTCAAAATCGACCCTGGACGGCTCAATTCTTGATTTAGTTATTTCATGTGCCATCTTTACCGACGACGTGCGACAAACACGCCGATTTTCTATGCCGTCTCAAATGGTCAATTATTACACCTATGTTGTAATCAATTAGCAGATGCAGCATCCAAATTTTTTACTTTGCCACACGGTCAGTTATACCAGTTCTATGGTTACAGGGCCCTCAATCCATTTTAGGGGAAGCGGGTCGCTACCCATAGCAGGGGGAATTTTCGCGGCGTTTTCCCGTTTGGGGGGATTTTTTACTTACTATCTAATTATTACATTTGTACATGTTTGCACTATATTCATTGCTTATTTCATAATTTAGTATGTTTGACAAGATTAAATTAAAATAGAATTGAGATATAATAATCATGAGACATCTATCTATATAAAAAAAAAAATAAAAAAAAAATAAAAAAAAATATTTTTTTTAGGGGGAATTTTTCCCCAAAAAAGGGGAAAAAAGTATACTTTTCAGGGGGGGGAATGCGGCTGAATTTCGGCCTTGGATTTGACAGATTGAGGGCCCTGGGTTATTTTTAGCAACTTTGATGCAAAGCGTGTAAATTTACGTTGTAGACAGTACATATGCCAGCATAACTTTCGCGCGTCTTTGAACGGAGCAAACATGGAATAAAACATGGTTGGGTACACTGTATTCAGCATTGGAAATACATTCTGACATATTGTGGGTGCATTTCTCAAAATATTGTGAATATGGATGTTATAATTATATATTGGATATTATTAAAACTGACGCAGGTGAGTCCTCTGTTTTAGTGGGTTTAATACATGTCGTTTCTGCAAACAGCTGATAACAAACGCTCAGATAAATAATGGAACGTTGATACACGCGTCATAGAACCAGCAGTGTTTTAATTGGTCATTACTAGATTTCTCAATGGGAAAAACTCCGCCTACTGGGCGGACTTCAATGATTGGAAATTGGCGATAACGGTTAGCGTCTACCAAAAGATACTCCACCCCAAGCCAATTATCGATTTCTCTTAACAACTTTTGACCTCTTTGACGCAAGTCGGTACATTCCCCCGGGTCAAATGTGACGCATGACGTAATTTTCTCAAGAGTCAAACTAGAGTATTCTATAATTTTCAAGCGTCAAAACCCGGGAGCTCGGGTCAAAGGAAAGCCCTGGGATTAGTTTGCCTGATCTGTAACACTAGCATAATGCTTCAACATTTCTCACAGTTTTTCACCTGTAGATTTAAAACAATGTGGGTGGCAGCATTAATGCAGGGTTTTTTCCCTTCTTTGAGAATATTGGCCCTTTCCCCTACGCATATATTTCCCCTCTTAAAGAGATTTTCCCCAAAAACTTGATATATAAACAAGAGCACCACATAACGGGTGCCAACGCTCGGCTGCAGGTGCAGTTTTGAATAAATGAAAGCTTGCCAGATTATTTTTTTTAGGTCAGTGACCTTGACCTTTGACCTAGTGACCCAAAATGGGTGTGGCATGTAGAACTCATCAAGGTGCATCTACATATGAAGTTTAAAAGTTGTAGGTGGAAGCACTTTGATTTAAGAGCAAAATGTCAAGGTTTTAGCACGACGCGGATGGCACGACGAGCTGGCTATGACAATACCTCAGATTTTCTCCGAAAACAGCCAAGCTAAAAATTAAATTAATGTGATCCAGTGTAGAAAATAGAAAAATCTTGCATAATTAAATTATCTATTGTTTTGAATTTGTTTTAAAAACAGTAAAATATGTTAAATTCATTATTTAAGACTTTCTGTATTTTCCCCCAAAATCCAGCATTTAAGCGATTTTTGTCCCCTTAAAAAAGGCCAGGCCCTATCTGCAAAATCAGATAAAAACCCTGTAATGTGAATGCAAATAGGATGGAGAGAGACATGATTACAAAAATTACAATCTAGGCATCAACCTTACCTGTTTGTGTTAAAGCTGCCTCATTTGTAAAGAACATGTCCCATCGAATATACATGTAACATACACCAAGAACAAGGAAGAAAACTGCAAGCATGGCGAGTATTGTTTTAGAAATTATGAGACCACTGTCATGTTGCACTGGATACCGACTCCTCTCTGCAGACCGTGACTGGGTAGATGGGCTAATTGTTGATATATTTGCGGAAGGGCTATGCGTCACGATGACTGAATCATCGTCGTCGTCTTCTGAATCATCTTCCTCATAGTTCATTGTGGTGTTGATTCCGATGGACTTTTCTTCAACATACACACTCTCATCTCCAGTGTCATTATCAGAAAACTCATCTGGGTATATCTCTTGCTGTATGTTTGAGATCCTCTTGTTTTTTGCGACCCTAGCTATAGTTCCTGTAGTAATATTAACCCCGTTGTCGCGGTTTTTTAAAGTGCTTTTAACAGGCGAATCACTGATAAACGAGTTGTTTTTCGACTTATTTCTCCTCAATGAAATCTTGCTGATGTTTCCACTTTCACTTTCGTCTTGGCTGTCGTCGCTAAACTCTGAGGCACGAACAGGCAATTTAGAAGACTTAGCTACAGTCTTTCCCTTTTTTGGTGGAGGATTTTCTTTTGCATAATAGTGGTTTAGCTTTTTATTAATATTGGACGTTTCTTTTTGTCAATCGGAACCTTAACTGTATCACCAAACCGCTTTAATTGCTCTGCAATTTCCCGATCAGTCAACTTGTCCGCCATGTTATTTTAACCGACAGGAAGTTGCATTGCGGATATGGGCAAGTACGACCAACGAAACACGTACATAACCATACATTACTTCGCACAGAATATCGCACAGCAACCTCCGCGCAGAGATTTGACTGGAAACAGCATAGCTCGATGAATGTGAATACATGTTTAACTTTTTGTTGTGATTGAATATTCGTTTATATGTTAGTATATGTAAACACTAACACTATATTTATTTTTTTGTAAAACTTATCATTGCACAACATAATATTAAAATTTATGCATGCATGAAAATAATCTTAATACTAACTAAGGGTCGATCAACGCTCGATTGGTTATTGTCGCTGAATGGGTCAAGTTTAATAACGAAGTGCATTTTGGACTACCGTACATTGTTATTAGTTGTGAATTGAAAAAAAAATTTGAAAGTGTGACGTACTTTAGGGGGGGGGGTCAAATATTTTTGACAACTTGTGACAGGGGGAGGCGGTTGAACATGGTTAAACAATAACGTGACGTACTTTATGCACGGCCCCTTATCTGCCTTATACCAAACGATAATTGTATTTACTTATTATTTTACATATGAACAAGTATGTGTATTTGGCATTGCATGCCATTACATGTTTATAAAAACTACAGGTATTCGTTTCAATCAGATCATGACAATTAAAATAGTTACATAATCTTTCATTTAAATAAATATTTATTACATGTTTTAATCATAGAAAAAGGTATGGTCTGAAAGTTTTGAAAAACGAGTTTTTGAAAATTAAGATATTGAAGGGGCCTTTTCACAGATTTTTTTGGGGCATGTATTGAAGTTTATATTGATAAATGTAAACATTGGATCTAAAAAGCTCCAGTAAAAAAACAAGAATACAATTAAAGAAAGAAAAAAGTAAACCTCAACTGGACTCGAACCACTGACGCATGGAGTAAAAATCTATCGCTTAAACCACTCGGCCATCCGTGCTCATACAATGAGTGATGCATTTTATACTTTATATAAGCAAGTCTTGTGGTATCCCAATATAACAATAACAGATCTCTCCAAATTATTCAATCGTTTCGCGTTGCAACGCTTTATTATTTTCAGGTTTTAAATCGTCAAAAGATGCATATAATGGATATTTTAGAGCATGGTAAATGTTCAGTGTTACTCTTTTCCACAAATATCATAACTATAACGAAAATTTGCGAATCTAAAACATTTTTTTATGTGTAATTTTACCAAAACGTGAAAAGGCCTCTTTAAGACTAAAAGCGATGTACTCCTTAGTTAATATATTTATATTACTGCTCTTTTTGACACTGGTCATTATGCTATGCACAATTAAGACATACGAGTTCGTACATAAATGAAATGATAAACCTACCTAAATGTAATGATAAAGATGTTCCAGGATATGGGAATAGTTGGACAGGCGAGAAAGCTGGCCATTAAGAAGGTATCACAGGTAGCAGAAAGAAGCTCCAGCTGGCTGTGGCTAAGGAGGAACGCCAGTAGATGGAAGCCATCCACAAATGGGTAGTGTCTGATCAGAACTGCCGCCCGCCACTTAGAGCTTGTCCTAGGTTTAAAAGGGCGACACAAGCAATGACAAGTGGTACCTAGCTGACGACATTAGTGGAAAGCAGTTTATCTGCATCGTACAACTGTGGAAAGTATAATTTATATAACTGATTTCGTACAATTATTGTACTTTAAGAAACAGTTTCTCAAAGATGAAACAACGAATCATCGAAAGGTTATTACTACTGTTGTTTACATTTCGTTTTTTTTTTAATTTTGCTTTGCGCGCAACGGGCAATTTGACCTGATTGTCCGCCTTTGTACTGTCGGTCCAGATATACAACTAGCCGAGCTGCAAGGACCACAGTTAATTAACTTTTGCATAACAAAGAGAAACGATAGAGTTGAATTCTGACGAGCATTAGTGAAATTCTAATTGTTCTATAGATATATGTGTTCTATATGGTCTTACGATTTCTTAAACAATATTAAAAATTTACTTTACAAACAAATTCAAGTTATTGATTTATTGTTGCCTTTAATGTTGGATAACCAACATGTTTCCTTCCTTTGTTGGTCCAAATTCCGTTTAAATGGTACAAATATTTTCCTATTTTAGGTTAACCTTATATCAAACAATGTTGATCAAAATACGGTATATGTACTATATTGTATACTGAAATATTTGTATTAAATAATTTGAATTTACCTTAAGCTATTTGTGTAGACTGTCTTTTTATGGCACTTACACCATCAACTCAATTTAGCACCTTTTTAAAGCACTTTTTCACAGTTTGGTGATTTGACCATCTTAAAAAATAACAAACGTTGATTTTTCCCAAGTCTTTTTTTAAAAAGAAATGTATGCGATATACATTAACGCCAGCAAAATAACACTCCAAACTAAGAAAAATATCAAACATTTAACCGTAAAAATAGTTTGTAACGCTTTTCAACCATGAAACAAAAACTTGTATTACCGACATAGTGTTATCACTTATAGCCTTATTCGAAAGCCTGAGTTGTGAAGTGGTGGTGTGTAGGCTTTTGCATCAAGGTTCAAAATCCAGGGCAGGCGATAAAAAATCTTTATTATTGTATTCAATTAAAACTATTCCAAATATAATAGTTAATTTACTGAATTCATGTTATGCCATTTTTAAAAAATACGAACATATTTCACAAGTAACTATAGCATGGTACCGTTTAGAAGAATAGTTCCACTTACACTTTCCAAATGGGTCACCCAGTTTCTAATGGAATACCTTTTAGATACACTTAATAAGTATTACAGTAGTAAATGATGACAAAATCTTAGCTTCTCATGACTGTTTTACAATCTCCAATTATCTGTGCGCACGTATATTTAAACTGCTATGAACGATTGAAAGAAGTATTTAATTTAAACAACACAACCGACAATCATTCATGAAATAACTTAGTATAATACATTTTCAGCAACTCCCTAACACAATAGTGTATTAAATACAGGAGTACAAATCAAAACAATTTAGGTGGGATGTAAATGCAAACTTCCAACAGTGGTCCTTTAAAGATCCGTAAACAATGTCTTATACTATTATGCTGTATATGAACTTCCAACAACAAAAAGTGCGATAAGAAGGTAAATTACAGAAAGACCCTAAAGTAAGTAACATTTGCGTAAACATGTTAAAATACAAACATTCTGCTTCGTTTTATCATCTTAAAATCGATCAATATGCAACCTTGTTTCGTTTTTCGGATGATCTCGAGACATGATCGGATTCATTCGGTTTGCGTTAATTCTGGATCTGGATCTGGATAGGTACGTTGCATGACCTTTCGGTGTAGGCGCAACGGGGGAGAGGGTGGTTAGTCCCACTGTAGGACAGTTGACCTGAACGTGTCAACTGTGTCTGCGCGAACAACACTTTCATCAAGATTGTTCCATTCAATAAGTGTCTTGGGGAAAAATGAGTTTCTATAAAGTTGAGTTTTGCACTGGATTGGTGTGAAACACTTAGAGTTTTTAACTGAATATTGTTCAACGATATTGTTTGCTTTGAAGTCTTTGAAATGTTTAGGGGTAATTCTACGCTTGGATTGGCGGACTGGGGTTAGGAAATCTTGGCTAGGCATTGCTGGCACCAGCCCCTCAACCACCTTGAAGAAGAAGATCAGTCTGTTTGCCTTCCTTCTTTCCTGGAGAGGTGGGATCTTCATACTCTTCAGCATGTCTGTCACACAGCCTGGTGTTTTGGAGTAGTAGTCGCCAGTTATGAACCTCGCCGATTGTTTTTGGATCTTTTCAATTTTATCAATGTCTTTTTGGAGGAGTGGATCCCAGACAATGGAGCTATATTCTAGAGTAGTTCTAATTAAGGCAAAGTATGCTGTTTTGCGGCAGGATTCGGGGCAGTGTTTCAGGTTGCGTCTTAGGAAGCCAAGTGTAGAGTTTGCTTTTTTGGTGATCTTATTTGTGTGTGAGCTCCAAATTAGGTCTTCTGATATTGTCTGATAATTTGCTTAATTTGTGCAAGCTTTCCGAGACATCTGCAGATGCCGTCATTAAATTCTGAAATACAACTGTGGTTAAAATAAAAACGAGAATTTTGTATATTGTTAAGGAAATGTTACCAGGCCAAATCTAGCGTTGAAAGTTTTGGCGATTGCTACTATGAACACTGATTTTTTTTACGGGTTAACTCAGGGACCTATACAAACTTTGTTTGTATAGGTCCCTGGTTAACTTTATTTTACAAAGTATTAGTTGGTTTTGAACTTTAATTGATCTTTAATGCCTAGTGTAAAGAAACCATGGGATATTCCACTGTTATCTCAGGTAACCGTGGCGTTGTTTATTTATGTGTGTCATTTGTTTAGACGTCTTTTCAAATTTCTTTGCGAATATTACTTATTTTATTTTTTTCAAACATGGCAGCGCCCATGCACTCATGTCTGTTATGATTAATTAAATAGACAGTTTACTGCTTAAAATAGTTATCCATAATTATTCCTAGGTATGTGTTCATTTGCCATAGATATAGCCCGTTACAGTCCGCACAGTCTAATCAGGGACGTCACTTTCCGCTTTAATGATATTATTTGTTTTAAAGAAAGTCTCTTGTGAAGTTGTGTGGACTGCACAGGCAAGTTTAGGACAACACTTTATGCACAGGCATTAAACTCCCTTTTCAAAGAACACGGCCCAATTGTATTGTGTCATAAATCCATTATGACTCTGGGAGACTTTAGATTCAGAGGCCTAGTGAGTACAATCAAACCTGTTTGCAGTCCATATGGGACGACACATTACACACATGCATTTCTTTAGCTACCATATTTTTTGTGTGTACATTTTTGTTTCAGGTTTCTATAGCTCCCACCTGGAGAAATAATGAACATGAGCAAGAAAATTACACAGCACAAAAAGAAGTTTGATGGAGATACTAAAGCTCCTATTCAGGGTTTATCAGCAAAAGGTCATGTTGTTAAACAAAAGAAAAAAACGAAAAAGTCAAAACCAAGCACAAGTATTATTACGAGTATCAAAGCTCTGAAAAGTAATACAATTTCTGAAGATATATGTAAGGTATTGAGGCCAGAGCTTATAGGATTTACTAAAGGTGCAATAAGTGGGCTTAATACGGTCAAATATAATACGAGTGAAACAAGTAACAAGAACCAACAAACTGTAAATCATGATACAAACGTTACCAGTAAGTTGGAAAAGAAAAGAAAAAAGAAAGTTAAAAGGAAAATAAACAATGGACATAGTTCTTTTAAAACAGGGTCTGGGAATCTTACTGAAAGCACAATTCAGAAAATTCAAACAAGCAATTTTGACAATATGAATGGCAATACATGTAAATCAACAGCTTCTGGACATTCTATACCAGATAGTAACAAGCTCAGTGAAGACCATCGTAATTCAAAAAAACTGAAAAATTTAAAGTGGAAGAAAAAACAGAGCAATAAAAAGAGGAAAAGGCTTGAGGCAAGGAAGACACATTCTGTAGAAACTGACATGTCTAAATCAGGCGACAGAGCAGTAGCATTAGTGGATAAAAAGGAAGCTCCAGTGTCGTTAGTGGATAAAAAAGGAGCTCCAGTGTCGTTAGTGGATAAAAAAGGGGCTCCAGTCATTGAATTTAAGAAGAAAAACTCAATTGAAGCTGCAACAGCAAACTGGAAAAAGCTTCAAGAAGTAATGTATTCCTTTATGAACAACACAATCTTCTATACCTATTTTTTGTTAAATTTAATTGATAATTCTCTATTCAAATACATGCTTTAAGTAAATCTTTGAAATGTGTGCATTATTAGCTATACAGTCAATTATTAATAATAAGAAGAAAAAAGCATCTTAACTTCCAGCGCTCTATCTTTCTATACACCCGTTAAAAACGGGCGGTATTATAAGATCACCGCAGTGTCCGCTCTCGAATTCAAATACTTTTCATCCGATCTTTATCAAACTTGGTCATAAGTTGTATATAGACAATAGCTAGGTAAAGTTAGAATATGGGTCATGCCGGTTCAAAATATAGGTCACGTGGTCACTTAGTGCATTTCAAGGATCCGCTCTCTGATTGAAGTAGTTTGCATCCGATCTTCACCAATTTCGTCAGAAGTTGTGTCTTAATGATATCTTGGTCAAGTTTAAATACTGGTCATGCCGAGTAAAAAAATAGGTCACCGGGTTACTAAGTGCGTTTAAAACAATCGCCATTGTGTCTTTTACCCTAGTCCATTAGTTGTGATATCATGCTACACTTGTTTTGCCTGTTTTCATTCGTGCTTTCCACGATTTTGAGGAAATTGAGATTCAGCATTTTATTAACAGGTATTTCTTTTTCATACTTCATATATGCAATTAATTGTACGCACTTTGCAAATTTGACATTTACTCTACTTTACAATTGCAGGTGATTTCTATTTGTGTCAATGCATGTACATAATATATACTCATATTTATGAATGTTTTTAATTTTACAATTACATGGGTACTGTGAAAGATAACTGTTACACTTTCATAAAATCAAATGGTAAAGTTATCAAGCTGTCCAAAACCTTCAAACAGGCGTATCTTGTGACAGTTTGGCACTCTCATTTCAGCTCTTAATATTATCATCTGGTAATCGATTGTTTAAGTTTTTGTCATTTGTATGCAGCTGGCCAGGAGCCATAGCTGTTTCTGCAATAGTTCACCCAAGATATTGAAAATAGATCTATTAAAACTATTGTTATTCAAATGTTCAAATTCATGTTTTGAATATCTTTCTGGTCGCACAGACATTGAGAGAGAGCTCTGGTTCACTGGCTGGTAAGAAGAGGAAGATTCCTGACCATGCCCTAAGGAACCCAAAGTACAGAAAAAAGGAACCAAAAGAAGTTGCTGCAGAAAAGAAAGATCAAGCAGAAAAGTATTATACTTCAATTAAAAGTAATATATTTCAATTTTGTATCGTCCATTTCATATAAACCTTTTAATATGTTATTTGAATATGAAAAAAGCCATTTGAAAGCTTGCATATTATTATTATTTTTGAAACGTTTTATTTTTCTAATACATGTAATCAATGCAATGAATAGGCGATATTTAGAAACTGATTCTAGTATTCTATGCCATCCCCTTAAAAATGTACATATAAGTAGACATTCTCATTTTGAATTTATTACAAATGTACATGACGAGTTGTCAATGTTGACAAAACCATGATATAGTAAGAAGCGCTTAATCAGAGTGGCTAACATTGTTGTTGATTATCTATATACAGGGAACCAGAGATCTGGTTTGATGATGTTGATGAGATCCTTCTGGACCGGAAAGCAGCTTTTCCCGTACCAACAATTACAGCACCTGTTCATGACGAGAACCTACCATCATCTAAACAACCAACGCCAAAGAACCCTCTTGTTAAAGCAGAAGCCTACAAAGGGTAACTGTGCCATTATCACTAGTAAACTGCAATGTGCACACAGAAGTTTTGAGGACTAGTCAAAACTGTAACCATGAGGAACAGGGGATGACACTTTTTGTGTTTAAAAACAGTTTTGACATGTCAAAAAAAGGCCCATATTATAACTGTTGTATTACCTAATGCAAGACATATGGCCTAGCTATGTGAAAATGGGGTTTTATGCATTTGCTTCAATTTTTTTTTTAATTAAGTCTCTTCTTAACAAAAATCAATGATGATGTGGTCCAAGACCACACACATTTAGCCCAGTTTTGCCCACACATTGCTTTTATTTTTGCCATCTGCACAGGCTCACTAAGGCTGTGGGGATGGACTGTGAGATGGTGGGGGTAGGGGACGGCACGGACAGCATGCTAGCCCGCGTCTCCATCGTGAACCAGTATGGGGAACCAGTGTATGATGCGTACGTCAGGCCCAAGGAGAAAGTCGTGGATTACCGGACACACGTCAGTGGCATCCGGCCACAGGATCTGAAAAATGGTACATGCTTGATTATTTTTGACTATTCTTCAAATGCAATGTTAGGATTTTAGTTTAAATCTGTTTTTCAGAGAGATATAAGATATAGAGAGATTTTATTTGTTTGTTCTCCTGCTACAGCATAAAACATTTGTGTGTGTTCAAATTAGCCAATAAATCAGTTAAATTTGTTATAAACTGTTATATTTTGTAATAATATTTATGCCCCCCTTCGAAGAAGAGGGGGTATATTGTTTTGCTCATGTCTGTCCGTATGTCCGTCCGTCCACCAGATGGTTTCCGGATGATAACTCAAAAACGCTTAGGCCTAGGATTGTGAAACTTCATAGGTACATTGACCATGACTCGCAGATGACCCCTATTGATTTTCAGGGCACTAGATCAATGGTCAAGGTCACGGTGACCCGAAATAGTAAAATAGTTTCCGGATGATAACTCAAGAACGCTTATGCCTAGGATCATGAAACTTCATAGGTACATTGCTCATGACTCGCAGATGACCAATATTGATTTTAGGGCACTAGGTCAAAAATCAAGGTCACAGTGACCCGAAATAGTAAAATGGTTTCCGGATGATAACTCAAGAACGCTTATGCCTAGGATCATGAAACGTCATAGATACATTGATCATGACTCGCAGATGACCCCTATTGATTTTCAGGTCACTAGGTCAAAGGTAAAGGTCACAGTGACCCGAAAAAGTAAAATGGTTTCCGGATGATAACTCAAGAACGCTTATGCCTAGGATCATGAAACTTCATAGGTACATTGATCACGACTCGCAGATGACCCCTATTGATTTTCAGGCCACTAGGTCAAAGGTCAAGGTCTTGGTGACCCAAAAAAGTAAAATGGTTTCTGAATGATAACTCAAGAACGCTTATGCCTAGGATCATGAAACTTCATAGGTACATTGATCATGACTCGCAGATGACCCCTAATGATTTTCAGGTCACTAGGTCAAGGTCACGGTGACTCAACTTAGAAAAATGGTTTCCGGATGATAACTCAAGAACACTTACACCTAGGATCATGAAACTTCATAGGTACATTGATCATGACTCGCAGATGACCCCTATTGACTATCAGGTCCTAGGTCAAAGGTTAAGGTCACGGTGACTTGACACAGTAAAATAGTTTCTGGATGATAACACAAGAAAGCTTACGCCTAGGATCATGAAACTTCATAGGTACATTGATCATGACTCGCAGATGACCTCTATTGATTTTTAGGTCACTAGGTAAAAGGTCAACGTAACAGTACCAAAAAACGTATTCACACAATGGCTGCCACTACAACAGACAGCCCATATGGGGGGCATGCATGTTTTACAAACAACCCTTGTTTTTAATAATTTTCCTTTAAATGCATCTTGTTGTTTGTTCAACCGTAGTTTTCATGTTGCTCCTTGGCATTGGAAACTTGACAATACTTTATTTGTGGCCCTATTACTGTGTGTCATTGTGTGAATGGTTTCAGGCGAACCGTTTGAAGAGGTTCAGAAGGATGTGTCAGAAATACTGAAAGGCAGACTGCTGGTCGGACATGCAATCATGAATGACTTAAGGGTTAGTAAAATAAAAGAAATATTGTTCCTATGTGAAAACGAGGTTTAAATCATTGACTGATCAGGGATGACACTTTCCATCTAAATGGTAATTTTTGTGTAAAAGGAGTCTCTTCTAAGCTAAAATACATTTAATGGAAAGTGTCATCCCTGATTAGCTGATAACACTTGATGCAGATGCATTCCAGGGGGATTCTTATATGAAGTAAAGCAAGCAAACATTTGTATGCCCCCGGTAGGGTGGCATATAGCATTTGAACTGTCCGTCCGTCAGTCCGTCCGAAAACTTTAACATTGGCCATAACTTTTGCAACTTGAAACTTGGCATGCATGTGTATCAAATGGAGCTGCACATTTTGAGTGGTGAAAGGTCAAGGTCATCCTTCATGGTCAAAAGTAAAGAAATACAATCCATGGGAAGTAATAAGCTTTAAAAGCGAGATAATTTCTAAACCTGCCAAATGATATATTGAAATTTTATTTCAAAGCGGCGCAATAGGGGGCATTGTGTTTCTGACAAACTCATCTCTTGTTTTATCCTTTTCTGAACTAAAGATTTTTCTGCTTTCTAATATAACATGACAAATAAAATATTCATTACATGTATTTTATTAACCTGACAGAAACATGGTTGAGAGCTAGCATATACTTTCTTGTGTTTTTTATTCCCAGTAAGTTTTTTAATTTGATCTCTGCTCTGGGAAAATGGGGTAAATGCATGTGGCTTAAGTGTTGGCCCAGATAAGCATGTGCTGTCTCATAGGCCAATCAGGATAACACTTTCTGCTAAGACTGGATTTTTGTTAGAGTCAAGTCAAGTCAAGTCAACATTTTATTAAAGAAACAGAGGCCTCTGGCCCAAAATACATATCATGCAATGTACAGGAAGTTGTGTGTTAGTGGTATTATTCAGATGTAAATGTTAGCACATGTATCTAGTCCCTTTTCCAGAATTCATAGGAACGAAAACATACACTGCAGATTTTCTACATACATATCATGTAATATATAGAAATTACAAAGTTACGTCATAGTGATAGTATACAGACAATAAGTCTCTAATCTTTTACGGAACTCGTAAGACAGAAAAAATACACCACAGATTTTCTACATACACACCATGTAACATAAAGAAATTGCAAAGCTATGCCACAGCAATATTGTTCAGATGCAAAAGTTAATACATGTATGTATATCTAGTATTTTCTAGAAATTACAAGATAGAGAACATACATTGCAAATTTTCCACAAACATACCATGTAATATACAGAAATTATCACGTTGTGTCATTGCAATATTGTACAGATGTACATGTTAATACATGTATCTAGTCTTTTCTAGAATTTACAAGATAGAGAATATACATTGCAAATTTTCCACAAACATACCATGTAATATACAGAAATTATCACGTTGTGTCATTGCAATATTGTACAGATGTACATGTTAATACATGTATCTAGTCTTTTCTAGAATTCATAAGATAGAAAACATACACTGCGTTTTTTTTACATACATATCATGTAATATACAGAGACTGCAGAATTGTGTCACACTATTATTGTATTGAAGTAAATGTTGATACATGTATCTAGTCTTTTATAGAATTCATAAGATAGAAAATATACACTGCTAATTTTCTAATAGTTTCAAAATCATTCGTTGACAATAAGTCATAGAAGTTATTCAGGTCAGTACCAGAGTTATACCAGTTGAACAGAAACTGATTTCTAATACTTGTATATTTAGTACAATGGAAAAATGCATGATATTCACAATCCACAAATGTCATATTAATATTAATTTGTGAACAAACATTACACACGCGATTCTGGAAAGATATATTCAGATGTCTGCCAGTTTCAACTTGTAGTTTATGGTTTGAACATCTAAATTTAGCATAGGCTATTTTGTGTTTGGCTGGCATTTCTATTATCAAATATCGCTCAATATTAAGTAGGGTTTTAAAATGACTATAATGGTGACAACGACTTGAGTTACTCACGGTGTCATGCCAGTTTTGAGTAAAACAGTCAATCAATCTATTTCTAAAAACATTGATAAACATATCACAATCACCAATTTCTTGTGATATCCACACATATCCAAAACCGTATGTGAAAAGTATAGATTTTACTTTGGTCGCCCAACAAATTCTTCCAGCATCATCTATTGATTTAAGCATAATATAACATTGCCTAGGGTATCTATCAGATGTCATAGTCAATAGTTTACACCAGTACCTGATACAATTGGTAAAATAAGTAATACATAATGGGAGTCTTCCACATTCCCCCAAAACCATGCAAGTATTGGTAGTTTTACGAACATGTAATAATTTTTTACAAAACATATTATGGACAAATTCAATAGCTGGGCTGTACTCGTTACCCCATATCTGGGAACCGTAACATAATATTGGCTTTACCATAGTGTCAAATATTTTAAATAAATCCTTTGCAGGAAAAAACCCAAATGGTTTCTGATAATTTCGTATAGCAAATATTGCCTTTTGCGCTTGGGAAGCTAGTTTATCATGGGCTGAGCTCCAGCTTAACTTTGGAGTCAACAATAACCCCATGTACTTGTATACAGGAGTAACGTTAAGTTGTTGTCCGCGGAAGAACCAAGATTCATATCTCCGGAGGGGACCACCATTGCGAAATACAGTAATTTCGGTCTTATCCAGATTAATTTCCATACCAGTATCAGTACAAAACTGATCAACAATGTTAATTTGTTGTTGTAACTTAATGGCGGTCTCGGCACAGTTGGCGACATCGTCTGCAAACATTAGACATAAAATATCTGGGATATCATTAGTTATGAAAATACCAGTTTCACATTTAATCCTTAAAAGTGACGATAACTCATCTATAAATAGCGCAAAAATAGTCGAACTCGATTTGTCTCCCTGCCTGGTTCCAATATTACAGGGAAACGCATCTGTAACATCTTTTGAGACTTTTACACGAGAAGTCAAGCATGAATACATAGATTTAAGAACTCTGAGGAACTTTCCAAAAACTCCTTTTTTCTCTAACGATGAAAATAGTTTGACATGGTTAACTTTATCAAAGGCTTTACGGAAGTCAACGTACAAACAATAGAATCGACCACCCCGTTTAGAAAGATATTTTTGGATCATAGCCTGTAAACAAAAGACATTATCAACTGCCGAATATCCTAAACGGAAACCTGCTTGAGATTCATCAATCTTATTATTTTCTTCTGCCCAGTCATACAATCTCTTATTAATTATTCCAGAGAATATTTTATATAGAATATTCGTAATAGATATACCACGATAGTTACCAGGGTTATTACTTGGACCTGACTTATGAATCGGTGTAATGATACTTTGACCCCACGACTCGGGAAAGTTACCAGTGTCTAATATTTTATTAAACAACAACAACATTATTGGAGAAATATCTGTTTTTGAACACTTGTAAAATTCAGATGGAATTCCGTCCAGACCACAACTTTTACCATTTATTAATTTGGATATTGACCATTCAATTTCTTGCAGAGTGAAAGGATCATTAAGTGAATTCGCCGTATCATCAGAATAAGCATGGTCATTTCCAACAGTGGAATCAATAACAATAGAGTTTTCATCGAATAAAAGGCCACTGAAATATTGTAACCATTCTATTTTTGAGATACTAGAATCAATTGGTTTGGCTGGTTTACTTTTCTTTAAAAGTTTCCAAAACATTGTATGATTATTACTACAATTAACTAGTTTTTGGCGGTTTAACCTTTGATATTCGTATACTTTTGACCTACAGTGATTCTTAAAATTATTTCGTTTATCTTTAAACAATCTGAGATCTGACTCTAAATTGGAGCTACGAAATTTACGAAGGGCGATATATTTAACCGACTTTAAATAGTCGCACTCGTCATCCCACCAAGGTGGTTGTGATGAAAAATACCGAAAATTAACCAGCATACATTTACCGGCATCCTGATATATAGCTGTAATCAGATCTACCGCAGAATTAACATTAGAATCTATGGTATCAAGCAAAGTGTTATACCGATTCTGTAATAAGTCCCTTAACGTTAGTACAAACTCGTCACATAACGAATTACGCCATCGAAATTTCTTCCATGTGTTAAGTGGATAATCATTAATATTATTTACAATAGTATTTGACCTGTATGGAAGCTCAAATACACAAGAAACCGGAAAATGATCTGAATCGTCCCTGTCTATAACTTTGAAGTCTTTAATGTCACTGGGGGCTGACGAGGTCAAAGCGTAGTCCGTTTCGCTACGACGTCGAGTATATGTTTTACTACGAAAACATTGTTTAAATACACATGACATCGAGAACGGATTAGTCGAACATTGTGTTTAAAACATGAAAGATTATGATTTTGTAATAGCAAAACTCTGAATTTAAGCACAATGTCATTTCATAGGTCTGTTACATCAAATTATAATCCAAGATGTGTCTGGTTTATGCAGTTAAACATGAAATATACCGCTGATTTATCAAACCGAAGTCAAGTTTCACTTTAAAAAATGCAATTAAGGTTTACAACTGTGTTTAATTGACACAATTTTACAATTTCCATATTGATCTATGTATTGTTAAGCCACTGGTGTGTTTAGAAATGTGTAGGGTGACCCAGTTATCAGAAATAAAGGCTAAATATTATTATAAGGCATGATCATGTCTCTGACAGTATACGTATATGCCTCGCTACGACAACGCTTTAGCGTGCATGCGTTTCTCACAGAAGACGTATTGGTTATCTCTCAAAGGCAAAATAAAGAAAAAAAAATTAATACAGAGTCATGGAATGGCTGGATATTTCCTTTGAGACAGAGGTAGTAACAACGGCACAACATGATCCGAAGCGCACAGTCGACATGGTAATGCACATTATTATGATATAATTACATTCACGACTAGGCCAAAGGAAACGATTAAAATCGAAAATCCATATATAAGATGACAGTTGAGAGTCGGCAGCTCTGCCGGGGTCTGATGCCGGTATAACCCCGGTGAGTGCCGGCGTAGTGACGGTTTACCGGGGCTCTGCCGTGACTCTGCAGGCTTTCACCGGGTTCAACCTTTTCGTTTGGATGTTCATGCGCACAGTGAAGCACGGCATCTTTTGCACTGGGAAATGGCAGTCTGCAGTAACTGCAAACTGCATGTGATATGTCCTGAAATGGATACAGAAACTTCGTTGAGCAACCTATACATTATATTTGTACTTCGTTGCGCAACCAATACATACTCTGTGCGAAACCTTTACATAAAGCGACTTGTAATTTCTTTCGAAACAAAGCATTTGAATAATTAAAATATATGTTCTTAACCTGTTTTGTACTTTAAAATGTGTAATGTACACTGAATCAAAGTAAAATGTTGTTTTATTTAATTTAAGTTACCGTAATTGGCTATTTTAACAGAATAACCACCTTATGCATTTCTTCAAATCAAAATAATTCGATTTTAGCTCAAAATAAACTTAAAGGTTGCAACTACGCGCATTTGTTATTAGTTTGTTATTGAAAATAAGTACCTACCATTACTGGATGTTCCGTTCTCTAATCCATAAACACCAGAAAATATGAAACTCGCCTGATTAAGTAGTGTATTTACACCATGTTTTCGTAGTAAAACATATACCCGACGTCGTAGCGAAACGGACTACGCTTTGACCTCGTCAGCCCCCAGTGAATGTATTGAAAAAGTAACGATGAAGCAATCATATAGTCAATGACACTTGCGCCATCATTTGAAAAACATGTAAATTCACCACATCTATCACCAGGGAAGCGGCCATTGAGAATGTGTATGTCAAATATGTAACATAGATTTACCAGGGATTTACCATAATTATTACCACGTATATTATCCTTATTATTGCGTGGGATATCAAATGTGCTTCCATCATAGTCTATATTACCAAAAATGTAAAAGAGATCGTCAAACGGAATATAATCCAAAAAATCTTTACATCTGGAATTCAAATCACCTGCAATGTACAACAATGCTTGTGGATAATCATAAGTTATAGTTTCTAAATTATCATACATTTGAGATATGCCATTCTTCTCATCTTGATCATTATAGTAGCATGATCCTTCAGGAGATACATACGTAAAGTACATTATAATATCCTCACAATCATACAAGGTAGAGTATTCACAGTACAAAATAACACAGTTTTCAAATTGTTCATAAATTCGTCGAATAGGTACTTGCTTATGTAATTTACTACTTATATAGACACTAATTCCCCCACTATTTCTAATAGCATTATTTTTCATCTTTCTCACAGAGTCGTAATGAACATACGATTTTATAAAGTCATTAAAATCCCCAACATATTTAGCCCAAGTTTCACAAATATGAGAATCTTTCTTTAAAGAAAAAATCCCATCAATGCAGAAAATTGCATCCCTGCTTTGCGGTGCGGATATCACAGGCAAGTGTTGGACGACAGTTTACACACATGCATGAAGCTCTGTGTTCTCAAACTGCAGCTCATAAGTTTGTTTGTGTTATATCCTGAACTGGTATTGTCACAGTTCCTCTGCTCTTATTTAACCCTTTACCACTTAGATACGTATTTTGATGCATTTGTGGTCCCTTAGAAAGTTAAATATAAATAAAGACTTCTTACTTTATTCAAGTTTTAAAGGCTTCATTTCCAACCCATAGATACGGGTGAGCAGCAAACAGCATAAAACCTGAATACACTGCTAGTTACTCGCAGGCTGTTCTGGTTTTATGCCGGTTGCAAAAGCCATTTTCACATGGGGGAAATGGTTAGGTAATCAAGTTCCTCTGTCTATTGTCCTCTGTCTGTTGTGAATGGGGCAAGATCCTTTTGAGTTGTTGTAATAACATATTTGATGAAAATAACATTCCCACATGTTAGGTGGGAAATTATGCCATCAATTTAAAATAGCTGTTGTTGTTTGAATTATAACATGTGATGTATATCTTTTGTCATAAACACCTTTATCAGTTTAGTAAATTTTTGCATGGGAGAAAGGAATATATTAAAGTAGTCGATCTTTATATTTCTAGCAAAGTAGCAATTATGATATTTTGATAGGCTCAGACATTACTTTGCCATGTCCCTAAATTCCTATCTCAGACATTACTTTACCATGTCCCTAAATTCTTATCTCAGACATTACTTTACCATGTCACTAAATTCCTGACTCAGCCATTACTTTACCATGTCACTAAATTCCTGACTCAGCCATTACTTTACCATGTCCCTAAATTCCTATCTCAGACATTACTTTACCATGTCACTAAATTCCTGACTCAGCCATTACTTTACCATGTCACTAAATTCCTGTTTCAGCCATTACTTTACCATGTCCCTAAATTCCTGTTTCAGCATTTACTTTACCATGTCACTTAATTCCTGTGCCAGACATTACTTTACAATATCCTTAAATTCCTGTCTCAGACATTACTTTACCATGTTCCGAAATTCCTGTCTCATTCATTACTTTACCATGTCCCTAAATTCCTGTTTCAGACATTATTTTACCATGTCCCTAAAATCCTGTCTCAGACATTACTTTACCATGTCCCTAAATTCCTGTCTCAGCCATTACTTTACCATGACCCTAAATTCCTGTTTCAGACATTATTTTACCATGTCCCTAAATTCCTGTCTCAGACATTACTTTACCATATCACGAAACTCGTGTCTCAGCCATTATTTTTCCATATGTTGAAGGTTGTTATGCCCCTGAAGGGTGGCATATAGTTTTTGTCTGTCAGTCCGTCCATCAGTCTGTTCGTCCATCCGTCCGAAAACTTTAACATTGATCATAACTTTTGCAATATTGAAGATAGCAACTTGATATTTGGCATGCATGTGTATATCATGGAGCTGCACATTTTGAGCGGTGAAAGGTCAAGGTCAGGGCCATCCTTCAAGGTCAATGGTCAAATATATGGCTTCAAAACGGCGCAGAACGGGGCATTGTGTTTCTGACAAACACATCTCTTGTTTAAACAACTTTGCACAAATGAAAACCACCATGAGATGAAATGTTGTGTGTAACACTTGTCTCCCTACCTTCTTCTTCTGAAGTTAATTTGCACATAGAGGTCAAAGGTGGTCTAAAAAAAGCTTTAAAATTCCTCTCTCACAAAAAAAACGCAGGAGGAGAAGGAATATCATGTGTATAACCATCACATTACCTCAAAGGTCAGGGTTACACTTAGTGGTAAAAAGTAACATTTTAAGTGTAGTTGTGATACAAAAGTGGAGTGTTAGGGCATCCTATGGACACGTATTTCTTGTTTCATGTCTGGTGCCTTTTTTGTGTAAAAATCTGCTTTAAAATGTCACCCTTCTTTGAGCCTTATTGTGGAAAAACTTGGATTACATTATGTGCATAAAGTGTTTTCCCAGATAAGTCTGCACAGGCTAATCAGGTAAGACACTTTCGGCCTTTATGGATTTTTTTGTTAAAAGAAAGTCTCTTCTTAACTTAAATTTTGCGTAGGTGGGGAGAGTTTTCCCTGATAAGTCTGTGCGGACTGCACAGGCTAATCTGGGACGACACTTTATGCCCATACATCAATCCCAGTTTTCCCATAACGGGGCTAATTTTTGTATCAGGTTCTATATCTGAGTCATCCTAAGAAGAAGATAAGAGACACATCGCGCTTCAAGAAGTTCCGTCAACTGACTGGCGGCAAAACTCCCTCGCTGAAGAAACTCTCTGAAAAAGTGTTGGCTGTGAAGGTCCAGGAAGGGGAACATAACTCTGTAAGTGGTCACACTGCTTCACAGGACCTCGATGTATATTTAGGATCTGGCACGAGTTGTCATATCATACCATATTTTATTAATTGAGTTCAGAAATTTTAAAGGCTCGCTTACTAACGAATTTCCTGGACGAGTTTAATAAAATATGATATGATATGACAACGAGTGTCAGATCTTTTTTATCACATGCTTTTAATTGAGCAAATTAAATAAATATTTACACAACCATAATGATAAATCCCGAATGTTGTTTACATTTCGTGACGTCATTTTACGTTGCAACGTCATTTCAGCAAAATAACAAAATGCGATTGGTCAATAAACGAAAACTTAGCCAATGAAAACGCTTAAAAATGTTGTATTACACATGTGTAATAAAAAAAATATGTAATGGTTATATAACATGGGAAACAGGGTATGGCATGTGATAAAACGATTTATGTTAATTGTTCTTTCATATAATTGACAGAAAAAAAAACAGAATAAAAAGGTTTTGTAAAATAAATGTTGATTCCTTTTGTTTCAACTCTTTAATCAAGCAGTTATTATTTATGCTAAACCAGGCAGTAATTGTAAGCATACATAACATCTCTGCCAAGTTTAATCAACCCCCAAGATCCCTCCTCCCTGCAGTTATGATCTTCCCTTTAAACTGGATTATTTAATGGTTTCCATTCTCTTAAGTCTAATAGTTTTTTATCAGACCTACTGCTGTGACAAACTCTTGTTACAATTTATTTAGTTTTTTAATGTTACATAACAGATCCAGGATGCCCAAGCTGCCATGCGGCTGTACACGATGTACAGGAAGGAGTGGGAGGCAGAGGTGAAGGGCAAGAGAAGACGAGGAAAACTCACAAAACAGGCCACATGAAAAGAACAGACATAGAAAACTCACAAAACAGGCAACATGTACAGAGCAGATGTGGAAAACACATGAATAGCCACATTAACATTACTGAGGCTAATTGTGGCAGAAAAATAAACATTTCTTAAGCCAATAAATACGATTGGCCTATTCCAATTGTTTAAATACAATAATATGTATGTATGGATGTTAATGGTAAGTTAAGTGTCACACGATCAAAGATGTAGGTGTATAAGGGTTCGCTTATGTCTTTTAGTGTATTGGTTTATTGAACAGTTTCTGCTCTTTAAATTGAACAGTTTTCATCCAATCTTTACCAAGCAATACGTAATGTGTGTGATCATAATATCTCAATCAAGAGCTATAATCAGCCAAATTAGATCTTATTGTGTTATGGGCCTTGAATATTTATTTTTAAAAACACTTAGAACAGATTCATATGCAATTTTCGATAATCAGCCATATCCACTATCCATCAGTAATTGCTGATTTATAGTTGTAGACAAATATCTGACTAGCATTTTATGCAATTGCTGATTTATAGGTGTTGAAAAATATCTGATTAGCATTTTATGCAATTTTTACTCTGAACACGTTTTATTCCATCTTAAAAACTTGGAGAAAATGTTTGCTGTCAGTCTTTTTCCAGCCAAATGCTTTCATGAACTGCATAGTTTTGACGCATAGATTACCTTAAATTGGCCTTGTTTTTACAAATTACACTGTTTAAGTCCCAACATCATATCTTCACTGAACTGTGTATTTTAAAGATTTCTTTTAACTTGGAGTGTGCATGCCTGTTCTACATGGCACCTCTTGCTATTATTTGCCTGGATGAGACACATGATGGGTATTATATTGAAAAATATTTATTATTTAACTATTTTTTAAACCATCGCATGGGGACAGACTCGCTAATGCTTTGACTTCTGATGTGAGTGTTCTATAAATGTACTCAAATACAAATGGTGATGTATGCTTTTGAGTTTTGTTGTTATTGTTACCTCACCTTAGGACAATATGCTGATGGTGAGCTTTGTGATCACCTTTTGTCCCTTGTTTGTCTTGCATCCCACTGCTGTGGGAGCAGTGGTCTAATGGTAGGACGCTGGCTTAGGGATCGAGAGGTCCGGGGTTCAAATCCCGCCCCGACCACTGGAATTTCCTTTAGCAAAAAATTTATCCCACATCTGCTCCTCTCCACCCAGGTGTATATAAGGGTACCTGTGAGTCAGGGAAAAAATGTTAAGCGCCTTTGAACATACATACGGTAGGAAAAGGGCGCTATATAAATGTGGTATAAAAAAAACTATTAAAAAAAAATAAAATCCCATGTCGTCAACAGTTACCTTGTGAAAACAATAACAGCCTCAATCATAGCCAATTATCATGAAACTTAGTAAGAAGGTTTGTGCCATGGCTGAGTTTGTAACTGGGTCAAGGAAGGTAAAAAAACTTGGTTACTGGGTAAAATAGAAGAGAATAGCTTGTGGTCACTATTGATTCCACTTTTATTGTCTGGTCGTCATGATACATGGTCAGAACATTAGTCCGAATTATATCCTGGCCGAATCAGATACTAGGTCAAGTGGGGTCAAAAGAAAGGTCACTAGGTCTAATTAAAGAAAAGGCTATGAAAAGCCCAGAAGCAGTACTAATGGCCCAATCCCGACAACCATTGGGATTTAACCTGGGACCACCTTGATCCAAATCAGGCAGACACTATCGAGTCGCTATACAAGCTAGCTCATATAACAAGGCAGTATAAGTTCTCCGTATACCGAACCCTGCTACTCATCTTGTGCAGACTGTAATTTCATACTTTGTCTGAAGTTATAAAATAAGTTGCCACAAATATTCACCATTTGATCTTTTATTGCATGAGCTGTGCTTTTTCCTTCTGCTCGAGGCTGGTCCTCACAAAAAAAGTGAATAACTGTTTATTTTTTAAATATAATTCTTCCAAATATAACTGGGAAATGAATAGGTTATGATCTTAAATATACATTGCAAGTGTTTGAACGAGGAATATAAAAGATGTTTTTAATTATTCCAAAATTGTTGAAAGAATTGTCCATTTGTCCACCATGCCACAGGTGGTTAGCGTGTGGCTATGATATTAATTAGTGAAAACATCATTTTGAATGATAAATAATCATATTATAACGAAAAATTAACTTTTCTGAAAAAAAAAATATTTCACTATCAAATATATATATAACAAGGTATGCAACTCAAAATCAGCCCAAAACGGGGTGCATCGCTTTGAACAGCCATTTCTTCATAAATTTTGCAGCGATTTTCACGATCTCGGTCTTATTCAACGCAGAAATGAATTTCCTTTCTGGAAATGTATATGTCTTGCAATATTTTAACAAATGCTGGGTCAACTTTTAAGAAATAACACGATACACAACACGCATGACCCAGTTGACAGTGATCATGCTGTCTTTAAGACTGAAATCTTCACGGAGTAAAGGGCAACTTCCCTACAAAGTTCATGTAGTTCGATACCAAAATTCAATAAAACGTATGAAAAAACATTATTACCGTTCTTGTCGTTACATTCTGCATCAAGACTAACTGTCCAGCGCCGTTTGAAACCTTTGTTTACATACATTTCAACTAACTGACATTTTAAACATACGAGTGATTTCATTGGTCCAATGCGGAGGTGTGTCTTTACAACTGGAGATTTCATTCATAAAGAATACATGATCACTGTCAACTGGGTCATGCGTGTTGTGTATCGTGTTATTTCTTAAAAGTTGACCCAGCATTTGTAAAAATATTGCAAGACATATACATTTCCAGAAAGGAAATTCATTTCTGCGTTGAATAAGACCGAGATCGTGAAAATCGCTGCACAATTGATGAAGATATGGCTGTTCAAAGCGATGCACCCCGTTTTGGGGTGATTTTGAGTTGCATACCTTGTTATATATATATTTGATAGTGAAATTTTTTTTTCAGAAAAGTTAATTTTTCGTTATAATATGATTATTTATCATTCAAAATGATGTTTTCACTAATTAATATCATAGCCACACGCTAACCACCTGTGCACCATGCCACTTTAGAGCAGCACCATGTACCTTTTGTGTTCTTTAATATTTTTCCTTATTTTAAACTAGACCGATTTTACTCGCACCGTTTCGTCTCGCTGTTAAACGGCACACAAAAACGTCCGAAGCTATCCGCAATGTAAAATGGCAGATACTGAAAGATTTTTATTTACGTCAACAGTTGAACATCAAAATAAACAGTATACGTTAACGCTAACGAAGCATAATTTATATTGGGAAGTTGCTAATAAACACAAACATCCAGAGAGCTGTGATACGGAGCCGCTATTTCGTAAGTTAGTTTACTGAGCGGCATTTGTTTTGGGCTGTCAACTTATTACTTAGTTGTCAGGTTTTCTGTGTTCCTTGTTTGCACACAATGCATGCACATCCGACGTAAGCATATTCTGTACGAAAACGTCAGAATGAAAAAGATAATTTCGTTTGAGCAAAGTTAACATAAAAATTGTCGAAAATCAAGGGTTTATGTATTGTTATGTAATTTAACGGCAACATTGATATTGACATTTAACAATAATAAATTCCCTCTGAGTCTTGCTGTTGCTTACAAATTATCAGCTGGTCAGACATCCCAGTTTTGCCTGGTAAATAATTAAAGGGAGCTGATTGATTGCTAGCTAAGTAATATATTTTCAAACATAAGATTATCATCCACATATTACAATACAGGTATTTAAATTGACACACAATCCAGTTTTTATGCCCCCGGATCCAATGATCGGGGGTATATTGTTTTTGGCCTGACTGTCTGTCATTGTATGTATGTGTCTGTCCCAAAACTTTGATGTTGGTCATAACTTTTGCAATACTGAAGATAGCAACTTGATATTTGGCATGCATGTGTATCTCATGGAGCTGCATTATTTTGAGTGGTGAAAGGTCAAGGTCATCCTTCAATGTCAAAGGTCATTATTTTCTAAAATAGCTGCCGTGCCGCTTCAAGGCGCAGTAGGGGCAGGCCTTGACACTTACTTTTTTGACAGGGTTCCCCGAGGGAACCCTACTTTCAACTTTTGGTGAACCTCACCCAAACTAGGGTTTCCTCCTGTTTCAATGCACAGCGTAAGGGCAAAGTACAAGAGGCATACTAGTACACATTTTTATTTAGATGATCCCCCTCTGTATGTTATTTATGATGTTATTTGGGTCCGTTATGACTCTTTAAGAAAAAAGCTAAAAAGTGATGAATAATGACATTTATTTCATTGCTGAACACTTTTTCTCATGCATAGATAATATGCATAATCCCAACTCAATCGATTCCCCAATGCATCTGTTTCAGCCTAACTCATATCAATTACTGCATACTAACTTCTTTTTCCGTCGCTTTTCATTGCCAGATTACCCCTATATTCCATTTTTAATAGTAAACTCAAGAATTTCATAAACTTAAACATTCACCTTTTTTCTTAAGTAGCAAATGAATTTTGGCATATGTGACTATTTAAAGATGTGATGAAATAATTTCCAATCGGTACGGGGTTTTCCAACTGAACACACGTATGTTGCCTGACTTGCTGTTCAATAAATACACCCACACTTTTCATGTGACGTTGTAAATGTCTGCATAGTAATTAGTTTGCGCAGGCTTTTTACTGAGACAAAGAAACAGCAGAAATACACGGAGCACTATTTATTTGAATTTAGAATTTTGTTTATGTCCTGTTAACATTAAAACTCACAAGCGTGTTTCGGATTACAAATTTATATATGCCAATTTGAGAATTCGACAAAACATTTTAGGGGTATGTAGTGAATTCAACATTAATTTGTTAAAATTCTTTACGAGTCGACAGTGTTCGACACTAATGGGAGTCCGGTAGTCAGAGACTGGTGGAAATGAGACTCTGACTCCTTGTTTTTGTGTCAAGGAAGTCCGTCGGACTCCTTCAAAATCATCTTCGTTTATTTATTCGTTTTGCAAAATCAGAATGTCTGCTCAAAGAAAATTTTACTCAGAATAGTCATTGTCTATAAAAACTTTCAGTTTCATTTGTTTATTGTCACATTTAAATTGAAATTTAATATTCACCCTCTACATACAGATAAAGGAAGTTTTTAATACGAAGTCATGACCTGACACTTCAACCACTGTTTGAGACTTGTACGAGTTCTTCTTAAAAAGGAAGATTATAGATAGCTGGTCTATTGTTAGTGAGGAGTGTTCAATCAAAACTAAGTGATGTGGGAAGCATATAGAAAACAAGAACAATACCATCATTTGCACTATGCATTTGAATAAGTTTTTTCAGCTTTAATATGAAAACCACTGTCTGGTCAACACGTTTGTTGTCAGAAGATGCATTTTGTATACTTATTATTGTATTATTTTGATGAAAATACTTTTTCAATTTTATAGTAATTAAAAAAAAAAATTCCATTTAAGATTTTTAATCAAATGACTTGGAACGCAAAAGACCCCAGTCTATTAACAAAATGATTAAAAAAAACACCCGTTCCAGCGTTATAGATAATTTTTTACCCATGGGGGTTAATACGGCCACTTTTCAAAGCATAAATGGTCAATTTTTCCTTGCTTGAAGGGTAATTTGCTAAAAGTAAAACAAGAATATAGCCAGGATACAGACAAACTGCTTTAATCATGTTAAACACAATAAACCATTAACTTTGTGTATACCTTCATAGTAGTAGGTTTCTTAAAGTGTTTTTTGTTTTTTAACTGTCCTTGGTTCATAGGCTTCCATGAGCCTTTTCCTCCTGCACATTTAAGACGAACTTCGTTAGCCACGGAAAACTTTTTTGCCAACTTTCAGCAGTTGTTTTAACTTTTATTAGCGTTTAAGTGTGTCCTTTTTTATTTGAAAACAGAGGAAATTGAATCATTCAGTATTGGCAGTACAATGTTTTTAATCGATACAACTTTTGCCGTATAAAAAGAATCAATTTTACCTTGAGAAGTAATTTGTTTTGGCTTCGAAGAAGCCATGCTTACCTCTTCATGTAAATAACACATAGGCGCTTGAATGTCTGTTTAAAAAATCAATACTAAATTTACCGTGTGTCTAGATGATACAGAGTATACATACCGACTGGCTAACTATTTATACAATCCAGCACACAAATTAGCTCTTATTTTAACGATAACCAGTCTCATATTTTGGAGAAAGACAATCAGCTGTTTATATTTTTTGTTTACGTTATTCGCAGAAAATTTACATCATTTGCGTAAGTCCGGATTGGCTTGCTTAAATGTAGGCACGGAATTGATAAATTGAGCGTATCTTGATATTTCTAATGTATATATTACGCTGATACGCAGCTTATCTAGAACGCTGCTGTTCACAGTGCTCTGTCATAGCTTACACACGTGTACCTAGCAAGAGTCCATATTAGATCAAATGAGCACAACTTGCTTACTCTGAGCTTTTGTGATTACATTTTGCCGAGTGTTAATCATCGTTCCTGCATTGTGCATTGTCAAAATGTACATTGTTAACACTCTAGAGAATATATTTATTTCCAATATTCACGGAACATTGTAAGAAATCGGTCTATTAAATGACAATTGGGTAAGTTACAAAACTGCGTTCAAAAAATAGGTTGGTTTATCAAATTAAATAAAATGTTTCTGAACTTTTCAGAAGTAAAATGTTTACCCAATCCTCATGAAACTTGATCAGAACGCCTTTTCTAATGGTATATTGCTGAGTTTGAAAACAATTCAGGTCTATTGAAAAATATGAGTGCCACTTTGTGAACAATCTAGAAATCAAATGTTTTGCCTAATCATAACAATTGTGCTCATGATATTTCAACTCAATTTGAAATTGCTTCAGTCCGTTCCAAAAGACGACTTAAGGTAAAAGTAATTTAGGAAGGAATTATATAGTCATTCTATCGTTTGGCTCGTCCGAAGTTTTAAAACGTTTTTAGGCTCCCCCAAAAAAATTTTGGGGGGAGCATATAGTCGCCGCTTTGTCTGTCAGTGTGTCCGTCCGTCCGTGCACAATTTTTGTCCGGGCTATTTCTCAGCAACTAATGACCGGAATTCAATGAACCTTTATGGGAAGCTTCACTACCAAGAGGAGATGTGCATATTATCAGCGGGTTCTGGTCAGATGATTTTTCACAGAGTTATGGCCCTTTGAAATTTTCCATTAACTGTACATATAGTGCAATTCTTGTCCGGGCTATTTCTCAGCAACTAATGACTGGAATTCAATGAAACTTTATGGGAAGCTTCACTACCAAGAGGAGATGTGCATATTATCAGCCGGTTCTGGGCGGATGATTTTTCACAGAGTTATGGCCCTTTGAAATTTGTCCATCGTACATATAGTGCAATTCTTCAGGGCTATTTCTCAGCAACTAATGACCGGAATTCAATGAAACTTTATGGGAAGCTTCACTACCAAGAGATATGCATATTATCAGCCGGTTCTCGTCGGATGATTTTTCACAAAGTTATGGCCCTTTGAAATTTTCCATTGTACATATAGTGCAATTATTGTCCGAGCTATTTCTCAGCAACTTATTACGGGAATTCAATGAAACTGTATGGGAAGCTTCACTACCAACAGGAGATGTGTATATTATCAGCCGGTTATGGTCGGATGATTTTTCACCGAGTTATGGCCCTTTGAAATTTTCTATAAACTGTACATATAGTGCAATTCTTGTCCGGGCTATTTCTCCCCAACTACTGACTGGAATTCAATGAAGCTTAATGGGAAGCTTAACTACCTTGAGGAGATGCGCATGTTATTTGTGGGTTCTGGTTAGATGATTTATTTAGAGAGTTATGGCCATTTGAAATTTTTAAGTTCCTAAACCATCCATTGTATTATTTTGTCCAAAGTTATGCCCCTCAAGACGTTTCCTTTTATCTGAATATATAGTGCAATATTGTGACAAAAAAAACTTTGGGGAGCATCACCCGTCTCCGACGGTTTCTTGTTTGAAATAATTCCCTGGGTTGAAAAGTGGCCCCTCCCTGAGGGTTTCTTGCTTTATTCGTTTGGAGCAAACACTTTGAAAATGTCTTCTCTAAAACCGCAAGACCAAGAGGTTTGGCATGTATCATTTTATTTTGGTCCTCTACCAAGTTTTTTTTTAATATCGTCCCTTGGGTAAAAACTGGTCACACCCAATGATGAAGAAATGTATGAAGACTTACATATTCAATTTTTTTCTCTCAAAACGTTAGGGCAGGCAATAAGTTTTTGTTTAACATTGTATTCTGGTCCTGTAACAATTATGTTAAAATCAACCCTCTTTGGGTATAATTGACCCTGCGTTACTTGTTGAATTATATATACATTGTATTTAGTGAAAACTTTGAAAGTCTTCTTTTCTGAAACAGCAGTGCAAAGAGGCTTGTTATTTCACATGTTTAGTTTTATAGTAGTCCACTGATACAGTTGTTCAAATCATGCCCCTTGGGTAAAAACTTGCCACAGCCGGGACTGAAATTATTGATGAAGACTTGTGTAGTTAATATCAATAACTTCAAAAATCTTCTTTGAAACCGCAAGGTCAGGATTTGGATATTTGGTGTGTAACTTAAAATAGTTTTCCTCTTTTATTTTAATAAGTTATCTAAAATAATGTGTCTGGGGTCAAAACTAACTACACGCAAGGCTGTTGGACTCGACTCTTTCAAAATCATATTTGAATTATAAAAAAAATCTCGATTCTAGAGATCAGAATTCCTGCACTTTTGAACATCCGAAAAATATGCCACTCATCATTTTTGCTTAAACACATCAACAAAATGTTTTTTTTATATTTTGATTTCTCGTCGCAGTGCTTGCGAGTAGTGATAGTGGAAACTCTCGAACTCTGAATCAACCTGATCTTGGTCGTTGTTTGTTTTCTCAGATACTTTCGATTAAAATATAGCTTTCGCTAAACAGTGTCAAATCACTATATAAAACAATCATCACCTGTAATTGTTTACACAAATGCACGTTTTACGGTCCCTATGCACTGAAGATGGGAACGATTGGGAATCAGTTGTGCGTAAATAACCCCATGCCACTAGCAATCGATAATGTAAGGCTTTGTTGCAGTTTGTTGGCTTCTTTTTATTATGTTAAAAATTATTGGGAAAATGTATAAAGCAATGGGCTGTAACGTCCAATCCCGAGGATCAACAAGCAAGCATATATATAAATGGATTATAAAAATAATATTTTTAGGCCCCCGGATCAAATGATCGGGGGTATATTGTTTTTGGCCAGTCTGTCTGTCATTCTGTCACTCTGTCATTCTGTCCAAAAACTTTAACGTTGGTTAAAGTTTTGCTATAACTTTTGCAATATTGAAGATAGCAACTTAATATTTGGCATGCATGTGTATCTCATGAAGCTGCACATTTTGAGTGGTGAAAGGTCAAGGTCATCCTTCAAGGTCAAAGGTAAAATATATGGCTTCAAAGCAGCGCAATAGGGGGCATTGTGTTCCTGACAAACACATCTCTTGTTTTAACTTACAATAATTAACTTAAATATTAATAGCATTTGTTAAATAATTTTGCAATCTAAAATAACAAATGACAACAAATATTGAACAGCAGTCACTTAAAACTTCGATCGGAAACCAAACATGAAAGACGATTTATCAATTTATGGTTAACAGGTGTTATTACCCCCTAAAAATGCTGTATATAAAGTGTCATAATTTTTGGACTACATGAAGCATGATCGGACTCCTACTTTTCAGAATAAGGGAGTCCAAAAAACTCCTTACTCAGAATAGTTAGTGTCGAACACTGGTCAAACAAGACTATTGCCAAGCAATATATGTCCCCTACCGGCTCCACCATTGTCAGAAATATTTATATTTTTATTAGTTGCCATAGCAACCAGAATTTTTGACGTAGGAACAAAATGAAATGACGTGCATAATGTCCGGTAGCGGACAATGTATGATTTAACTGTATTTTGCATGCAATGCACAATTTTCACGTGAATTATACGCAGTTGCCATCACATCACCAGTCTTCTAAATAACTTGCCGTGATTTTATCGTTAAAGTGTTAACCTAGGGACCAATTGTGATAGGTGACAATGACAATAAACTGTCACAAAACCACACACTTATGGCATGTACGTCATTCATCATCTGCATAATTTTACTGCAGGTAGTGCAGGCCTACGATCGCCTACGAGTGCTGTCCCCAGGGCCAAAACACCCTTTTTGGGGAAGGGGCCTCAGCCTATTTTTAGGGCAATAATAGCGCGATTTTTCTTATTTGGGGAAAATAAGAAATTCGTACATCATTTGGATAATGGAGTTGATACATGAAATAAATTATATTGGGTAGCCACAAAGCTAGGCACATGTATCCGCGTTTGATTGCACTATAGAACAGTCAGGGATACTTGGCCTTGTATTTGATGTAGTTCAACTTTCGCATATCACTCCCAGTGTCAGACTCGGACTCTACAGATACAGTTTCCAAACTAGCACTGAGTGTGGATTTAGATTGCTTGGTACCATTGTCAGTCTGACATGTCTGAGTGTCATAAATAGTTTGAACCGGGGTCGGGGAAGTGACAACGCAGTCTGTCTCTGTGGCATGATCTGACATACTACTAGTATGATTGGGGCTACTCACACTTGTGACAGCGACTGTTGATTTCTTTAAAAATCCCGTGATACTCTTAGTATTCTTAGCGGCGGAAACTTAAAGTTTCTCGTTATTGTGAGCCCAGTTATGCGACATTTTTGTTTGTTTTCATATTTACTTCCGTGACTCTGGTCGTAAAGCGTCTGTATGAAACATGTATGTCATTAACGCAAGCTGTAAAAATAAGAGCAAATCAAACGCGTGAAAATAGACGCCGTAAACGCACTAAAAGGAATAACTTACCTGTTTTTTCTTAGTTGATACAATAATATTCCAAAAATATCCACATGACTGAAAATATTTTAAGTCGTAATAGCCTTTTAATGTTATCTATTTACAGCTTTAAATTCGTTAATTCCGTCATTCGCCGATTGGTCACGAATGACAAAATTACATCATGCTTCGCGAGGCAAGCACAACTTATTCGATTAATGCGCATACCCCTCCAGTGTTCTGCCGTGGATGCGCCCTTGCGTCATTGGCGCAAAAATAAAAGATTTGTCCCCACCCGTTTTCCGTATATGGCGCACAGGAATTAGTAATAAAAACTAATCTATTCAATTTGTCGGTAAAGTAATCGAGTGAATGTGTAATCAAAACGAATTATTTCATTGGGCGTGACGTCATTTTGCAGCCAATGGTAAATTTACTTTAATAACACTTTATTGAATTGGTAAGTTGAGATTATAACAACCAATCAAAAAGGCGGAAACTGACCCGCCGAAGAGAACAAAATCCATTTTTAGTTTTTTTCCTCCGGCAAGTAAAATTAGAAAATATGACGATAATAATAACAACACCCCAACAGAGTTTTCCCAAGTCCCAACATCGTTTAGCAATGACAAAAAAGTCTGCCCCTAAACATACGTTCCAAGCAAATTGGCTTCGAAAATTGTCTTGGTCACTGTTTGACAACAACAAAATGACATGCACTTTGTGAATAAAGCACAAAAACGCCTTAACTATCGGTAATTCTAATTATTGAACAAGTACTTTTACACGCAAAGCTAAAATGACCATAAATCTGTTGAAAGTTTTGTAAATATGTTGACTGTTTTAAAAAGTTTTTAAAATGTTCAAGGTTGAATTAGAATGATACATCCTGTGGACTGGCTGTAAGAATAAAACAAGCAAATTTAAGAGTGCAAGTAAAAGATAATTAGTTTCTGAAAATTAAATTCTGCTTCAAATATATTTCTGTGTCCCCAGATTTTTCCTTTTTTGTCCCCACTTTTTTAACCCTAAAGGGTCCCTGTCCCCAACAGTAAAGATTCACGGCAGAACACTGCTTCTCTAGGAGAATAATTCGGGAGGTAATGAAAGGCATATTCAACTAATATGAATATTCCTCCTGCCCCCCCCCCCCCCCACCCTACGAAACTTTTTAAGGCTCTGGATTTTTTCAGCCTGATAAAAGGCTCGACAAGGAAACAGTTTTCACTTTTATACGAAGTTCAGATGCTATATTTGGTGGGGAATTTTTCCAGTATTGGGGACAATTTTGGTCAAATTAGGGGAACAAAAGTGGTTACTTCAATTGGGGAAGAGGCCGATTTTCGGCATCTACAAAGAAAGGTTTTTTGGCCCTGGTCCTTCATGCAAAGCGTGCGCTCTCATTGGCCAATATCGATTGTCCAATACAATAACGCTCCGCCTAGCGTAGTTAAGTGCAGACTGACTTGCAAAACTCGCTCTTAACATTAGCTGTCCGCTAACGCGAACAACTTAAAATACACTACTTACCGTTTCGGAAGTTCTTCTTATAAACACGGCAAGAAATAACAGATAATTACGCGGATTCAAATGGTCAATCAATAAGAAGTGGTTCTATAAATTTAGGGTTCCCGGATGATCACTCAGCTTGAAAGAACTGGTGACCCTTGCCAAAATATGGTGTCCTCGGGTTCCTGGGACACCGTTAGTATCGAGGTCTGAGGGGGCACTGTGTTTCACAAACACAGCTCTTGTTTAACTCAAGCAAGTAAAAATTGAGTCTTGCAGATTCATAATTTTGACTCAATAAAATTTTGACCTGCAAGTTAACTTATCAACATTCTTCCCGTGTATTTTAAATACCTTCTATGAATTAAAGGTACACCAGGGGCATTGTATATCTGATCTTAGTTTTGAGAGGTTTGTCAAGTCCCCTGTAATGTACAATTAACTATTGTTGAAATTGTTCTTTTTTTTGTTATTACATTATTTTATTACTAAGTGATCAAAACTTCAGGAAATACATTTCTTACTGTCCATAATCAGTCAACAGAATTTTCCTCCCCTCTGCTATTTCTCGATCCCACCCCTGTGTTTCTTGTAGCTGTCGAGACAGTGACTAGTGTATTATCCTTCGGTTTCCATGTATCGAGCGGTTAAGGAAACAAGTAACAGAATTTCTGAATTAATGCAAACATTCAAAAATAATAGTATACCTTCAAAGATAAAAAAATCTCGTTAAATCCATGTCAAAATTGTTTAGTCACAGCGGGTTTAAACACTCAAAGCCAATATATAGTTAGGCCAACAAAACTTAAAATTTTGATTCACTGAACATATTTTATATAAACTTAAATATATCAACTAAAACAGTAATAAAACTTTTTTATAAGTTCTTTTTAAAATTTAAGATGTTTCCAGGTTTTTTTTTAGCCCGATTTTATAGCCGAAATTCGGCTATGTTTCCAATCCCAAAAAGTATACTTTTTTCCCAAAATGTGGCAAAAAATTCCCAATTTCCCCCCCCCCCCCAAAAAAAAACAAAAAAAATTTTTTTTTTTTTAGAAAGAAGTGTCTAATGCGTATTTTATATCAATTTTAATTCAATTACATCTAACAAAGTATTATATGATTTTGTTCTTTTAATTTGAATGATTATACAGAGTTATATCAAATTTAGTATTTCCCTAATCAGTGGACTTTTTGTGTGAAAAAAAAGGCTAATGAATTTATTTTCCCAATTTCATGAAAATGCCGATAAAATTCCCCTATTCCAAAGCCATGGGCTATCTTCCCAAAAAGTGGAGAAAAAACCCTGGTTTCTGTGTTATCAATCATTCTTCTTTTGAGCAACATCGGCACATAAAAGTGTTAGTGTTTTTCCCAAGAGTGCAAAGGGGTAAGGGGCGGTACATTCAAAAAGGGCATTTTAATGCGCAGTTACTGAGTTAGGCAAAAAAGGGCAAAGTTCTGTGAAAACCTGGTTTTGGGAGGAACATTTATTCAGTGGCAGTTTTGGGAAAAATATTAAACATATAAATAAACACTTTTTGTGTTATTTATTTATTTTAATTTCTCAACCACGAATGACGAAAAAAGAAAAGTTCTAAAAAACCGTATTTTTTTACAATTATTAGTTTATATTGATAAAAATATCACAACTGGTATATTACATTACTTGAAAAAAGTTGTTAAGTTTTCTTATTTTCATATATTCGGTAATCAAATTTTACTGTGTATGTGTACCAGTTAACTATAGATAACATATTGTAGATTGATCATCATCGTCACGTGGTAAACCCAGGATGCAAATTGTGCATGCATAGTGAATTGTATATATTTTATATATAAAATTATCAATCTACTTTCGTTATTTATAGTGTGTATATCATTATGTAACCTATTTGCGCGATGTTCTTTCGATTTTACATCGCGAAATTTTATTACCGAATATACTGAAAATATTTAGTTTTTGCAAGTAATGTAATATACCAGTCGTGATATATATATACAGTCAAACCTGAGAACAGCGGTCAGTCAAGGGAAATGACCAAAGTGACTGTTGTCCACAGGTGACCGTTGAATTCGGATCACAATTTTAAGATGGTTTGTCAGTTGGTAGTATTGCTACGACGTTACCCCACCCAGTCGTTTGCATACAGTGTAGAACAAAGGCTCATTGCCATTAATAAGCATAATAGCAGAATTAACTTACGTGTGTACATTGAATAATACAGAATAATAATTATGTTATAGATTGATTAATTTTCATATTGTTAAACTAAAGCAATGACTTTATCAATGCTGGTATTATTGTTTACTCATGCATCTCGTTCATTCAGTAAATAAAGCTTGTCACGTCCGTACAAGTCTAAAAAGCGGATTCGCTGTCATAAACCGATAGTAAGGTGTAATTGTACCGTTCTTATTCAAAGAAAAAGACGCAAAAAGTTTGTTAAAATTTATTCATATGCAAACATCACACAAAAAGCATTTTCATTCAACAACCTCATACAAAAAACAAACATTCATTCATTTGTTCTATAAAAAAAACATAGCCTATCATGCACAAAAAACAAGATTGCTTATCACGCAAAAAACTTAAAAACACACACAACCATTATCACTCGCATCAATCAAAACAATTCACTCCACGCTAAAACACTCACCTATCTTCTTTTGAACACTAGCACACTTGACCCGGCGCGCAAAAAATTCATCTTGGAATTTCATGATGGATTCAAGCATCACCTGGTTGTTCTGTGACACAGCAACGTTCTTTCAGTGATCGATGTACTGGTACATTTCGCTGCCGGAGCAGACGGTGCTGGATTGTGGAAGTGCAGAGTTTTCTTCCTACTCATCGGTATTCGCATCCGGCTGTGTGGGTTAAAGTTCGCTCGCAGGCCTCTCCCAGTCCGTGATGTTGGTCTCACAAATGGCCAGGTCCTTATCAACGGCCGTCAGATCCCCAATGTCTTCATCAAACAGATCCCGCGAAACACGCAGCAACACGCGCGGAATATCGTCTTCAGGGTTGTCCTGAATCTCTGTGTCTTAAATTGCAGGCGACTGTACAGCATTTGAACCTCTGATGATTTCTGGTCTAAATCTGCTCTTCCGGAAACACTTAATGATGTATTCCTCTTTTATTTCCAACCAAGCTGCAGCAATCCAATAGATTGCCTCCATGATTGTAATTTCACGAGGGATCTCTGGACCAAGCTTGTGGCGTCTTCTCCATTTCCACAAGGACGTGTTGGAGCTGTCGTTTCCAGTATTTCAGCTTAAGTGTCTGGATGATTCCAGCATCCATCGGCTGCAACAGTGATGTTGTGTTGGTGGGGAAGAATTGCAGCTTTACGTTGGTTAGCGTGATGTGTGGATGGACCGGAGCGTTGTCACGCAGAAGGAGGATCTTCCATTTTTGGGCACACATCTTCCGATCGAGCGTCCTCAACCAGTCTCCCATCAGGGGGGGTGAGCATATACGCCTTCCTGTTTGCCTCGTAACGCACAGGTAGCCTGAGGTGCTAATGGACGCAAAACACCGCGGTTTCCTGGACTTCCCGATAACAAGTGGTGTGAGCGTCTCACCTGGAAAGAAAAAAAATCATTTTCAATTTCAGCTTTTTTAAAATGAATAAACCGTCTTTCATAAATGCCTAAAGTTTGTTATAAATGTTGCAAATCAGTGCATGTTTTTCCGTTAAAGCCGATCACTAATCCTCTTGACGCCTTTGATAATATAAAAACATTCGCTGCTTAATGTTGTTTTTAACACTTAATCAGCGATACAGATCAATTGACTTTGTCACGGGCTCATGCGTTATGCCTGCAGACGATAATTGCTATTAATACACATTGTTATTGTTAATATCACCTGTTTAATGCAATCAAAATGAAAATTCAATAATAATGGTGAGACAATTTTACCAACCAATCATGGATGCACAAACAGCGATCGTGATGCTTTGTTTCGACCCTTTTCCACCAGCAAAAGTTTCCCCCTTCTTGAAGAATGTCGACTTTGTGGAGTCCATGTAGAAAAGGCCACTTTCATCCATGTTGAAAATGTCCTTTGGCTCATAACCTTGACACAGAGAAGCAATCTTGGCCTTCCACTGATCAACTGTATCAAGTTGAACCTCACCGCGTTCCCCACTTTGAGTTTTAAATACGATATTTTTGCGTTTCAGGAACGATTCCAGCCAACCATTGCTGCCCTTAAAATCATTCAAACCTAATTCACCAGCGAACTTCCTTGCTTTTTCTTGAATCATTGGTCCAGAAACATTTATCAAAGGGTATCGAGCGGTAGCCCCGGTGAACCACTGAAACAGCAAATCGTTCAACCCGCTGTATTCCGTGTCATATTTTGGACGCTTCAAACTCACATTTCCATTTGATTCATACTCCTCCATAATTTCTCGCTTACGCTTAAGCACACTCTGCACTTGCGTATGTCCAACACAGAGCTCACTTGCTATAACACGCAAACTTTTTCCAGATTAAAACATTTTCAAACAATTGACTTGCTCCTCTAATGCGAGGAACTTACGTTAACCACTCATTGTTATTCCGTGATTTATTATTCCGATTGCTTTAAAAAATGTTGTGTACGCTAGAAAGCTCTTTTAAAGAATGATCCGAAAATTTTATTTTTAAATCGATACTCAATGTTGTAAGTACAACGTACTTATTAGCGGTCATTTAATTAGTGATAATTACTTTAAACGTGTCACAAACTCTGACATATTTTCTTCTGAAGATACCCCCACATTTATCCCCTGAAAAGAAACCTTCTCAACACTTTATTATTTGTTTACTCGAAGCCGGCCGCTTTTATAATATCAAAGGCAATTACCGCTATCAGACGCTTTAACTGCAAAATAGACGGACAAATGATGTGCTGTGTTTTTAATTTTCGCGACTCGAGATGACTGACGCGTGACCGTTGATTTCAGGTCAAACATGAATTATGGAGTTGAATAAAGTGGCCGTTGGCTGTTATGGACAGGTGGCTGTTATTTTCAAGTGTACTATAGAGTGTTTTTAGTCGGGGGGGGGGATTTCCAGTTTCCAGACTGACCGTTGTCTGCAGGTGACCGTTATTTTCAGGTGGCCATTAGGTCAGTTTTGACTGTATACTAGTATATATGTATAAATATATATATATGGGGGCCTTGGATGTGAGGCCCAAAAGTGTCACTGCCTAAAGTCCTCCACGGTACTAATCCAGGCTGGTTGCATTATATATTAGGCCCAACATACTAGTCTTCAACTTATTTAAAACAATTGTATGTATATGCTTTTGCATGTATTCAGTACTTGTTTTCTTTTCCTTCATAGTTGTTATAAATTCAAGGTCAGAATAGTTGAAGTCATTATTTAAATTGCATTGATTGTTGTTTTTCTGGTTTTCCTGAATGTGAATGCCCTTGTTTAGAGAACATTGTAAAGTGAGTAAGTAGCAACAGATTTAATGCCACTCAATGATGTGTTAAATAACACTTCCGCTCAGAGGCAAAGTGAAATGGCTATGTGCAAACAGCATAAAACCAGAACAGCCTGCGAGTAACTCGCAGTCTGTTCAGGTTTTATGCTGTTTGCTGCTCAACAGTATCTAAGGTTTGGAAATGAAGCCTCTAAAACTGTTATATATTAAGAAAGGTCTTGCATAAAATTAAGCTTTCTTAGGGACTACACATGTGTAAAAATATGTATCTAAGTGGTAAAGGGTTAAATAGGTACATGTATCTAAGTGTTAAAGGGTTAACAAAAAAATCCTTTTCAACTACACCTTTCCTTACCAGGTCATGAAGCCTCCTTAGATTTACGTGAAGTTGTTGGAGTGAAAGCCGTTAAAATTCCTGCCAAATCCTCAACCCTCTCCTTTGGTAAGAATGCAAAAGTCGACGAGAATGTGCCGTATTGCATTGAGATGCAGCCTATTGGCCCTCTTGGATTTTCGGTTGTAATTATAACCCGCCCTGGCAACCACCGATGGCGCTGCAAGCAGGTCTCGTTCCAGTGCAAGGATAGCTCCCTCTGTCACCAATGGATCACTGCTATAAAGGAGGCACTTAAAAGTGAAGGTATGGAAAGTGGATCCACTGTTAAAGCAGAAGTATTAAGAACTTAATTTAAGTTCTAACATTTGAACTTTTTGACAGGCCATTGTATGACTTATGCACTTTTGAAAGGCCTCTAAAATGCATGGTAGACACTTTAAAACAATTAACTAAATAATTATGCAATCATTTAAGAACTGTTAAAAATTAATTGTCTTTGGTTTAAAAATAAGAACAAAACATATATTTCTATCATGTATTGTTTTGAATTGTCAAATTACTACTTAATTTAGTTCTTAACTTTTTTCAGCATTTTGTCGACCCAAGAAACTGGTTGTGTTTGTAAATCCGTTTTCTGGTAAGAAGAAGGCAGTGAAACTCTACAGGGACAAAGTGTTACCACTGTTTGAACTGGCTGACATCCATGTAACCTATATTGGTAAGTGTCATGTTTACTGTATGAACATGTTAGAGCTGTATCAGTTCTTGTATTAAGAGAAAATTCAGTAATGAAAAAACGTTTTCAAGTTTTCAATAATTGGTACTCATGAAATAGAAAAATAATAAGAAGTTAATTATCTTATGTTGTTTAAAGATTTGTTATGCATTGAAAGCACAGGCATTAATGTATTGTTATGATAAAAACGTGACCAGACTGGCTAGAACATTGGTCTACAAGTCAGAGTTTGGTTTGATCAATGGCCTGGCCTCACAACTTTTGTAGGATTTGTCATCATGAAATTCTTTCTATAGTCTGTCTCAACATACTCTGGTTTAAGAAGGGCAGTTGTCAGTCACTTGCATAAGAATGTGCACCCAGTACTGGTAACACAGCTATCCCAGGAAAAGTGCAAGTTGGTAAACTGGAGGTGAAGAGGTGAGACTAAAATACGGTTGAGAACTGCGAAAAATCCAACTTTAATAAACAAAAAACAATCCTAAAGGCGTTATAGTTAGAATGTTTTTAAATGTACACGTTTTGCATATAAACTTTTGTCATGATTGTTGTTTTTGTATTACATAGTATAATTGTATAAAATGCTTGCAGTTTATATACATGGTTTGAATCATCAAATTTGCTATAAAAATGAAATGGACGTTGCTTAAAACTTAAAACATCTATTATACACGTGTAATAAATATCTAAGTTGTAAATGTTCAATTTCAGAGACGGAGCGCCAGAACCATGCTCGAGATCTTCTGGTCCAGAATTCCTTGGATCTCAAGCGCATTGATGGGTATGCATCTTGTAGAACTGAAATTGAGCCTTGTTCTGGGAAAACTGGCTGAATGCATGTGCATTGAGTGTCATCCCAGAAAAGCATGTGCAGTTTGCATAGGCTAATCAGTGACAAAACTTGCTGTTATGGAATTTTTCGTTTAAAAAAAGTCTTTTTTAAAGGAAAATCTAGTTAGAGCAGAAAGTGTCGTCCATGATTAGCCTGTCTGGACTACACAAACTAATATACCACACAACTTTACGCATTAAGTCCCATTTTTCCAGAACGAGGCTCAATAATAAAGCTTGGATAACCTGATTAGTGTGTACTAGCTATGATAACCTGATCAGTGTGTACTAGCTATGATAACCTGATTAGTGTGTACTAGCTATGATAACCTGATTAGTGTGTACTAGCTATGATAAATTATGAGATGTTAGTTCCAGAGAGCAAAAACTCATTTTTCTGAAGCAAGAAAATTGCAATTAACATATATTGAAATTGACTAAAAAAACACTTGCCTTGTATTATTGTTAAACAATGTAGGTAAGAACAAACTAGAGTTGTTGTTTTTTAACATTTTGTCTATGCAATACATGGTAAAAAAGTGTTGAACTTTAATGGAAGGTAAAATGTTCGAAAGGTATCGGTGATTTACAAAACTCTAATTACCTCTATGCAATAAGTATAGAAAAACACTGTTGGGTAACTTGGGTCCTGTTAGGTCAGTTGGTAGTGAAGAGTTGGTAGAGCATTAGCCTACAAGTAAGACAGTTGTGTATTTAAGCCTCGTTGTAGGAAAACTAGGCGTAATGCATGTTTGTACAATTTCATCCCAGATTAGGGTCGACACTTTCCGCAGTCATGGAATTTTTCGTTTTAAGGAAATCTCTTCTAAACAAAAGTTCCAGTCTAGGCATAACGTGTTGTTCCAGATTAGTCTGTGTAATTTGCACAGGCTAATCTGGGACAACACTTAAAGCACATGCATTAAGCCTGGTTTTCCCAAAGTGCTGCTCAAATGTAAGTGTCTCCATCTAACTTGCCTTCTCCAGGTTGGTGTGTGTGGGTGGGGATGGGATGTTCTCAGAGGTCCTCAATGGCCTATTGACCTTCACTGCACATGATCTTCACATCGAGGAGATGGACCGGTTTGAACCGGTGGCTCCAGATATCCGGATAGGAATCATTCCAGCAGGTTGGTAGTTTCCTTTATCTTAACCTATTTATTTCAGCTTTATTGAAGAGAAAGCCTTAAGCTTATAATTCCCATACACAAGAGTTGCTTTATGTGAAATAATGGGTATTATGCCATATGCAGCCTGCATATCTTCAGACCAGCATGAGCTATGGCACAGTCTGGTCAGGAGCTACTGTGTCCTATATTAACCCTTTACCACTTAGATAAGTATTTTTTACGCATGTGTAGTCACCTAGAAAGTTAAAAATGTAATTAAAGACCTTTCTTACTAGTTTCAAGTTTTTGTGCCCCCGGATTGATAGATCGGGGGTATATTGTTTTTGGCCTGTCTGTCTGTCATTCTGTCCCAAAACTTTAAGGTTACAGTAAAGTTTTGCAATAACTTTTGAAATATTGAACATATCAACTTGATATTTGGCATACATGTGTATCTCATGGAGCTGCACATTTTGAGTGGCGAAAGGTCAAGGTCATCCTTCAAGGTCAAAGGTAAACAATTAAAAATTTAATATCATAAAGTTTTGCAATAACTTTTTAAATATTGAACATAGCAACGTGATATTTGACATGTATGTGTATCTCATGGAGCTGCACATTTTGAGTTGTGAAAGGTCATGGTCATCCTTCAAGGTCAAAGGTCAAAAATGTAAAACTTTATTACAGTAAAGTTTTGCAATAATTCTTGAAATATTGAACATAGCAACTTGATATTTGGCATGCATGTGTATCTCATGGAGCTGCACATTTTGAGTGGTGAAAGGTCAAGGTCATCCTTCAAGGTCAATGGTAAAAAATATAAAACTTAAATACAGTACAGTTTTGCAATAACTTTTGAAATATGGAACATAGCAACTTGATATTTGGCATGTATGTGTATCTCATGGAGCTGCACATTTTGTCATGGTCATCTTTCAAGGTCAAAGGTCAAAAATTTAAACTTTAATATCATAAAGTTTTGCAATAACTTTTGAAATATTGAACATAGCAACTTGATATTTGGCATGTATGTGTATCTCATGGAGCTGCACATTTTGAATGGTAAAAGGTCAAGGTCAAGGTCATCCTTCAAGGTCAAAGGTAAAAAATTAAAAACTTAAATACAGTAAAGTTTTGCAATAACTTTTGAAATATTGAACATAGCAACTTGATATTTGACATGCATGTGTATCTCATGGAGCTGCACATTTTGAGTGGTGAAAGGTCAAGGTCAAGGTCATCCTTCAAGGTCAAAGGTAAAAAAAAAGCGACGCACAAAGGGGCATTGTGTTTCTGACAAACACATCTCTTGTTTAGGCTTAATCTCCAAACCTTACATACTGATGAGCAGCAAACAGCATAAAACCTGAACACACTGTGAGTTACTCGCAGGCTGTTCTGGTTTTTTGCTGGTTGCAAAAGCCATTTTCACTTTGCTTTTGATGGGGAAAGGGTTAAGTCATGCAAGATATCGTCTCATTAGCTGACATTAAAACTCCTCATCAGAGGATAGGATGCTGAGGCAAGTCTAGAGTTACATTGTTCAGATATGACATAAGGCCTATTTCCAAAAAGCGAACCGGCTCAAAGAGTGTAAATCAATGACAGAGTTAACTTTCTTTTTAACCATAAGGCCACAACAAATTAGTCAGATGTTGTTAGAATTTTCTAAACCACAGATTTTTGTTGATTTTATGATAAAAACATATTGCCGAACATTTGGACCAACATTTACTTTAAGTATATTAGGCCTACTGTGGATGTATGATGTATTTGTAAATATTCTGGTTGTATTGCACATTTAAAAAACACTTCAATTGGTATTCTTACAAGTTTTCATTGCTACCAAACAGCTATATACCTGTTGTAAAGTGTCTACTTATGATTTCAGGGTCCACTAACACCATAGTGTACACCACCACAGGCACCAGTGATGTAGTCACCTCCACCCTGCACATCATTCTTGGTAACTTGGTGTTGTTTATACATCAGTTAAAAAATGGCTTAATTATGGAAACATCCAAGCAGTGGGAAACTTTTTTTTCAGGTGTACGTCCCAATTAACGCCAAAAGTCAAATTTAGGAAATGTGTATGTTGCACTTTGTCAAGAGAATATCTATTCTGTGTCCAGAATGGAATTTGTTTTGTTTTTTTTGTTACTTTCCACAAGTGATCATCATGACGAGGTGAAATGTAGGGCTTAAAGTCATAATTCAAGGTCAAAGGTCAAATTGAGAATATGTGCACTTGACAGTTTGTCTGAAGTATAACTTTGTCCAGCAGTGATGCATTTAGAAATAACTTTGCATAAGTGATCAGCATGATGAGACTGAGTGCCGTGCGCAAGAACCAGGTCCCAAGGTCAAGGTCATTGCAAGGTCAAAGGTTAAATGTCTGTAGTTTTAACCCTTTCCCACTTAGATACGTATTTTCACACATGTGTGGTCCCTAAGAAAGTTACATTTAATTATTTAATTAAAGACCTTTCGTACTAATTCAAGTTTTAAAAGCTCTTTTACAACCCTTAGTTACCGGTACTTATGAGCAGCAAACAGCATAAAACCAGAACAACCTGCGGAGTAACTGGTTGCAAAACACATTTTTAGCTCGACTATGATATATGAATATATATAGTGGAGCTATGCTACTAATCCCGGCGGTTGGGCGTCAGCGTGCAAATGTTAAAGTTTGCGTACTACCCCAAATATTTCCAATGTCCCTTGACATATTGCTTTCATATTTTGCATACTTGTTTACCATCATGGACCCAACCTATAAACAAGAGCAGACAACTGTATCAAGCATTTGACAGAATTATGGCCCCTTTTATACTTAGAATATGCATATTATGATAAATCTATGTAAAGTTTGCGTACTACCCCAAATATTTCCTGTGTCCCTTGACATATTGCTTTCATATTTTACATATCTGTTTACCGTCATTACCCAACCCTAGAGCAGACAACTGTATCAAGCATTTTGACAGAATTATTGCCCCTTTTATACTTAGAATATGCATATTATTGACAAAATCTATGTTACAGACTGTGTACCACCCAATTATTTCCTATGTCCTTTGCCATATTGCTTTTATATTTTGCATACTTCTTTACCAACATGACACCAATCTATAAACAAGAGCAGACAACTGTATCAAGCATTTTGACAGAATTATGGCCCCTTTTATACTTGGATAATTGAACCTTTTGCTTAAATTGCCATAACTTCTTTATCTATGATCACATTTGATTCATACTTTGACAAAACAACACTTTCCCGACATACCACAATGCACTCCACCCAAACCACCCCCATGCCCCCCCCCCCCCCAGAACCCCCCCCCCCCCCCCCCAAAAAAAATATTTTTTAGCTCGACTATTATATATGAAGTATATATAGTGGAGCTATCCCACTCACCCTGGCGTCGGCATTGCCGTTCCAGTTTGCGTGCAAATGTTAAAGTTTGCGTACTACCCCAAATATTTCCAATGTCCCTTGACATATTGCTTTCATATTTTGCATACTTGTTTACCATCATGGACCCAACCTATAAACAAGAGCAGACAACTGTATCAAGCATTTTGACAGAATTATGGCCCCTTTTATACTTAGAATATGCATATTATTGATTAATCTATGTTAAAGTTTGCGTACTACCCCAAATATTTCCTGTGTCCCTTGACAAATTGCTTTCATATTTTACATATCTGTTTACCGTCATGACCCCAACCTATTAGCAATAGCAGACAACTGTATCAAGCATTTTGACAGAATTATTGCCCCTTTTATACTTAGAATATGCATATTATTGACAAATCTATGTTAAAGTTTGACAAAACAACACTTACCTAACATACCACAGTGCACTCCACCCAAACCAAATGCCCCCCCCAGAACCCCCCCCCCCCCCCCCCCCCCCCTCCCAAGCCCCCCCCCCCAATTTTTTTTTTCTTATTTTTGAAAGATCATCTATTAAATGATCACACACCCACATTATACCCCTCTCCCCCCATCCCCCCAACCCCCCCATCCCAAAAAAAAACAAAAAATAAATAAAGTTTTCTTATTTTTGAAAGATCACCTATTAAATGATCACACACCCACATTATACCCCCCGCCGCCCCCCCTCTCCATGATGGCTTACGTTATACTGTCAAGCATTCGAATAGTCGAGCGCGCTGTCCTCTGACAGCTCTTGTTTTTTCCTTTGTTTTTGAAAGATCATCTATTAAATTACCATACACCCACATTATACCCCCCCCCCCCCTCTCCATGATGGCTTACGTTATACTGTCAAGCACTGGAATAGTCGAGCGCGCTGTCCTCTGACAGCTCTTGTTACTTTGCTTCTTATTGGGAAAAAGGGTTAACTGCATGGATAGATTTTCCTATACTTTGTGATTTATGATCAGCATAGTGATGGATGTGGCCTGTCGCACACAAATCAAGTTTCTTGTTCCAAGGTCAAGGTTTCAAATAAAGGTGAAAAGTCAAATTAAGGACATTTTTACTAGATTTATGTCAGAAGCATAACTTTCTTCAGCCTGAATAGATTCTCAAGTAACTTGAGTTATATTTTATTGTTTCTAAGTGTCAATTACATTTTTATGCCCCCCTTCAAAGAAGAGGGGGTATATTGCTTTGCTCATGTCGGTCTGTCGGTCGGTCTGTCGGTCGGTCTGTCCACCAGGTGGTTGTCAGACGATAACTCAAGAACGCTTGGGCCTAGGATCATGAAACTTCATAGGTACATTGATCATGACTGGCAGATGACCCCTATTGATTTTGAGGTCACTAGGTCAAAGGTCAAGATCACGGTGACCAGAAATAGTAAAATGGTTTTTGGATGATAACTCAAGAACGCATACGCCTAAGATCATGAAACTTCATGGGTAGATTGATCATGACTTGCAGATAACCCCTATTGATTTTGAGGTCACTAGGTCAAAGGTCAAGATCACGGTGACCCGTAATAGTTAAATGGTTTCCGGATGATAACTCAAGAACGCATACGCCTAGGATCATGATACTTCATGGGTAGATCGATCATGACTCGCAGATGACCCCTATTGATTTTGAGGTCACGAGGTCAAAGGTCACGGTAACCCGAAATAGTAAAATGGTTTTCGGATGATAACTCAAGAACGCATACGCCTAGGATCATGAAACTTCATAGGTAGATTGATCATGACTTGCAGATGACCCCTATTGATTTTGAGGTCACAAGGTCAAAGGTCAAGGTCACGGTGACCCGAAATAGTAAAATGTTTTTCGGATGATAACTCAAGAACGCTTTTGCCTAGGATCATGACACTTCATAGGTACATTGATCGTGACCCGCAGATGACCCCTATTGATTTTCAGGTCACTAGGTCAAAGGTCAAGGTCACAGTGACAAAAATCGTATTCACACAATGGCTGCCACTACAACGGACAGCCCATATGGGGGGCATGCATGTTTTACAAACAGCCCTTGTTAATTCTTTGGTTGCAGGTGACCAGATAGGTATTGATGTGAACTCGGTGAATGTGAATGACCAGTTTGTGCGGTACAGTGTCACCTTGCTGGGGTATGGCTACATGGGGGATCTCCTGAAGGACAGTGATAACAAACGCTGGATGGGACCAAGTCGATACAGCTGGTCTGGTGAGCCCATTGTCCTAAGTTGCCATAGTTTTGTGGTGACAGTGGGTTTGTTTGGTCAATTTGGGCTGATATTTGGCCCCATTCCCAATCTCAAAAAGTTGAATTTTTTCCCAAATGAATGCCTAAAATTCTCAATTGAAGGTTTAAAAAAAAATAAAAAAAAATTTTTGGAAAATAAAATGCAACATTTAGTCGATTTCATTATTCGAATCTTATAAGTTGAACTATAGTAAATATAATATTGGAAACATGATAATTCTCAATTTTAAAATTGTTGGAAAAATAAAATACATCACTAATTTTCCGATTTTAATGTCAAAATGACAATTTTTTGTGTTTTTCCCAACTTAAAGAGCCAAGGCCCCATTCTTGAATTTGTTAAAAAAAACACTGGCTGATATTCCTGAGTTGCCAAAGTTTTGTGGAGGGTTTTGATGGTAGTTTGCTACCTGTGGATTACAGTCAGCTTGATGCATGTTTGAATCCCCTTTATATGGAAAACAATTCAATTAATTCTTAAATGGCATAAGTTTTAATGAAATAGTTCACTGAGAACTGCTGTAATCATGAGAGATGAAATAAATGTAAGCTAGGAAAACTTTAGATAAGTAACAACATCTTTATATATTTGTTTCCCTGTCCAATAACACAACATGATCACAATCAAGGTAAGAACACCAGTGAGTAGATAATAAATAGGAGATTATTGTCCCCTACCGGTTTCACCGGAGGGGATTTACAGTTTGCGCTCTGTGTGTCCGTCAGTCTGTGAGTCTGTCACACTTTCCTGCCATAACTTTATAAGTTCTTCATATTTTTTCATGAAACTTGAAACATGGATAGATATGGACATTATGCACGTCATTTTATTGTGTTCCTACGTCAAAAATTCTGGTTGCTATGTCAACAAATAAAAAAATATTTCTGACAATGGTGGAGCCAGTAGGGGACATATATTGCTTGGCAATAGTCTTGTTCCTTCTTGTAGTTTTGCTTTTACATTATTTAAAATGTGTTTATTGCCTCACATATCTTAATTCATAAGACACAGATAGCATAACTCATTATTATTTTTCTTTTAATCTCTAAATGTTGTGATCGTGTGTTAGATACTGCCTCTTAGGAAACATCTCTCTCATGGTTGCAGGCACCAAGTCATTTCTAGCAAACAATGCCTACTACGGTGAGATCAAATACAGATTGTCCTCCAATAGTGATAGTCACCCTACAGACGCAGTCAAATGTTATTCAGGGTAAGTGTTGATTTACTTATACTGATACACTTTCAACTTTGAACTTTACCCAAAACACAGAGAATTGCAACACTAGTTTATTTAACGAAATATTTATTTTAAATGAATTAAAATCATTCATAAAGGTCAATTAACATTATGTTTGTTAATTATTTTCGAGTGTTAAGCACATAGCAATTTATTATCTTTTCAAATTAATGAAATGGTAAATTTAAAGGGAGACCACACAAATTCCTCCTTGGGAATTAAAATTGCTCTACAGTAATGTCAATCAAATTATAGTAGCCATTAATATGATATAACCTGTCCTTGCCACTTATAGTTACAGAAGTGTGATTCAGATACCTTAATTATTTTACCTGTCTCAGCAGTGTGATATTCATCTCTTCCAGTACTCAGGTAAACATTTTGCCCCAAGGCTCTGTGGTTTAACTTTCTTTGCTACACAACTTTCAGCATTGGGGGGTATTTGTGACAAGCTCTAGTCCAAAGATTGCTTAGGATGGCTACTTGTTTTACAGTTAATAGTTTCATGTGGAAGTCTTTGTTATCCATTGCCAAAGGTGGAGGGATATAGAATTGGCGTTGTCCGTCTGTAAGTCTGTTCATCCGTTTGTCTGTCCCAAAATTTATTTTGTGCAGGGATATCAATTCAATAATTGCTTGTTTTATCCGTAATTCCCCATTCCTGTTCCAGGTGTGATATATGCTCCATGGCCGGCCAAAGCAATTCCAGATCCACATCCAAGGTTGAGATCTCTGCAGGCAGAGACACTGATCTACAGCTGGGTAAGTGTTCTTGTGTTCTTGCTGGAATACTGTCACAGGCCAGGATAAGTGTTCTTGTGTTCTTACTGGAATACTGTCACAGGCCAGGGTAAGTGTTCTTGTGTTCTTGCTGGAATACTGTCACAGGCCAGGGTAAGTGTTCTTGTGTTCTTGCTGGAAAACTGTCACAGGCCAGGGTAAGTGTTCTTGTGTTCTTGCTGGAATACTGTCACAGGCCAGGGTAAGTGTTCTTGTGTTCTTGCTGGAAAACTGTCACAGGCCAGGGTAAGTGTTCTTGTGTTCTTGCTGGAATACTGTCACAGGCCAGGGTAAGTGTTCTTGTGTTCTTGCTGGAATACTGTCACAGGCCAGGGTAAGTGTTCTTGTGTTCTTGCTGGAATACTGTCACAGGCCAGGGTAAGTGTTATTGTGTTCTTGCTGGAATACTGTCACAGGCCAGGGTAAGTGTTCTTGTGTTCTTGCTGGAATACTGTCACAGGCCAGGGTAAGTGTTCTTGTGTTCTTGCTGGAATACTGTCACAGGCCAGGGTAAGTGTTCTTGTGTTCTTGCTGGAATACTGTCACAGGCCAGGGTAAGTGTTCTTGTGTTCTTGCTGGAATACTGTCACAGGCCAGGGTAAGTGTTCTTGTGTTCTTGCTGGAATACTGTCACAGGCCAGGGTAAATGTTCTTGTGTTCTTGCTGGAATACTGTCACAGGCGAGATTGATTTCTGGGTTTTCTGTGATTTATAAGAAAATACATGAGATTTAAAATGAGTAACTGAGGTCAAGGTCACAAAACAATCCTTAGATGTGAGCCTCCATTTTCTCTGCTCAATATCACCTGGTCAATCACCTGGCTTAAAATCAAGGTAACCACTTCAAGGTAAGAAAAATTCTCAAAAGGGATAAAGCTGTTCCTTAGACTGTCTTGTAAGGTATCATCATCGCTGTGCTGGTGTATAATCAAGTGTGATTAAGTGTAATCAAATCAATAGCTCTAAAAAGTTTTTAAGGAAGTAAGTATGCTGGTATCTTAGATATTCAAATTAACCGTTTGTCTGCCGGAAGAATGTCAATTGGAATAAATTCTGATTTGTATTTATTTCGATCTATCCTTCAATTTTGGTAAAATATTTGCATAATATTATACCTTAAGCACAAATATTTTAATTTAATAAGTTTTTTAATGAAAACACTGTAGTATTTTACTGATATGCATCAACAAGTTTATATCCTTCAGATGAGCAATCAGATTTCATGAAACACTCAAACTCCCAGAGTTCAGACCTGTCCGGCTCTTACTCTGACTCCAACTGGCGCACTGTGATAGGCAAGTTTGTGGCTGTGAATAGTGTGACAATGAGTTGCAGCTGCGACCTCAGTCCGCCTGGGATGTCCCCGTACTGCCACCTTGGGGACGGCTGTATGGACCTAATCATGGTCTCCCAGTGCTCCAGGATTGAGTTTCTTAAGTTCCTGCTGAGGACTGCCAAAGGAGAGGAGGTGGGTGTGATGTAAAGAGGCTCATGCTTAATATTTATCTTGGCTCATACTTACTTAATGCTGTAAGGCTTATGCTTATTATGCAGCTGGGAACATGTGTAGGCTCCCCCATTCCATTGTTATGCTTCACCCTTATGAAATATTTACCAACCCTTTTTGGTCTTTTGTTCATTGGTCAACATTTTCGTGTTTTTTTAAAGGCTTTTGAATTTTTTTTAAACGTATGTACCCTATTTCATGGTACCTAAGTTGAGACAAACCTGTTAAACTGATGATATTGCAGGGAAGATTTCACCCTGCCTGATTTTTTTCTTAGTCTGGACAGTTGCCTTTTTTTTTTACAATAAAGGCATCCATGTCTACATAAGGTCGAGTTAAAATTTAATCCACTTGGTGTTCTTCCAGCGAAAAAATCTGGACTTCATCCAGATGCACCGAGTCAAGGAGTTTTCATTCCGGCCTCTCACAGAGGACTCGGATCTTCTCAGTATATCAAGCGAGGAGAACATCCCTCAAAGCAAGAAAGTCAAGCTGAAACGTCAGACATCGAGAACCAGCGTCTGGAATTGTGACGGTGAAGTGATTGATCAACCCAAAATCAGCGTCAGGTAAGAGAACTGGGATATACTGGTGAAAACATACGGAATATTATGCTAGTCAATTGTTCCATGTGTTTGTATCAGTCCAGTGGCTTGTGTGATGACGTATCTTAGAGAGGCGGAGGCTCGAGTGTGATACGAAATAGCGCAAGCCATGAGACTGATACAAACACTTGAAGCAATTGACTTGCGTAATATTCCATTTATTATATACAACTTTGAATCATTTAAGTTAAAAAAAATGAGTTTAAGCGTTAATAATTAACCAAGAATGCTCTTATAATTTTCTGCATTAAAAATGACGTCATTAAAAGTAGTACTTCTAGTATGGTGATTGGGAATTGGAAAACTAGCGAGTAGCATAATAGGGGTATTAGTTCTGTGCAGTTGTATTTTACCGATTGATACAACTTATTTGTTGGGAACATAAGGCAGATATTTAATAAAAGTTAGAAATCATGGTTTCCTACTGAAATACATATGAGCCTCACTCTGGGCTTACTACATGTGCATGGTGTTGTTCTACATAAGCCTGTGAAGATTGCACTGGCTTATCAGAGGCTCTACTGGGCTTAATACATGTGCATGGTGTTGTTCTACATAAGCCTGTGAAGATTGCACTGGCTTATCAGAGGCTCTACTGGGCTTACTACATGTGCATGGAGTTGTTCCACATAAGCCTGTGAAGATTGCACTGGCTTATCAGAGGCTCTACTGGGCTTAATACATGTGCATGGTGTTGTTCCACATTAGACTGTGAAGATTGCACTGGCTTATCAGAGGCTCTACTGGGCTTAATACATGTGCATGGTGTTGTTCCACATTAGACTGTGAAGATTGCACTGGCTTATCAGAGGCTCTACTGGGCTTACTACATGTGCATGGTGTTGTTCCACATTAGACTGTGAAGATTGCACTGGCTTATCAGAGGCTCTACTGGGCTTACTACATGTGCATGGTGTTGTTCCACATTAGACTGTGAAGATTGCACTGGCTTATCAGAGGCTCTACTGGGCTTAATACATGTGCATGGTGTTGTTCCACATTAGCCTGTGAAGATTGCACTGGCTTATCAGAGGCTCTACTGGGCTTAATACATGTGCATGGTGTTGTTCCACATTAGACTGTGAAGATTGCACTGGCTTATCAGAGGCTCTACTGGGCTTAATACATGTGCATGGTGTTGTTCTACATTAGCCTGTGAAGATTGCACTGGCTTATCAGAGGCTCTACTGGGCTTACTACATGTGCATGGTGTTGTTCCACATTAGACTGTGAAGATTGCACTGGCTTATCAGAGGCTCTACTGGGCTTAATACATGTGCATGGTGTTGTTCCACATTAGCCTGTGAAGATTGCACTGGCTTATCAGAGGCTCTACTGGGCTTACTACATGTGCATGGTGTTGTTCCACATTAGACTGTGAAGATTGCACTGGCTTATCAGAGGCTCTACTGGGCTTACTACATGTGCATGGTGTTGTTCCACATAAGCCTGTCAAGATTGCACTGGCTTATCAGGGAGGATCTGGGAAAACTGGGCTTAATACATGTGCATGGTGTTGTTCTACATTAGCCTGTGAAGATTGCACTGGCTTATCACAGGCTCTACTGGGCTTACTACATGTGCATGGTGTTGTTCCACATTAGCCTGTGAAGATTGCACTGGCTTATCAGAGGCTCTGGGAAAACTGGGCTTAATACATGTGCATGGTGTTGTTCTACATTAGCCTGTGAAGATTGCACTGGCTTATCAGAGGCTCTACTGGGCTTAATACATGTGCATGGTGTTGTTCTACATTAGCCTGTGAAGATTGCACTGGCTAATCAGGGAGGACACTTTCTGCTTTTTTGGTCATCTTTGCTAAAGTCGAGATTAGGCAGAAAGTGTCCTCTATGATTAACCTGTGTGAATTGCACATACTAATCTCGGAAAACTCTTAATGAGGTATTTATACCATCAGTAAATCATTACAGGGGGATATTCTGGATTAACAATTGATGACGTCCAATCTATCACTCATTCCATACCATCAACAATTCAGTACAGGGGGATATTCTGGATTAACAATTGATGACATCCAATCTATCACTCATTCTATACCATCAACAATACAGTACAGGGGGATATTCTGGATTTACAATTGATGACGTCCAATCTATCACTCATTCCATACCATCAACAATACAGTACAGGGGGATATTCTGGATTAACAATTGATGACGTCCAATATATCACTCATTCCATACCATCAGTAATTAAGTACTGGGGGATATTCTGGATTAACAATTGATGACGTCCAATCTATCACTCATTCTATACCATCAACAATACAGTACAGGGGGATATTCTGGATTAACCATTGATGAAGTCTAATCTATCACTCATTCCATACCATCAGTAATGCAGTACTGGGGGATATTCTGGATTAACAATTGATGACGTCTAATCTATCACTCATTCTATACCATCAGTAATTCAGTACTGGGGGATATTCTGGATTAACCATTGATGTCTGATTCAGCTTCTAAACAATTATTGATTTCCTTACTGAGTGGGGATACAATCTGAGACCTTGTGTTTACTTGAGTCATGTTCTGAGAAAACAGGGCATAATGCATGTGGGTAAATTGTCATCTCAGATTAGCCTGTGCAGTCACTTTATGCACATGCATTAAGCCCAGTTTTCCAAAACACAGCTCATTTAGTTACTTGGATAATAACAGTATTACTGTAACTATCCAAGTAATGTTATGATGTTTCCAAGCCATGTCTGTTTGAAGTTTTAACTTATTTATTTTAGCTAGATTTCATAGAAGGCCTAAGGCTTAATTGAAACGCTCTCCAGTCTGTTTCCTGAGACTAGAACCAGTACTTGGTGTGTATGGGGGAGATCTAAAGAACACTCTTAGAGTGGGGATCGAACCTGTGACCTACGGGTTGTTAGGCGGTAACAATATCCAATACACATGGGCGACATCTATCTGTTATAGAGTGGATTTACAATCGGTTTAGTGTTTTTAACTAAGCCATTATCTGTTACAGAATGCACTGTCAGTTTGTTAAGTGTCTAACTAAGCCATTATCTGTGACAGAGTACACTGTCAATCAGTTAATTGTCTGTAGCTAAGCCATTATCTGTGACAGAGTACACTGTCAATCAGTTAATTGTCTGTAGCTAAGCCATAATCTGTGACAGAGTACACTGTCAATCAGTTAATTGTCTGTAGCTAAGCCATTATCTGTGACAGAGTACACTGTCAATCAGTTAATTGTCTGTAACTAAGCCATAATCTGTGACAGAGTACACTGTCAATCAGTTAAGTGTCTGTAACTAAGCCATAATCTGTGACAGTACACTGTCAATCAGTTAATTGTCTGTAGCTAAGCCATTATATGTGACAGAGTACACTGTCAATCAGTTAATTGTCTGTAACTAAGCCATTATCTGTGACAGAGTACACTGTCAATCAGTTAATTGTCTGTAACTAAGCCATTATCTGTGACGGAGTACACTGTCAATCAGTTAAGTGTCTGTAACTAAGCCATTATCTGTTACAGAGTACACTGTCAATTGGTTTAGTGTCTGTAACTAAGTAATTATCTGTTACAGAGTACACTGTCAATTGGTTAAGCTGTTTGCCAGAGGGGTGGAGGACCCCAGTCTCCAAGATGACCAGAAAAGGAACTGCTGTAGTCCCAGCTTTGACAACAGTTGAACATCTCTCTGTGATATGTATGGCTTTAAAAGGTGTAAACATTAGACTGTTGGCTTGTGGATTCCAGACAGGGGATGATAGGGCTTCAGTTTGAATTAGTGATGACATTTTTGATATGTGTTTATCAGTAAGGATGCACTGTTATGTTAGGTCCATTTGCTATGTCAGAGTTTTAACGCATGTCAACCCACTATCTATTATACTGTAATATTTGGTGCATTATGGTTGAAGTGGGACCAAATGATACTGCCTGGTGCAGGAAGGTTGAAATAAAATTGTATTTGCATCATAAGAGAAGGAACAATTCATTTCATCTAAAAATCACGAGTTTTTGTGTTAGGTGTTTATCTTTAATTTGTGTTTTATAATCATTCCTGAAATCATTTCTACACATCAATACAAATTCATATCCCCTTTACAGTATGTTAATAGCTGCGTTGTCTTTCATATCACGTTTTTATTTCAAAAAGATTTTTGAACTGGCAGAGGGAGGCATGTAGTTTCTACACTGTCCATCACACCCTATGTCCGAATTTTGAAATAGTGGACTATATAGTGGGATGTTCAGGCCTGAAAGTTTTATGTATACGTCCTGTTTGCATTGGCAATTGTTTTACTAATTGCATCATATCTGTTTTGCCATGTGCATACATCAAGCCTTCACATTCATGATTATAATTCTCTTACTGTTAAATTTTAACTGTTTTTTTTATCAATTATTTAAATGCCATGATGTCAGATTGAATATTCCTGTCTAAGCCACATTAAACACCTGTCACCCGACCTTAAAGGTTGAGGTCACTTTTCGGGGTCAAATGTGACCGTTGAATAGCTTCAAAATTTCTGTCTCACTTAACTTTGCCATATATTGATAGATTTATAATAACTCAGCACAAATTCAAATCATTTAAGACAATCTGTTGCATGTAAGGTTAAAGTTTCATTTTGGCCATAAATCTGCCAGACTTAAAGGTTACTGTATAATTTTGTCTCATCATTATTTAAAATACCTTCCCACATAATGACCATCATTAGGACACAGCATATCCGGTGATACGTCAGTCTCATTACCGCAGATAAGTGGAGTTTTGAGACAAAAATGGAATGTTGAGACATCCATGTCCTATGGACCCATGTCGTGTTTTCTTTGTCACTATGTTACTTACCGCAATTGCTATGCTAATGCTTTTGTTAAAGTAAGTTATAATTGAGAAAAACCATTATTATTAGTTGTCATTTTGTTGAAAAATCATACTTTAATTGTATTTTTTGCTAATAATTTTATATTTGCCTAATCAATGCAATTGTTTGTAGCAGCAATGCAGCATATATGGTCTCTTCTTAGTACAGCCTATTATTGAAGTAAAAATAGCATCGTGATCATAGAGCATGCATGTGATAGATATGTTTTCCATTGTTTAAATGTAACTGTTGATATAATGATCCGTTGTTTACCATAAAAATAAAAAATGCTGATTTTATTAAGATGTCATGAGTGAGAAGATCACTAGATCTAAACATAGGGTCTTGAAAGTGAAATATTAAACCACATCTAAACCACTTAGTGATACAAGTTGATGATGACCCTTAAATGATCCTCTTTTTAATATCCAGATTGTTATGCTTTGTCTCAAAATATTTATTCTAACAGTTGCAACTTTTAGGGACATCTGATCATCCTGAACCGCTTGTTGATTTTTAGGCAAATTTTAACAGTTTTGATGCTTGGATGTTCTTGCTAAGCTGGCTATGGGAAAATAGGGCTTAAAACATGTGCTGCTTTAATGGAGTGTTTTGTTAACACAAGTCTTTTTTTTTACCAAAAATCCAGTCTAGGCAGAAAGTGTCATCCCTGATTAAACTGTGTGGACTGCAAAGGCTTAAATGTGATGACACTTTATGTGCATGTATTAGGCCCTGTTTTTGACAAATGCAGACCAAATAAACAAAACAGATGCTCTATGAGGTTGAATCAGGTGGCGATATAGGACTTTCAAGGCCAGATGCTCTACGAGGTTGAATCAGGTGGGGATATAGGACTTTCAAGGCCAGATGCTCTATGAGGTTGAATCAGGTGGCGATATAGGACTTTCAAGGCCTTTTAATCTTTACTCTGGGAAATGGGAGTTAACCTATGGGGTAAAATTGTTATTTTTTTAATTGTTATTTGCCATAATCAAAAGACAATACTAGATTAGAGATCTAACAATATTATATTTATTATATTCTTCTCACTAATTCCCAAAAATCAATGCAATTTGTTTGTTGTTGTTTTTACAATTATATTGTTATGTTTACATGTACATGATTCAACTATTTGTATTGCCGAAGTAAATATTGTTATATATTTTGTAACTGGTGTGCGATATTTGAATTTCTTTCAGACATTTATAATAGTTAATATATCATTTGACCTTTGTTTTGTGTGTGTGTACAAGTTGTTATCAGTATATGATGTCTAATCAGCATTTCTGTACTTGTTGATTTGATGCAATGTCCATTATAGGCACTGAATTCCCTTTATTTTTGGCACACTATAGGCTTTCAGAGTAACCCTTATAAAAAAGTTTTGATTGATGCAATTTTTTTAATCAATGTAATTTGTAGTTGTTTTAGACAACCTGCTTTCTTTATTCCTGTATGGTCATGTGAATAGTTTCGCGTCACAGAAGTGTTCATAGGGAAGATATCCCTTGAAGTGTAGTTTTTTTAGCTCACCTGAGCACAACATACTCATGGTGAGCTATTGTGATCGCCTTTTGTCCGTCGTGCGTTGTGCGGCGTCAACATTTGCCTTGTTAACACTCTAGAGGCCACATTTATTGTCCAATCTTCATGAAATTTAGTCAGAAGATTGGTCTCAATGATATCTTGGTTGAGTTAAAAAATGATGTCGGTTGGTTGAAAAACATGGCCGCCAGGGGGCGGGGCATTTTTCCTAATATGGCTATAGTAAAACCTTGTTAACACTCTAGAGGCCACATTTATTTTCCGATCTTCATGAAACTTGGTCAGAAGATTGGTCTCAATAATATCTTGGTTGAGTTCAAAAATGGTTACATTTGCTTGAAAAACATGGCCACCAGGGGGCGGGGCATTTTTCCTTATATGGCTATAGTTAAATCTTGTTAATATTCTAGAGGCCACATTTATTGTCCTATCATCATGAAACTTGGTCAGAAGATTCATCCCAATAATATCTTGGACGAGATAAAAAATGATGCCGGTTGGTTGAAAAACATGGCCGCCAGGGGGGCGGGGCATTTTTCCTTATATGGCTATAATAAAACCTTTTTAACACTCTAGAGGCCACATTTATTGTCCAATCTTCATGAAATTTGGTCAGAAGATTGGTCTCAATAATATCTTGGTTGAGTTCAAAAATGGTTACATTTGCTTGAAAAACATGGCCACCAGGGGGCGGGGCATTTTTCCTAATAGGAATATATAGGGCTTTAGTTAAATCTTATTAACACTCTAGAGGCCACATTTATTGTCCGATCATCATGAAACTTGGCCAGATAATTTGTCCCAATGATATCTTGGATGAGTTTGAAAATGGTTCCGGTTGGTGGAAAAACATAGCCGCCAAGGGGTCGTGGCATTTTTCCTTATATAGCTATAGTAAAACCTTGTTAACACTCTAGAGGCCACATTTATTGTCTGATCATCATGAAACTTGGTCAGAAGATATTTCCCAATGATATCTCTGACAAGTTCGAAAATGGTTCCAGTTGCTTGAAAAACATGGCCACCAGGGGGCGTTGCATTTGTCCTTATATGGCTTCATGAATCTTCATGAAACTTTGTCAGAATATTTTGTTAAATAATATCTTGGATGTGAATGAAAATGGTTCTGGTCTGTTGAAAAACGTGTTCACTAGTCATGAAAGTTGGTTAGAACATTGTTTTAATGACATCTTGGGCTGCACAGAACAGATCAGTTCCTTTGAATCTCAGGTGAGCGACTTTGGGCCTTTCAGGCCCTCTTGTTTTCAATATTTGAATCTAGATTTAACAATTGCTTTTCTCTGGTAATTGTATCTGAACAAATTTACAGAAAAAATGCAAATGCCTTTCCCATAATGTTCTCTTCAAAACTGACCATGTGTGAATTATATTTGCAATCACAGAACAACACAAATTTTAAATGCATTTTATTAGTGGAATGTTCCACATATTCTTAATGTAATTTTATCACATAATTATACTGTATAGACATTTTTTTGATAATTAAATATGTGTTTCAACTTTAAAGATAATTTTTCAAAAGTATGTCATGACACTATTTTTTGTGTTATTTTTCTTACAACTTGTTTTGAAAATTGTTTAAGAATAACTTATCACACAAAAAATAATAAAGAGAGACAAATATGCAAATTTGTATTTGTTTTTATGCCCCTGCAAAGTGATAGGAATTAAACAAATGCAACTTGCCTGCATGTATTCTCCAACACTTGTTACATTTGACCATAAATTTTGTTCACTGTTGAATTTTTATGAAAATGAATTTCTTGAGACCAAATTTGTGATGGCTACAAAAAATGTAGTTTTGGTGTGAAAAATATTGAAATATTGAAATCATTAAAATAAAAGAATAAAGAAATAAAAAATATATATCTTAAGAAAACATTGTGGTTAAGTCCAGATTCCAAGAACTATTACTCTTTTCAGGGTTGGAGTGATGTCCCTTGCTTTATTTCTTGAAGAACCCAATTACAGTGACATTGCCGAGAATATAACTCAAAATATATTGAAGTTATTCAAATGAAACTTGATATCATTACAGAAGCTAAAGCCCTTTTTTATGTACAAATTAAGGTCAAATTAGTTTGCAGTGTTTAAAAATTCTAGGCCACTTCTGATGGGATGGTATCACTTTTAACGTTTATTCATCAGATTGTCAGTTTACAATACTTACTATAGGTCTTAAATATGGCTCTTTTTGGAAGATGATTTGTTTTGGATAAAAGCCATTCTATATCTGGCCAATGTCAAATTATCATTTGTCATTAGTTTGCATTAGATGATTTAAGTCTGCTCAGAACAGAAAGACCTGGAGCAGAAATGGAATGTTTGTTGACAAATAATATTTTATATAGATTAGAGGAAGCTTTAAAAGTTAACTGCTATATATATGCAAGATACGTCTTGTTATTGAAGTCTGGTATTTTTCAAAATTCCATGAAGAAACATTTCTGTGACAAGTGAAATTCCTACTGAACATATATATCAGTCAATGCAACGGTCAATCTTGACTTTCTGATAATGCAATGATGTGACTTTACAGATTGATTTGAACATAAGTAATAATCATGATGAAATCATATTTTGTATTCTGTTTATTTAAACTGCAATTCTGTCTTAACCCTTAAAGCGCTGGAGCTGAATTTTAAAGGCCTTTGCAAACAGTTTGGATCCAGATGAGACGCCACAGAACGTGGCGTCTCATCAGGATCCAAACTGTTTGCTATTCTGATAGTATTCTTTGAAAAAAAATGAAGAAAATGCTAATTTTAGAAATTCTGCAGACGACATTTGAGCAGACGACAAATTTCCCAGCATGCAAAGGGTTAAGACAATTTTATGTAGAAGTCTGCCTGCGAAACAAGTTTGAACGTTAATATGAAGATAATTGACACAATAGACAAAACATTGACTGTCTAGGGTGACCAATTATGTTTCCCAGATGTACATTACAATTGTAACATTAGCATGTACAAAAAGACCAAGGGTTATTGGGTGTTTTATTACTCTTGAAAATTGGTTCACCAGTTTGTAATAACACATATAATAGTTCATACAAATAAACAGGATGTAGAAACAAATAAAAAACAACCAACATCTCAAGATACAGAAATAAATGTACAAATATTGTATATAACAATCCATGATAAAATAAATGTACATACCGGTATTTGCAATATAGTTATAGACAGGGGTTTTGAGATAATCATTGATATCTAAAAATATCTTTAATTACACAATTACTTATATACATGCATACATGTTTTACAGATCTTGTGTGTAGATATAACAGGTACATTCAACATCAAAGTAATGCCAATAATTTGATATTCAGGCTCAAGTGCATATATCAACATAAAGAAATGTTTTGATAGTTATGACCCTGCAGTAAAAAAACACAATTTTATAACAATAAGAAATATTGAGTACATTATATAGTAGAACAATGTTTTGCTAGCATATATAGTATTTTGTTGTCCATACAGATGGTCATGTTGTGTTCAAGTTATGTAACCATATGGGGAAAAATGTTTGACTCGTTCAATTTGAGGTTTGATAGACACCTTATTGTATTACATATGAAATATTCATAGAACCTTTCTAAATATTAGCCTCTATTTGGAAAAAAATGGCTAAATGTAGGTACGTAAAGTGTCAACCCAAATGAGCCTGTATAGTCTACATGGCTAAATGTAGGTACGTAAAGTGTCAACCCAAATGAGCCTGTATAGTCTGCATGGCTAAATGTAGGTACGTAAAGTGTCAACCCAAATGAGCCTGTATAGTCTGCATGGCTAAATGTAGGTACGTAAAGTGTCAACCCAAATGAGCCTGTATAGTCTGCATGGCTAAATGTAGGTACGTAAAGTGTCAACCCAAATGAGCCTGTATAGTCTGCAAAGGACCGACACTTTGCATCTAAATTGGATTTTCAAAATGAAAGTACTTCCTGTCAACAAAAACTTACATTTTCGCGGAAAGTGTCATCTCTTAAGTGCAATCTGCATGGCTAATCTGGGACAATACTTTAGTGATGCATTACGATCATACATTAAAACTAAGTATCCATCAAAACTGAATATCAATGAATTGTTTTTATTGAAGTGAGTAAATGACAAAGTGGCAAATCACAAATGTGATGTTATACAATAACGATATACATATGTTATAAATAATAATATGTATATAATCAAATCTAAACAAGTACAGATTTATTTCAAGCATATTTAATATCCGTATTATTGAGGTATGTATATTACACTTCAGCTAGGTTCAGCACAGATGAAAGTCAATTTGATACTACACAATGCACTTTCATTAATAATGGGAGGAATGGACAGAGATATGAAAATAACAAATTATGATGCAGTTAGACAAAGGAAAGTCACTGATTGTAAACAGCATTTTTACGAGTAATGGTTATTAGTCGCAAAGAAATGGAGAATGTGGTAGTCGCTTCAAGGTATAAAAATCCTCTTTGTCAAATGACAAACGATAAAAGACTTTTCCTTAATCAGAGCATTACGCATGTTCAAAACAATGACGTGGAAAACCTCTATAAAGGTCTTTGTTAAAAATTAAGAGGAGTAGCATAGCTATTGTTGAATTGTTTAGCTTAAAAGGGGCATTACTTTTGAAGTTTTTTACCTAAGAATAATCAAAATTGAATTGGCACAAAATCACGTTGTAAGGAAAAAGACATTAAATGTTGTATGTTGAAATGCGAAGAGTGCCTTGTCGGAAAATTGTGTGTCTATGGACAGAGGGACATTCATGGTGGATCCAGTATAACTTGCTCTACTTCATGGCAGAGGAATACTTTTATGGCATCTAAAAATTCATAGTAGCACCCATAACTCATAAAAACAGCACCACAGTATCACTGGGAATCCAGTCAATGACATTAAAGCAAACAGTTCTTATGTCATTACGACTTCACAAATAACACCAGCAAAATCCTGATTTTTTTCTAACTCATGATATCTGAACAAACCCAAAGGAAAAACATAAACCTCATGAGGTTTTATTTATTTGTTCACTTGAATTGTGTGTAACATATTCAACAGTATTTAGTTCATGTAATGGCAGTTAGGTGACCAATATTGATTCATTTGTATGAGGAAAAATCGTTTATACAAATTTATAACATAGTCAATCCAGAGATTCTTCAATTAAGTGCGTAGATTTGTAAAAATATGGCACGAAAAACTCATGTGTGCACGAGAAAAACATCATTTGTTACAAATCAGACAGACAAAAGTGTGTATAAATTCTTAATTAAAATATGAGAATGCAACTGGTATGCAACTATTTTGACCGTGTCAAAATATTGCTATACTCATTACAAAAAATTTACTACTATTTTGTTATAGCATACAACTTTTATAGAAATTTAACATTAAATGTCAACAGTTATATGTAAAATGTTCAACCACTAAAAACTGTAAAGTCATATAGTTTAGCATAATAGTTATATAAAAATATTTCAATAGATAGTCAACGTTCCATTTTTCGGAAAATAACATTGCATTTAATGCTTCATTAAAAGATACCATAAACTTTTTCATTTCTGTATTTTTTATTTAAGACGAGCTTTAACAAACATCATTTTTTAGTTAAAACAATATTTCTTTTATTAATATAATATTTTTTTAATATCAAAACAAATCTACATAATTGGGTATATGTCCTGTTGAAATTTAAGAAAGATTTTTTTTACATTTAAGCATTGTCACTACACCAACACGAAAATCAGATTTAGGAACACATTACCATGTGTGAAAACAACTGATATTCAGCAATAGGCACAATCAACTTACACTTTTTGGCCGATATACGAGAACTTTGGGAAAGAAATATCACATATTGTTTATCATTTTACAATTTCTACCATGTACCATGTCTGTAACAGAAGCATGAGGTAACCAAAACAAACCAGCCCTACTCTGGGACAACAGGGCTTAATGCATTTGCAGTGCAAGTCGTCTCAGATTAGACTGTGTAGTCCGCACTGGCCAATCTGGGGTTACACTTTCCACCTAGACTGGATTTTATCTAAGAAGAGACTTGCATTAAGCCCCGTTTTCCCAGAGCAAGGATTAAATATAACAAAAAATCTCAGAAAAAGAGCATTCAATACTGGATAACAACTTCATTGTCATACAAAATTTGGGGACCAGTCATGGAGTAATAGATTGCTACATCTTAAACAACAGAAAGAAAAGAAACTTTGGAATGCAAGAAAAAATTGAAAGAATTAGGGTTTTGCCATATGCATGAACATTCTCTACTAACATTAACCCTATTTTCATACAGTGAAAGCTTTAAGTTATGCTTTCATTAAAATATACTATCATATTTCTAAAATAGCACGTATAGAATGAAATTCTATGTAAGCTCTAATAAATACCTTAACATGATAAATGATACATAAATATAATCTACATTAATATAATCTCAAACGGTTTTGCACGATTTTTCACTTCTGGCAATGGGTGTGTCCAGATCATAAACGTTCATGTACACTGGAATGCTGTCAGTGGATTGGCTGTTACGGTCACATGACCCACGGCTACCATGGGGGTCAGGAAGGGGTTTCTTGCCCTTGGGCTGTTTGAAGGCCATCTGTGACTGAGCAAGAGGATTTCTGCAGACGACGATGTCCAGACAGTTCCCTGCCTCTGATATCAATGGGATGGCTTTGCTACAGTCAATATCTCGTATCCTTTTCTTGTTGATCTACAATATGTGGGGAAAAAATCAGTTAATTGAATAATATGTTCATTTTACAACCAGATTGATCAATCTATCAATTTAGGTAGATACTGTAAGGTGAGTCCCTTACTTTCCCTTTTGATTGAAAGTATTTTGAATTGACTTGCTTTCTATTTGTTTTCAAAGAATAAAAACAATGACTAACAAACTCATAATAAATTATCATTTCAAGTTCAACAAGAGATGTGTTTGTCAGAAACACAATGCCCCCTAATTCGCTGCTTTGAAATAAAATTTCAATATATCATTTGGCAGGTTTAGAAATTATCTCCCTTTTAAAGCTTATTACTTCCCTTGGATTGTATTTTTTTATTTTTGACCTTGAAGGATGACCTTGACCTTTCACCACTCAAAATGTGCAGCTTCATGAGATACACTATGGCAAGCGGTTCGACGCATTATCCCAAGAAACTAGGTTTCTCATGAGAACCCTAAGGTTCTCATTCTCGCTTGAAGACTGCACATGGCTTCCAGAACCTTGGTTTTCAAATGAGAACCTAGGTTTTCATGAGAAACTAGGTTCTCATTTGAAAACCAAGGTTCTGGTAAGAACCTAGGTTCTCAGAATGAGAACCTAGGTTCTCAGAATGAGAACCTAGGTTCTCATGAAAAAACCTAGTTTCTTGGGATTATGCGTCGAACTGCTTGCCATATCTGTGGTTTTCATTTGGGAACCATAGTTCTCATGAGAACCTAGGTTCTAATGAAAACCTAGGTTTTCAGAATTACGCATCTTTAATACTAAATCCATGATTTTTATTTTGGAACCATAGGTTCTCATGAGAGGTTCCCATGAGAAATGAGAACCTAGGTTTCCAGAATTACGCATTGGATGGCTTAAACTTGCCCGTTTGGAATACGGGACACATATTATTCAGGGCGCAGGATCAATGGGGTTCACATATGATTACACACGGGCTGGACAGAATGAAAACACGCTGTTAAGAACTTTATTGTTGCAGATATCTCAAGTTATTGAAATATGTTTGCAAAGTCTTTAGTGTATAAGTTTATCTTGCAGTGTGGACCGATATCTTACGATTGAATAATACATTATTACACATTATCAATAGAGATTAAACTTCTATTTATACCATAATGATTGCTTAATATATCACAGACATACTTAAAATAGAAAAGTTAGAAAACTGTACCGTACAGTCGTTTGAGGCCCGAACAAGGGAACTGAATATCTGCAACTCATTAAATGCTGTAACAATGAATTATGTAACGATTGATCTGAATTTGTTTCAATTTTTAGTCTCAAAATAATATTTACAATGTCGACAGTTTAATTTTTAGCTCGACTATTATATATGAAATATATATAGTGGAGCTATCCTACTCACCCCGGCTTGGGCGTTAGCGTGAGCGTGCAAATGTTTAAGTTTGCGTACCACCCCAAATATTTCCTATGTCCCTTGACATATTGCTTTTATATTTTGCATACTTCTTTACCAACATGACCCCAACCTATAAACAAGAGCAGACAACTGTATCAAGCATTTTGTAAGAATTATGGCCCTTTTTTCACTTAGATTTTCTATGTTAAAGTTTGCGTACCACCTCAAATATTTTCTATGTCCCTTGACATATTGCATTTATATTTTGCATACTTTTTTACCAACATGACCCCAACCTATAAACAAGAGCAGACAACTGTATCAAGCATTTTGTAGGAATTATGGCTCTTTTTTGTCGTTGTAACTTTGAATATTTTGTTAAATTTTGTGTTTAGATCCACTTTACGTCTTAAGTATTAAGGCTTTTGCTTTCAAACTTCAAATACTTTCTTACTATCACAATGTTACTGTACCTGGCAAGTTGAATTTGACCTTGACCTTTGAATGACCCTGACTCTCAAGGTCAAATTAATAAATTTTGATTAAATTGCCATAACTTCTTTATTTAAGATCAGATTTGATTCATACTTTGACAAAACAACACTTACCTGACATACCACAATGGACTCCACCCAAACTATCCCCCACGCCCCACCCCAGAATCCCCCAACCCTAAAAAAATAATAAAAATAAATAAATATTTTTCTTTTTTTTTCTTTTTTTGAAAGATCATCTATTAAATGACCACACACCCACATTATACCCCCCTCTCCATGATGGCTTATGTTATACTGTCAAGCACTCGAATAGTCGAGCGCGCTGTCCTCTGACAGCTCTTGTTTATTAACATGTTCAGACCAATTCAACCGATTACTTTACTAATTTCATTCCTCAAGAACACCCATGCGCGGAAAACGTCATACATATGAACAAGAGGCGGTCACCGACGGCTTATGCTTGTTGTATAATCCCAAGAAACCAGGTTTTTCATCTTCATGAGAACCTTGGTTCTCATGAGAAACTAGGTTTATGAAATCCCAAGAAACCAGGTTTTTCATGAGAACCTAGGTTCTCATGATAAACTAGGTTTTTCATGAGAACCTAGGTTCTCATAAGAAACTAGGTTTATGAAATCCCAAGAAACCAGGTTTTTCATGAGAACTTAGGTTCTCTTGAGAAACTAGGTTTTTCATGAGAAACTAGGTTTTCATGAGAACCTAGGTTCTCATTTAAAAACCTAAGTTTACGCTAGAGAACCTAGGTTCTCAAAGACACATAGAACTTAGGTTCTCATGAAAAACTAGGTTTTCACGAGAACCTAGGTTCTCATTCTCGTTTGATATCCAAGGTTTTCACAAAAACCTAGGTTCTTGACAGCTTTTCGCGTCGTTCTCTCGGATAACCTAAGTTTTCATGAGAACCCAAGATTTCATTTGGGAACCTGGGTTCTCATGAGAAACCTAATTTCTTGGGATTATGCGTCAAACCGCACATGCATGCCAAATATCAAGTTGCTATCTTCAATATTAAAAAAGTTATGACCAAACTTTAACGAAGGGTTAAGTTTTAGGAAAGAAAAATACAATGATATTTGACCTTTGACCTTGAAGGATGACCTTGACTTCACCACTCAAAATGTGCAGCTCCTTGAGATAATTACGCATTTCAAATATAAAATTGCTAGCTTCAATATTGCAGAAGTGACATTACATGAGCAATTTTGACCCATATATTTGACCTTGAAGGATGCCCTTGACCTTGACCTTTCACAACTCAAAATGTGCAACTCCATGAGATACACATGCATGCCAAATATGAAGTTGCTATCTTCAATATTGCAAAAGTTATCAAACTTTAACCAAGGTTAAAGTTTTGGGACAGAATGACAGACAAGCCAAAAAAAATATATTTAAAAATATTTAAACACTTTGCCAAATCTTCTAGAAACCTGTAAGATTCTATTGCACTTACAAATTTCAACAATCACAAAATACTTTGAAAACTCTTCTGCAGACTAACCTGTAAGATTCTATCGTACTATAAACTAACCTGTAGCATTATTTAGCACTGTGCTAACTAACCTGTACGATTCTATCGAACTGTAAACTAACCTGTAACATTCTTTAACATCGGCTAACTAACCTGTAAGATTCTATCAAACTGTAAACTAACCTGTAACATTATTTAACACTGTGCTTACTCACCTGTAAGATTCTTTCAAACTGTAAACTAACCTGTAACATTCTTTAACACTGTGCTCACTAACCTGTAAGATTCTATCGTACTGTAAACTAACCTGTAACATTATTTAACACTGTGCTAACTAACCTGTAATATTCTATCGTACTGTAAACTAACCTGTAACAATCTTTAAAGGGGCCTTTTCACAGAATTTGGCATGTTTTGAAGTTTGTCATTAAATGCTTTATATTGATAAATGTAAACATTGAATACAAAAAGCTCTAGTAAAAAAAACAAAAATACAAATAAAAAAATAAAACAAGATGTGTTTGTGAAACACAATGTCCCCCTATATGACGTTTGACCTTGAAGGATGGCCTTGACCTTGACCCTTCACCACTCAAAATGTGCAGCTCCTTGAGATAATTACGCATTTCAAATATAAAATTGCTAGCTTCAATATTGCAGAAGTGACATTACATGAGCAATTTTGACCCATATATTTGACCTTGAAGGATGCCCTTGACCTTGACCTTTCACCACTCAAAATGTGCAGCTCCATGAGATACACATGCATGCCAAATATCAAGTTGCTATCTTCAATATTGCAAAAGTATTCATAAAATAAGCGATTTGGGCCACATATATTTGACCTCTGACCCTGAAGGATGACCTTGACCTTTCACCACTCAAAATGTGCAGCTCCATGAGATACACATGCATGCCAAATATCAAGTTGCTATCTTCAATATTGCAAAAGTATTCATAAAATAAGCGATTTGGGCCACATATATTTGACCTCTGACCTTGAAGGATGACCTTGACCTTTCACAACTCAAAATGTGCAACTCCATGAGATACACATGCAAGCCACATACATGTATGAAGTTGCTATCTTCAATATTGCAAAAGAATTCATAAAATGAGCGATTTTGGCCACATATATTTGATCTCTGACCTTGAAGGATGACCTTGACCTTGACCTTTCACCACTCAAAATGTGCAGCTTCATGAGATACACATGCATGCCAAATATGAAGTTGCTATCTTCAATATAGCAAAAGTTGGCGCAAACCAACCAACAGACCAACCAACCAACCAACAGACCAACCAACCAACAGACAGGGCAAAAAACAATATGTCCCCCACTACTATAGTGGGGAACATAAAAAGGTAACCCTTGGCAGGGCTCGAACCACTGACTCCTGGAGTCCTGGAGTAAAAAGTCTAACATTTAGACCACTCGGCCATTCTTCCGAATACAATGCCAGATGTATTTTATACTTTATATAAGCAATCCTCGTAGTTTCACAAAATATAACGACAACAACAGAACTCTCCAAATTATTAATTATGTTTTGCGTTGCAACATTTTATAATTTTCGGGTTTTTAAATCGTCAAAAGATGCATATAATGGCTATTTTAGAGCATGGCAAATGTTCAGTATTACTGTTTCCTCACAAATATCATAACTAAAACGAAAATTTGCGAATCTGAAACAACTTTTTTCAATTTTGTCAATTTACCACAACATGAAAAGCTCCTTTTCACACTGTGCTTACTCACCTGTAAGATTCTATCAACTGTAAACTAGCCTGTAACATTCTTTCACACTGTGCTAACTAACCTGTAAGATTCTATCGTACTGTAAACTAACCTGTAACATTATTTAACACTGTGCTCCCTTACCTGTACGATTCTATCGAACTGTAAACTAACCTGTAACATTCTTTAACACTGTGCTAACTAACCTGTAAGATTCTATCATACTGTTAACTGACCTGTAACATTCTTTAACACTGTGCTTACTAACCTGTAAGATTCTATCATACTGTTTGAGCCCCATTTTCTCTGCCACAGAGCCCTGTCGTATTGCACTGATGTACACCCCCTTGCTGTTTACACTGTCAGACACACCAAACCCAAAGTCCTCCTGCAAAGCTTCCTTCAACAACGTTACCCTGTGTAACTGAATAGACTGCGGCGACATCACTGAAGCCAGCTGATCCGTCAGTGGCATATTGTTTATATCCTTGATATGACTCGATGTACTGGCGCACCGTCGTTGTCTCCTATCCACAACATACGGTCTCAACTCGTTCTGGCTACTGGCCCCTCGACTTGTGCTATGCGACCAGTTCCTTCGCACTTTCTGCCTCTCCTTCTTAGCCGCGCTGTTTTTCACCATGCGTCTGTCCAGACTGCCCGTACTTGGTCTTTTTTCTGTTGTCCCAGATTCAATCATGTCAGTTTGAGCCTTAAAGCAAAAAGATATCATTGATTTCTCTGTTGCTTCCTAATTGTAAAAATTCCTTCACATGATATACAATTGCTAATTTTAAATTATTTTCTGGTCTGTTTCACTGTTGTTTGTTTGGTTATATTTATATCATCTATAGACATTATTTATATGCCAAGATTTACCTTCCAATACTTGTTGTTTAATAATCACAATGCATACAACAATACATCGTATAGCCAAACTTCATCTCACTTCCTTATGTATTTATGACCTGATTGCATTTTGACACAAGCATGTATTGCTGATTCTGCAAATAAATGAGCCATCTCTGTGACAAGGGTGTTTAAAGCATGTGCATAAAGTGTCATCCTTGATTAGTCTGTGCAGTCCCGAGACACTTACCCCCGAAACTGGATTGTCACTAAAAGGAGACTTCATTGAAACAAAAATTACCATGAAAGTGGACAGTGTCATCTCTAATTAGCCTGTGCAGACAATTATACCTTAAATTTCCTGAACGCCTTGACCCAGTCGTTCTCCTCTGGACTGGAATCATCCTCGGTCCGGCTGTTCTCTCGGTCACCTTCCCATGCCTCGGCCTCGTCTGAAATCTGGAGCTCCGACATCTTCATGCCGAAATCATCGCCTGTGTCATTGGAGTCTGTGGAGGAATACGGCCGGGAACGTTTCCGGCTTTCCCGACTGAGGCCGGACACCGTGCTGCTCCCAGGCCGGGGTTTGAGCCCAGGTGGTGCTCCCTGCTGGGAGAAGGTGTGCAGCCCATGGGAGCCCGAGCTGTCCCAGGACTCCAGGGCACTGTCTATGGACTTCACTGGAGTGATGGACTTACTGGCCTCTTCTCTACCACACTGCAGAGGGTAGTGAGTAAATTAGCTGCACTTTGGGAAATCTGGGCTGAATGCATGAGTGTAAATTGTTGTTTCTGATTAGCCTGGGAAGTCAACACAGGCTTCTCAGAGACCACATTTTCAGCCTTAACTCTCTACCTTCACTAAGAAGAGAATTCCTTTTAAAAAAAACACACCATAAGATCTGATAAGTCAGTCCCATAGTAGCTTGTTATCCCTGCATATGCTAATATGGCACAAAACTACAGACATGCATTAAGCATATTGAATTGATATCCCTCACCTATATGCTTCTGGACAAAAAAGTTTTCTGGAACTATGGACGATGCCCTTTGACCTCAATGTGTGACCTTGACCTTAGCCCCTAGGATTATGGATGTTGAATGTGAAGCACCCCCAGATGATTGAGAACAACTATGGCAAGTTTCATGGCTCTGGCTCATGTGTTGATGGAGATAAAGCTCTAAGCTGATATTAAAAAGCATTTTTTCAAGATACAAAGGGCCATAACTCTGTTATTAACAGATGGTGCACACTGCCATTTGGCGTGCATCATCCTCTTATCAATATATATATACTCATACCAAGTTTCAATGAAATCCGCCGAAGCACTTCCAAGATGAACGGATGGACAATGCCAAAACAATATCCCTCGGCCTATGGTGGGAGATAATTAACAACACAGCTATAAATCTTATATGAAATAATTTCATGAACATGGTATATTGGTTATTAGAATGGTTATTAATTCATGAATATGATATTAACAACATTCACGACAGTTTAAAATGCATAATTTACAAGACACTTGTTTTTCATTAACTTAAGTCTCATGTTTTATTTAAGAAATAATCGACGGATAACCGTTGGTTATTGCGGTAATAACCAACGGTATGGAGTTCCGATGCGTATGAATTAAACCACTTGGGCGTAGCCCGAGTGGTTTGATAACAAGCATCGGAACGACATACCGTTGGTTATTACCGCAATAACCAACGCTAACACTGCAATTATTTAGATTCTAATACTATTTTATTAATAAGTTATCCGCAATTTAAAGGTTATAAATGAGCATTATATTAACCGAACGTCCTCCACTTCTCCGCGAAAATGTGACGTCACCACAACAATGACAATCAAATGACATCGTCTTCATTTATAAACAGTGCGCGGAAATCAAAGTGACGTCATAATTATCTCCGTTGGTATATCGGGGTAATAACCCAAGGTAGTTTTTCTTTCTTTGCATATAGAAAACAAGTTACGTGCCAAGGTAGAATTATATTTCAACTTAGGTAATAATTATTATGGAAGTATCCTTCTCCAACATATCAAGACATTATCATGTTCAAAGGCAATATCTATATTCATTTTCATTTTTTGTTATTTCAGACTAACCCTCTCAATATGTTGTAATGTGTGACACAAGCATTACATTATATTTCATTTGAGTTTAGTCATATGAAAATGGTTCTGATGGATTCACACAATCTGGTCAGGAGATACCCAGTCTGCTAAAGTCATGCAAGGTTTCATGGTCTCATTAGCGGAAAGGGTAGCTCCTGACAATACTCTGCATATATGCAGGCTGGTCTGGAGCTACACTTGCCATACATGGCATAAGACCCGTTTTCGCATGACAGCTCATAAACATTTTATTACTCACGATTGTTTGTGTACTGCCGATACTCATTGACCCTGAAAAACAAGTAGATACACTGTAGATATGTGTCCATGACTGCCATGACAACAGAAGATATGTTCATGTTTCTAGATTTAAGAAAAGCGATAGTTTCATACATGTTTGGGAGGACTTTTAAACTCAACTGATCAATGTCTAACTCACTTGGTTTATCTCTCCTGGCAATTTTCATCATGACTAGATCGCCTGCGTTTTGAAGCAGGTCTGTGGCTTCACTCAAAGTTTTACCCATCGTGGAAGCACCATTAATGGCAAGCACCCGGTCTCCCACTTGTATTGCACCAGTTCTATAAGAAATGAAACATTGTTTAGCTTAATTCATGCATCAAACATGAACATAAACTATGTGTCCCACTTGTACTGAACAAGTTCTATGCAGAAATCAAATATAAACAACTTTATCTTAGAATGGAATACAAAATTAACAATTACTATGTCTGGGAATTGAATAAACATAAACAGTAACTACATCTAAGATTTGTTTTACATTCACATAGACTTTGTCTCAGAATGTTATTAAACATTAACATAAACTATGTCACAAAATTGAATTAAAAATATCATAAATATGTCTTGGAATTGAGTTTAACATGTTCATAAACCACGTCTCATAATAGAATATAAATTAACATAAACTACCGCTCAGAATTAAATTAAATATTGTTCAGTTGCACCTATAAGGCATGTTAATTCTGCAGCTTTTTAGTACTGAAAATTCAATATATCAAGATATCATGGAAAACAAGAGCTTTGTAACCAATGTGACTTATACTCCCGTATCACTTGGTCATTTAAGTTCAATGGCGTATAAGTCAGGCAATGTGTGGATCATTGGGTCTTGTATATCTGCTTTACTTGAGAAATGTGGATATAGTTTGCTGCACAAACTTCTAGGTATCTACATATATAAACATGATGCCCATTTTATGCAGACCAACAGACCATCTGACACACTGACTTGAATACACCTTCTCCCTGCAGGAGTTAATGTACATTTGTAAGAACACGTTACTACTAATATTAAAGCAGTAAACCTTACTAGTTATAAGCATGTAAAACAAAACTCATTCTTATATTAGCAGAGTCATATGAAAATGTATCTTATGCCATATACGGCCCGTGTATGTATAACCTTTTCTTAGTTGTAATAATAATATTATTCTCCTAAATGGAAGGTTAGAATTTCGCCCAATCAAGAAAAAAGCCCTCGGCTGTATTTACCAACCAGGTCTAAGACTTAACATAAAGAAGATTTTTGAAACGGTCTTGTTCTTATAGTATAATACATTTCAATATGACATGACATTAAAACCATATAAATACAACATTTACAATATATTTATCATAAAAGCCACATTTATAGCCCACATATATTTTAATGCTGAACAAATGTTCTTGGATCTAAGTCTATTTTATTAATCTAAAGTCTAAGTAAAGGCTAATTAATAAAGAATCGGGTATATTTTAGGCTGAAATAATGCCCCCCTCTCTAAATCTCACCTAGCAGCAAGCCCCCCTTCCACGAGTGCTGAGATGACGATGGGGTCAGAGGGGTCGTCTGTGCCTGTGATGGTGACCCCTAGGGGCCCTCCAAGCCTCTCAAGCTCCACCGTGTAGGAGATCAGGTCCTCACCGTTCACATCTGAAACACATAGGCAGGGAATAGATTGGGAAAGAGGGTGATCAGGTCCTCACTGTTCACATCTGAAACACATAGGCAGGGAATAGATTGTGAAAGAGGGAGATCAGGTCCTCACCGTTCACATCTGAAACACATAGGCAGGAAAAAGATTGTGAAAGAGGGAGATCAGGTCCTCACCGCTCACATCTGAAAGACATAGGCGGGGAATAGATTGTTTTAGAGGGAGATCAGGTCCTCATCATTCACATCTGAAACACATAGGCAGGGAATAGATTGTGAAAGAGGGAGATCAGGTCCTCACCGTTCACATCTGAAAGACATAGGCGGGGAATAGATTATTAAAGAGGGAGATCAGGTCCTCACCGTTCACATCTGAAAGACATGGGTGGGGAATAGATTGTGAAAGAGGAAGATCAGGTCCTCATCGTTCACATCTGAAAGACATAGGCGGGGAATAGATTGGGAAAGAGGGAGATCAGGTCCGCACCTTTCACATCTGAAAGACATAGGCGGGGAATAGATTGGGAAAGTGGGAGATCAGGTCCTCACCGTTCACATCTGAAAGACATAGGCGGGGAATAGATTGTGAAAGAGGGAGATCAGGTCCGAACCGTTCACATCTGAAATACATAGGCACGGATAGATTGTGAAAGAGGGAGATCAGGTCTGCACTGTTCACATCTGAAAGACATAGGCGGGGAATAGATTGTGAAAAAGGGAGATCAGGTCCGCACCGTTCATATCTGAAAGACATAGGCAGGGAAAATATTTGGAAAGAGTGAGATCAGGTACTCATCGTTCACATCTGAAAGACATTGGCAGGGAATAGATTGGGAAAGAGGGAGATCAGGTCCTCACTGTTCACATCTGAAAGACATAGGCAGGGAATAGATTGGGAAAGAGGGAAATCAGGTCCTCACCGTTCACATCTGAAAGACATAGGCAGGGAAAACATTGGGAAAGAGGGAGATCAGGTCCTCACCGTTCACATCTGAAAGACATAGGCGGGGAATAGATTGGGAAAGAGAAAGATCAGTTCCTAACCTTTCACATCTGAAATATAAAGGCAAAGAATAGATTGGGAAAGAGGGAATTCAGGTCCGCACCGTTCACATCTAAATGACATAGGCTGAGAATAGATTGGGAAAGAGGTAGATCAGGTCATCACTGTTCACATCTCAAAGACATATGCGGGGAATAGTTTGGGAAAGAGAGAGATCAGGTCTTCACTGTTCACATCTGAAACACATAGGCAGGGAATAGATTGGGAAAGAGGGAGATCAGGTCCTCACCGTTCATATCTGAAAGACATAGGCGGGGAATAGATTGGGAAAGAGGGAGATCAGGTCCTCACCGTTCACATCTGAAACACATAGGCAGGGAATAGATTGGGAAAGAGGGAGATCAGGTCTTCACTGTTCACATCTGAAACACATAGGCAGGGAATAGATTGGGAAAGAGGGAGATCAGGTCCTCACCGTTCATATCTGAAAGACATAGGCGGGGAAAAGATTGGGAAAGAGGGAGATCAGGTCCTCACCGTTCACATCTGAAACACATAGGCAGGGAATAGATTGGGAAAGTGGGAGATCAGGTCCTCACCGTTCACATCTGAAACACATAGGCAGGGAATAGATTGGGAAAGAGGGAATTCAGGTCCTCACCGTTCACATCTGAAAGATGTAGACAGGGAATAGATTGGGAAAGAGGGAGATCAGGTCCTCACCTCTCACATCTCAAAGATGTAGGCGAGAATAGGTTGGGAAAGAGGCTATGTATTATTTTTATTAATCATAAGATTTTAAGTATTTGATACAGAACAAACTTGAAAGTCGGACACCACAGTCTAATCTGGAATGTAACTTAGTCACGTGCATTAAGCCCTGTTCAGCAGCAACATATTTAAAGATACAGAAAAAGCAAGTGCTTTTAAATTGCTACACAAATCTCTAGCCTTGTATGTGAAATATGTATCTCTAAACTTTCTGCTTAAAGGGACCGTCAATCACAGATGACAAAAAAATAAAAGTTCTAAAATTCTTATTTTTTGACAATTATTAGTTTATATTGATTCAAATATCACGACTGGTATATTACATCACATTAAAGTTCATATTTTCAGTATATTCGGTAATAAAATTTCGCGATGTGATATTAAAAGAACATCTCAAAAAAATAGGTGACATAACGAAATACACACTGTAAATAACGCAAGTAGATTAATCATTTTATATATAGAATATATACAATTCACTACGCATGCACAATTTGCATTCCTGGGTTTACCACGTGACGATGTTGATCAATCTACTTGCGTTATTTATAGTTAACTGGTAGTTACCTGGTAGACATACCCAGTAAAATTGTATTACCAAATATATGAAAATATAAAAACTTAACCACTTTATTCAAGTAATGTATTATACCAGTTATGATATTTTAATCAATATAAACTAATAATTGTAAAAAAAATACTGCATTTATGAACTTTTCTTTTTTCGTCATCCGTGGTTGACGGTCCCTATAAAACGAATTTATGATAAGAAGATAATTCCTTTTATCAAACAAGAGCATCGCCTTGCGGGTGCAGACCGCTCATCTATTTTTCTTTATAAAGGTGTAGGGACCTATCTCAATTTCAATCACAAAGGAGGGAGGGATGGAGTGGAGAGGGGTGTTTAGTGTGGGGTGTAGTCATTTATTACATTATCTTCCAAAAATGCAATAAAATGCAAAAACAAATAAATTATTTTTTGTGGGAGGGGGGGGGGGGGATTCTTGGGTGGGATGGTTGGACGGTATTTTCAAAATAAAATAATAAAAATAAATATTTGTGTTTTTTAACCATGTTTGAAAAAAACAAGAGTTGTGTTTGTCAGAAACACAATGCCCCTATTGCGCCGCTTTGATTTTTTTTTATATTTTTTTTTACCTTTGACCTTGAAGGATGACCTTGACCTTGAACTTCAACCACTCAAAATGTGCAGCTTTATGAGAACGCTGCTTTGAAATATTATATATATTTTTTAACTTTGACCTTGAAGAATGACCTTGACCTTGAAGGATGACCTTGACCTAGAACTTCCACCACTCAAAATGTGCAGCTTCATGAGAACGCCGCTTTGCTTTTTTAATTATTTTTTTTACTTTGAAGGGTGACCTTGAGCTTGAACTTCCACCACTCAAAATGTGCAGCTTCATGAGATACACATGCATGCCAAATATCAAGTTGCTATCTTCAATATTTAAAAAAGTTATGGCCAATGTTAAAGTTTTCGGACGGACAGACGCCATATATTTGACATTTGACCTTGAAGAATGACCTTGACCTTCACCTTTCACCACTCAAAAAGTTCAGCTCTATGAGATACACATGCATGCCAAACATCAAGTTGCTATCTTCAATATTGAAAAAGTTATGGCCAATGTTAAAGTTTTCGGACGGACAGACACCATATATTTGACATTTGACCTTGAAGGATGACCTTGACCTTTCACCACTCAAAATGTGCAGCTCCATGAGATACACATGCATGCCAAATATCAAGTTGCTATCTTCAAAAGTGAAAAAGTTATGGCCAATGTCAAAGTTTTTTTCAGACGGACGGACAGACTGACTGGCATACTGACGGACAGTTCAACTGCTATATGCCACCCTACTGGGGGCATAAAAATTATTTTTTTGGGGTGGGGGTTGGGAGGGGGGTATAGTATGAGGGTGTGGTGGTCATTTATTAGATATTCTTTAATTAAAAAATAAATAATGGGGGGGGGGGGGGATTGAGAGGGGATTCGGGGGGCATGGGGGATTGTTTGGGTGGAGTCTATTGTGGTATGTAAGGTAAGAGTTGTTTTGTCAAAGTATCAATGGAATATAATCATAAATAAAGAAATTATGGCAATTTTAGCAAAGTTTAATAATTTGACCTTGAGAGTCAAGGTCATTCAAAGGTCAAGGTAAAATTCAACTTGCCAGGTACAGTACCCTCATGATAGCATGACAGTATTTGAAATTTAAAAGCAATAGCCTTGATACTTTAGAAGTAAAGTGGATCTAAACACAAAATGTAACCATATATTCAAAGTTACTAAGTCAAAAAAGGGCCATAATTCAGTCAAAATGACAACCAGAGTTATGCAACTTGTCCTTTACTGTCCCCTTATGATAGTTTGTGAATGTTCCAAGTATGAAAGCAATATCTATGATACTTTAGGGGTAAAGTGGACCAAAACACAAAACTTAACCAAATTTTCAATTTTCTAAGTATAAAGGGCCCATAATTCCGTCCAAATGCCAGTCAGAGTTACATTACTTTGCCTGCAGAGTCGCCTTACGATAGTTAGTAAAAGTTGCAAGTATGATAGCAATAGCTTTGATACTCTAGGAAAAAAGTGGACCTAAACACAAAACTTAACCAAATTTTCAATTTTCTAAGTATAAAAAGGGCACATAATTCTGTCAAAATGCCAGTCAGAGTTACATAACTTTGCCTGCACAGTCCCCTTATGATAGTTAAGTGTTGCAAGTATGAAAGCAATAGCTTTGATACTTAAGGAATAAAATGGACCTAAACACAAAACTTAACCAAAATTTTCAATTTTCTAAGTATAAAAAGGGCACATTATTCTGTCAAAATGCAAGACAGAGTTATCTCACTTTGCCTGCCCAGTCCCCACATGATAGTAAGTAAGTGTACCAAGTTTGAATGCAATAGCATTGATACTTTATGAGAAAAGTGGACCTAAACTCAAAACTTAACCAGACGCCTACTCCGACGCCGACATCGACGCCAAGGTGATGACAATAGCTCATAATTTTTTTTCAAAAAATAGATGAGCTAAAAATATTATTAAAGCGTAAAAAAGGAAAGTGTCGTCCTTGTACAGACAAATATTGGACTGCACTTTATGAACATGCATTTAGCCCAGTTTTCCAAGAATGCAGCTAAATTAAAACAAGCTAAGGCACCCACCGGTACACGGGTCGTCTCTTCTCAGTTTGAGCTTGATAATCTCTTCGTCTCCTTTCAGCAGGGCAGCAGCCTCCTCTATACTCAGGTTGTCTGTGCGGATGTCGTTGATGGAGACCAGCTTGTCACCCGCCAGCACCGATCCACATCTGTCAGTGAATGTTAACAGCAATATTATATACAGAGCAACATCTGTCAATAACAGAACAGGGCTCAGTGAAATAGGCTTTATGCATCTGTGTAGTGTTTTCTCAGTGCATTCTGCATAGACTTATCAGGGACAACACTTTCCTCCTAAACTAGATTTTATTTTTCCATGAAAATCAGGATTAAATGCATGAACACATTTATGGCTCCCAGAACCATTATTTGCCTAATTATCACTTAATTAAGATCTACGTGAAAATGGTGTTTCATTATTAGTCTGCTTATGGCATGCTCTTTACAGTAATAACAGTAAATATGAATATTGTACCTATTTAATTGAGCCTTGTTCAGCAAAAAACTGGGCTTATGGCATGTACCTGATAAGCCTGCGTAGTCCAAACAGGCTTATCAGTGATGATACTTTCCACTTTTATTGTTTTGTTTTCTTAGCAAAAATCCAGTTAAGGTGGAAAGTGTCTTACCTGGTACCCAGTTCTTCCAGAATGAGGCACAAATGGTACCTATTTTATTTCATGTGACTTTAACCTTTATACCTATAAATAAATAGGCGTCTTCCTTTGCTCCAAAGTAACCAGTCTACCAATGTTCATCATGGTACCGTCATTTGCAGTGTTCTCAAGTTATGATGCAGAACTGAACTGCAAGTAACCAGTCTACCAATGTTCATCATGGTACCGTCATTCTCAGTGTTCTCAAGTTATGATGCAGAACTGAACTGTCTACAGACTGACCATCCTTCTCACCACCCAACCAACATTTGCAAGGCAATACACCCTCAGCATCTTCAAAGTGGGGGACTTATAATGTATGTGAGCATTTTATTCAGTAGAATTTCTTTAAATTCCAAACAGACCTATATGATGTGCTTCCCTTCTTCACCTCTGTTATGAGTATTGGATTTCCGAGTTTTGATTTGGCTGAAAATGTACACAATCTCAGTTTAAAAATGTATTTAAGTATATCTTTGTTATTGCCAAAATATGTTACACATTTACATAATTTCTTTCAAACAACAAAATTAGCAAATAAAACTTTTAAAGCAAATTGTAATAATAACATCAATATTAGACAAGAGTACCTAGAACTTATCCCAATCTCTCATATCCATACCAATTAATGTTATCCCAATCTCTCATATCCATACCACTTAATGTTATCCCAATCTCTCTTATCCATACCACTTTATGTTATCCCAATCTCTCATATTTACTAATTAACGTAATCGCAAGACCTTTTTCTATAAAATGTTATCCTAATCTCTTGTATCCAATACCACTTCATGCTATCACATTCTCTCATATTTAAACCACTTAATGTTATCCCAATCTCTTATGTCTATACCACTTCTCTCATATCCATACCACTTTATGTTATCCCAATCTCTCATATTTACTACTTAACGTAATCGCAAGACCTTTTTTCTATAAAATGTTATCCTAATCTCTTGTATCCAATACCACTTAATGCTCTCACATTCTCTCATATTCAAACCACTTAATGTTATAACAATCTCTTATGTCTATACCACTTCTCTCATATCCATACCACTTAATGTTATCCCTATCCCTCCATGTTTCCGCGGCAGCTTCACCACGAACACTCCGCTACTGGCCATCACAGTGTCAGCTACATCAAACTCCACCTCCAGTTTGGCAAACTGCCAGGATTCCTTCAACATTGCATTGATCTCCTCTAGCGTATGCTCACAGCAGTCCACACCGTTCACTGTCAGAATGCGATCTCCCTCATGGATCACTCCACACCTGCGTGCAGGCAAATAGATAACAGAGTTATATGTATCTTTTATTTGGGGTTTTAAGGTATTTGACAGTATTTCAGTCATATTCAAGAGGTAAGTTATTTAATTTAAACTTTTCCTTATTATGGTTATGCCAATTAAAGAGTTATAACAGTACCAGCTTCATATCAGAAGAAATGGGGGGGGGGAGGCCGATAGAGTATTTATGAAAACCAATCCCTATGTGACCAAGTAATTTGAATGGGTCGGCGAGAACTAAAGAACCTTAGTGACAGCCCAATGTTATATGGACACAACTAGTACCGGTAAGTTGTGTGGGAAATGGTCATTAGGTAAGTTCTACAACTATTGTCTATCCTCTGATTTTTTTATATTTAGGTCAGCCCGTTTTCAGTTACTGGCAAACACAATTTATATTTAACACACAAACTGTACATTCTGATGGAGTGTACACTGCTGCATAATCAAGTGCATTTCACAACATGGTTCACCCACCATAATAACATGTCAAACAAAGTATTGACACACTTTAATGACACAGGGTGTGCTATCAAAAGAGCGTTGTTCTGGGGAAGCTGGGTAGTCTGCACAGGCTAATCTGAGACAAAACTTTTAGCCTATACTGGATTTGTTTACTAGAGTCTTCCTTTAAACAAAAAATTAAATGTCGAAAGTGTTGCCTTTGATAAGCTTGTGAGGATTAGGCAGGCTAATCTGGGATGACAATGTCCGCACATGCATTAAGCCAATTTGTCCAGAATGCTGCTCAAGATATCATGCCCTACTGTCCCATAGAAAAAGAGCAATAATTCAGAGCTTTTTAGGGCTGAGTGATCAAAGAAAAATTCACATAGTGATTGCTATGATAGATGCAAGTTTGGCCAAAATAATCTTGTCCATTATGGATCAAGCTGTCGAATCCACTAATGTGTTACTTCACTGTGTACAATATAAGATGGAAATGTGTGGCAAACTCGTTTTTTTTTGCACATTTGCAGTAAATTAGCAATGTTGATGGAAAACTGCTGACAATCAGTAGCTGTATACCATAATCAAGGTAAATGAGGATGATTGCATGTGGTTGTTGCTTGAAGATTAAGTGGGGTGTTTAATGAAATCTTTTGTGAATAAGAATAACATCAAGGGGGGGGGGGGGCACTTAATGCAGGTGATCACAATTTATATCTATTAAAGAATAAAGGTTGTAATGAATGTTTATCCCCCCAAAAAAATTCCATTTCCCTATCAGTTACATCCTTTGAAATTTATCCCTAAATTTGGTTTTCACAATCAATTTTCCACAATATTTGAAGGTTAAGGCCTCATCCATGAACCCTAAAAAACGCCAGCAAATATCCACACCTTTCTGCAGCCGTGTTAGGCTCCAGCATGGTTACGATGGGTGGATCCTGCAGGAGGCAGTTTGGTAGAACAGTGGACTCGAGAACCAGACCAAGTCCGGGCCTCTCACCGTACAGTGTGACCTCGTTGACCTCCATACGACACACCTGGGTACTGGCCGTGTACACTGAGGTAGATGTAGAGGCCACTGACACTGAAATATAGACCGGTAGCTGTGCAATGACATGAGCCTCCTTCTGTTAAAATGGGGCTAAATGCATGTGTCTTGTTCTGAGAAAACTGGGCTTAATTCATGTGCGTAAAGTGTCATCCCAGATTAGCCTGTGCAGTCTGCACAGGCTAATCAGGGACGACACTTTTTGCTTTAATGGTATTTTTAGTTTCAAGGAAGTCCCTCCTTACCATCAAAGCGTTTTCCTTACACTCTCTTACATTTTTTCCAACTTTCTTTTTTCATAAATATTTTTTTCCATCAAAGTTCATTGTCATACAAATCACACGCGGGAGTGAAAATGCTCAATTAATTGCTCAATTAATTAAATGCCTAAATGAATCATGAGTGTGAAGCAAACATGATTACATAATGTCCATCCAATTTCCAGATTGTGAGCAATTGGACAACAACTTATAGATTTTCTTTTTACTAATATTGATAATGGAAGTTTAAGCATTATTTTATTGTTTCCTTTTCAATATTAAAGCTACATATTTCTATCTTTTCATGATAATTAAGGCCACATTCTAAGGCAATACTTGTTAAATCTTCCTTAAAGACCATGTGTCCTGAAAAAACAAATGACCCCACATTCCACTTTTATCTAAAAACTCCACATATTTCAAAAGCAACATATTTTCAGTGTTCTCCAAAAGCACTGGCAGCCAGCAATTTCACAGGTTAAATTCAATCTGGATGCTGGCTACATTTTCCAAAAATATCAATTGAAATTGTGCAAATACGCACGTTTCATTGCTAAGTCACGGGCTACTTTCAAAATATTACTGGCTTTTCAATTTTTTTTGGAGAACACTGCAATTTTGTGGCAAGTTTGACTCTTGACCTCTTAGTGTGACCTTGACCTTTGAAGTAGGGAGACACGAGATACACAAAACACGCCTTTACTCATAGTGGTCTTTTTCGGTAAGCTATTATGAAAGTGCATGGTAAGTGACAAAGTTGCAGTCCTGACAACCTGTTTTATGGCAAAATTTGACTTTCACCTCAGTATCACCTTGAAACGCTTTGACTCTTTGTCATGATGTAAGTCTTAAAATCCACTTCAGCAAACGCTTCAAGTTTTTAATTGTATGCATTTGAACTTCAAATGGTTTGGTAAACAATATCACAATTATTTTCTTAAGCCACATCAGAATAAAATGTGTTTAACTTCAAAACATTTCATTATAAAATTAAGAACATGCATACATGCAATAAATAAGTTTTTTGTACAAACAGTAAATTAACAAAAGTGCCTCTAGCTGGGAAAACTGAGCTTCATGCAAGTGTGTAAGATGTTGTATCAGATTAGCCTGTGCATTTTGAACAGGCTAATCAGGGATTATAATTATGTTTGTCCAAGAATGGATTTTTGCTTAGAAAAGACCTCCTTTTATACAAAAATTTCCATAAAAGTGGAAAGTGTCATCCCTGATCAGTCTGCGCAGACTCACAGGCTAATCTTGGAGGAAACTTTCCGCACATGCATAATGCTCAGTTGTCCCAGATCAAGGCTTAAATAACCAGCACTGTGGACAAATTACCTGTGGAGCCTCCCATTCTCTTATCAATCTTCCGGTCCGATTTCATCCATGATTTCCGCTTTTTACCAAGCAAATCTGACGATAATCGCCCAGAATACCCCATCATGCTGTAGCTACGGGTCGAACCATTGAACATCATAGGGTTGTTTAAAACAGGGGAGGACATGGAAGGAATTATGCCCGACATCTTTTGGAAGCCTACGGACAGGAAAAAGTTACAGAGTAGGGTGGTAGGCATGCAAGCGTGGTTGGATGGCACATGACAGGGGTTTTTTACCTTATAAAACAGACGCCGAATATCGGCGTCTTCCCCCACCGAACTAGGCTGGTTTTTTCCCCTTTCCGAACCAAAAAATTCCCCCTAAAAATATAAAAAAAATGTTGTTTTTTGGTTTGTTTTTTTTAATAGAAAGATGTGTCTCATGATTATAATATCTCAATTCTATTTCAATTTAATCTTGTCAAACGTACTAAATTATGAAAAAGCATTAAAATAGTTTATATTTTTTCCCCAAATATGTCTCTTGTGCCCTCTATTTTCCCCTTTCACCCAGCGTCTAGAAAAAAACCCTGCATGAAGAAGGCAGGACATCACATAATGTGGGTTTGGTATTACAGAATGGGGGTGGAACATAGCAATCAGTGGGCATGAATTGGGTGGAACATCACAGACTGTGCACTGGAAATAATAACATGTGTGTGGGACATCCCTAATGTGTGGAACATTTTAGAATGTGGGCTTTAATTTTCTGTGTGGTTACTACATAACTGCATTTAAGTGGGTTTTGGCAGTACTTAACACATCAACATGTGAGGTGGCACATAAAACTATGAATTAAAAGCAGCAAAATGATCTGAGACATCCCTACTTTACGTAACAGTGGAAGGACTTCACAAATTAGTGAACTTACACAACATCTTTCTCCAAGACAGAATGTGAACCTTATACAAATGATATTGACACATAAAAAAACTCAAGCAACATAAATCTTTCAATATAGTTTAAACTAGCAAAACAAACAGTGTTTGTACTAGACAATTAAGTTTGAAATATAGACCTTCAGTGTTCATTTTGGGAATCAGCTACAAAATCAATTTCAAGATTTTGTTATCAGATTAAAACAAGATGTGTTTGTGAAATATGACATTTGACCTTGAAGAATGACCTTGACCTTGACCCTTCAACACTCAAAATGTGCAGCTCCATGAGATACACATGCATTTCAAACATAAAATTGCTAGCTTCAATATTGCAGAAGTGACATTACATGAGCAAATTTGACCCATATATTTGACCTTGAAGGATGACCTTGACCTTTCACCACTCAAAATGTGCAGCTCAATGAGATACACATGCATGCCAAATATCAAGTTGCTATCTTCAATATTGCAAAAGTATTCATAAAATAAGCGATTTGGGCCACATATATTTGACCTCTGACCTTGACCTTTCACCACTCAATATGTGCAGCTCCATGAGATACACATGCATGCCAAATATCAAGTTGCTATCTTCAATATTGCAAAAGTACTCATAAAATGAGCGATTTTGTCCACATAATTTTGACCTCTGACCTTGACCTTTCACCACTCAAAATGTGCAGCTCCATGAGATACACATGCATGCCGAATATCAAGTTGCTATCTTGAATATTGAAATACTGCAAAAGTGTACATTAAATGAGCGATTTTGACCCATATATTTGACCTTTGACCTTGAAGGATGACCTTGACAAGTCCCATTGCAATTTTGATAATTTTCTTGGGGAAAAAAGCATTTATGAACACTGAAAGTCTACTCTACAAAATCAATACAGGAACACAAAAACGCCAACAAGTGTCAAAAGTTACCTGCATTAAAGAACACTGTATCTGTGGACATTTTTTTCTCGACTAGTTTCCCTGGCAGTACCTCCATTTTGACCTGCTCCCCGGGGGAGGACTTGAGGAGCTGTGTTGCCTCTGCCAAGGTCATGTGCTCCACCCCGGCCCCATCTATAGACAGAATGTGGTCACCCACGTGCAGGGCACCGCACCTGCAAATGAGACTTGCTCTGTGAAAATGGGGTTTAATGCATGTGGGTAAAGTGTTGTCCCAGATTAGCTTGAGCAACCATGGACGACACTTTCTGCTTTTATAGAACATTTTGTAAAAAGAAAGTCTCTTCTAAGCAAAATCCAGTTAAGGCAGATAGTGTCCTGCCAGATTAGCCTGTTTGGACTGTACAGGTGAATCTTGGATAACACTTCATGGATATGTATTAAACCCACATGTAGGGCTCCAACCTGGCACCATCTATGCACAGAATGTGGTCACCCATGTGTAGGGCTCCACATATGCAAGTAAGAACATGTTCACATACAGTTTCGAAATAGTCTCCCCATAGCTTAACATTTATCTGTATTTTGCGTTCATGTTTTAAAGGGACTTGTTCACTGTTTGGTAAACTGACAATTTGCAATATACTTGCCATTGATTAAAAAGAATGTATATATCTTCATTAACAAGGGTTCTGCGGTCGGAGACATATGTCCCCCAAACAGGGCTTTGAACTAGTGACCCCAATTTCAATAGGGGTCATCTACTATCCAAGGCAAATGCACATGTAAAGTATCAAGCCAACCGGTCAATTTCTTGACGAGTTATTGATCGGAAACGATTTTAACACATATTTTGTGACAGTGACCTTGACCTTTGACCCCAATTTAAAAGGGGCAATCTACTGTCCAAGGTCAATGGGCATGGGAAGTATCAAGCCAATCGGTCAATTGTTTGACGAGTTATTGATCATAAACAATTTTGACACTATTCAGACAGTGACTTTGACCATTGACCTAGTGACCCCAATTTCTGTAGTGTTCATCTATTTTTCAAGGCCAATGCAGATGTGAATTATCAAGCCAATCGGTCAATTCTTTGACGAGTTATTATTCAGACATGATTAGACACTTATTGTGACAGTGACCTTGACCTTAGAGCTAGTGACCCCAATTGCAATAGGGGTCATCTACTGTCCAAGGCCAATGCACATGTGAAGTATCAAGCCAATCGGTCAATCCGTTAACAGGTTATTGATCAGAAACGATTTTCACGCTTATTGAGACAGTGACATTTACCTTTGACTTACTGACCCCAATTTCAATAGGGGTCATCTCCTGTCCAAGGCCAATGCACATGTGAAGTTTCGAGCCAATTGATCAATCCATTGACAAGTTATTGATCAGAAACGAACTGGTCAACCGATAGACCGACGGACCTAAAAACAGACAGACCGACAGACCGACCGACATCCAGCAAAACAATATACCCCCTCTTCTTTGAAGGGGGGCATAATAAAGCAAATTGAAATTCCTGTCTAAGATAAATGTTCAAACATTATAGGTTCATTAATAGATAATCATTTTTTTAAACCAGTTCAATTATAAAGAGTTTGTAACGCTTTCCCTCAACATTTTGGAAAATATGTTGATTACATATATTTAAATAACACTTATGTTTTGGTATAAAAGATGTAAACTAGAATGGTGGTAGAGCATTCTTGTTTTCTTGCTATTATAATTAGGTGAGACAATTCAAAACATTATAGATTTGTCGGTAAATACTATTATATTTGATGATTTTTTTTAAACAAAGGAAAATCTGTGAACAAGTCATATTAAACAAAATGCGATCAGTTCTCTTTATAACTATGCAAACATCATTCTCCATGAAAGCCTGTCAGCCCTCAAACAAAGCCAGTAAAGCTGCTCTAGGAATGATTTCTAGACTTCTGGCTCTCATGGCCCTCCCGACCAGTATAAATTAACAGCCATTTAATTGGAATACAAGCCCTTATAAGCCATTAGTGCCAAAATTACCAGCCCTTGTGGCCAGTGACGGTTTGAGGAACTTTCGTGACCAAAAAAATGCATAGATTTGTTTAAAAAACCTTTTTAGACACCCTTCAATAAACAACCTCGGACAGACAGAACGGTGCCGCAGTTGCTGTTAAATGGTTTGCTAGTAATTTTTTGTTAAACAAAAATTGAGTTTGTATGTTGTTGTTTCTTGAAAATTGATTTTGAAACAAGGGCTGTTTGTAAACCAAGCATGCCCCCCATATGGGCTGTCAGTTGTAGTGGCAGCCATTGTGTGAATACATTAGAAACCATTTTACTGCTTCAGGTCACTGTGACCTTGACCTTTGACCAAGTGACCTGAAAATCAATAGGGGTCATCTGCCAGTCATGATCAATGTACCTATGATGTTTAATGATCTTAGGCCTAAGCATTCTTGAGTTATCATCCGGAAACCATTTTACTATTTCGAGTCACTGTTACCTTGACCTTTGACCTAGTGACCTGAAAATCAATAGGGGTCATTTGCCAGTCATGATCAATGTACCTATGAAGTTTCATGATCTAGGCCTAAGCATTCTTAGATTATCATCCGGAAACCATTTTACTGTTTCAAGTCACTGTGACCTTGACTTTTGACCTAGTGACCTGAAAATCAATAGGGGTCATCTGCCAGTCATGATCAATGTACCTATAAAGTTTCATGATCCTAGGCCTAAGCATTCTTGAGTTATCATCCGGAAAACATTTTACTGTTTTGAGTCACTGTGACCTTGACCTTTGACCTAGTGACCTGAAAATCAATAGGGGTCATCTGCCAATCATGATCAATGTACCTATGAAGTTTCATGATCCTAGGCCTAAGCGTTCTTGAGTTATCATCCGGAAACCATTTTACTGTTTTGAGTCACTGTGACCTTGACCTTTGACCTAGTGACCTGAAAATAAATAGGGGTCATCTGCCAGTCATGATCAATGTAGCTAGGAAGTTTCATGATCTTAGGCTTAGCGCTCTTGAGTTATCATCCAGAAACCATTTGGTGGACGGACACACCGACCGACCAACCGACGGACCAACATGGGCAAAACAATATACCCCCTCTTCTTCGAAGGGGAGTAATAATAATTTAAACTCTGCATAAACATTATTTAAATTCTATAATATTATATACACACATTAATTCATTCAAATAGTTAGGTTTTACTATTTTATCAAAATAAAACAAATTTTGGAAGTTATTTACATTTAACTACCCCAACAGTAGCCGTGATAAATATTGGTATAGAGTACCGTAATTACTCTAAGTTTTCGGACAATCTAAGTTTTCGGACATCCTCTTATTTTGGTTCTATATCATTTTAGGCAAGAGTTAGCAAAGTTATGAAGTTGTATTTATTTATTTTTTAAGCAGAAAAAGAAGACTTAATCACAATAAAATAAGTGTACATTGATTTATTGCTTTTACTTCAATATAATTATAATTTTTGAAGGCTTTAATTTTCATCTCTAAAATTTCAGAATCCTGTAATTTTGGAATATTTTTCGTATCTAAATTTTCATCCACCATTTTTTTTTTTTTTTTTTTTAAGTGTCCGAAAACTTAAGAGCAATAATGGTAACCTAGGTATTAGATGGTGGTTTAAGTTTATATTACCATCAACTATCTACTGTATGAACAATATTATCTAAAGTTAACAAATGTTTATCAGTTTAAAATGTACAAAGTCTGCTTAGTCTGATTAACTTGAGGTTGTAAATTAGTACAACCCATGTGTAAATAATGGGACATTTTAAGCAAACCATCAACCTATTTATATTTGCGATCAATTATTATTCCATCTGAATGTAAGGTACATATACCAATTCCGAAGTTCAATAATGGCAACTTCTTTAAGTTCAGTTCAGAAAGGTTCAGATTTTGTGAAGGACTATTGTTGTGATGCTTGTGAAAGTAAACAGATCGTAGAAACTGCAGAGACATATTGTGAAACATGTCTGAAGTGTTTTTGTGGAAATTGCATTAAACATCATGATCAATTATATGCTAACCATAGCATATATGAGAGAGGAGACATGAGCAAATGGCCTCTAACTAAGAAAATGGACAGCTTTATTCAGACATGTGCAGCCCACACAGACAAGAAACTAGAAATGTTCTGTGAGGACCATAGTCAGCTGTGCTGCAGCAATTGTGCTTTCATAAAACACAGGTATTAAAAAAATTGATATGTTTTAGTTTATATTCAAGTATCAGGGAGAACTTAAAAAGAGTTTTGTGTTAGTCAAATTCATTCTCAATTTAAATATAACATTGACCAGAGTTGCAGCATTTGTGTTGTTTGTGTTTAAGAGGGATTGTATTAATGTGCCCCACCACAAGTTTAAATGTCCCGACTTTTTTCATAACATGTTCTCATTTGGATCTGTAAAATTAGAAAATGACAAACAGCCAACAAAATAATGCATTTTAAAACACATAAATATGAAGTGATAGTTATGGCTTCTATATTTTATATTCCATGTATATGATTAATAATACAGCTGATTCTGAGTAAATATATGCAAAATCAATATAAATACTTGTATATTTCCTCTTTACCATTTATCAATTAATTGTTTATATTAATACTTATTTTAGAAGATATTAATATGCATCTGTTGATGAATCAAGACCCCAGAGTGTGACGATCAAACAATAGCTTGATAAACAGTCTAGTCTATTATGTGCCAAGCTATGTTTTCATGTGTTTATGCCTGGAGATACATGGCATTTTATTACAAAATTTGGTATGTCTCATAACTGCAATTTAAGCTTTACATTCAATAAAAGACTTAAGTAGAATAGGTTACTCACAATTAAACAACAAGAGCACCGCATAACGGGTGCCACGCTCGGCTGCGAAAGCTTGTCAGAATTTGTTTTTTGTTTTTTTAGAGGTCACAGTGACCTTGACCTTTGACTTAAAGACCCAAAATGGGTGTGGCGTTTAGAACTCATCAAGGTGCATCTACATATGAAGTTTCAAAGTTTTAGGTGGAAGCACTTTGATATTAGAGGCCATGTTAAGGTTTTTGTTTAAGTTTTATATTAGAGGTCACAGTGACCTTGACCTTTGACCAAGTGACCCAAAAATGGGTGTGGCGTGTAGAACTCATCAAGGTGCATCTACATATGAAGTTTCAAAGTTGTAGGTGGAAGCAATTTGATTTTAGAGCCTATGTTAAAGTTTGATATTAGAGGTAACAGTGACCTTGACCTTTGACCTAGTGACCCAAAAATGGGTGTGGCGTGTAGAACTCATCAAGGTGCATATACATATGAAGTTTCAAAGTTGTAGGTGGAAGCACTTTGATTTTAGAGCCAATGTTAAGGTTTTAGCACGACGCCTACGGCGGACAACGGATGTCGGACGTTGGACGACGAGCAGGCTATGACAATAGCTTGGGTTTTCTCCGAAAACAGCCTCGCTAAAAATTATATTATGTTTTTTCTATTTTGATATTTTGTTTGCCAAAAACTTGAAGACTCTTGCCATGTTCAATGGGTTTCCTTTTAGGGCTCTTACTTTTTCCATGTAAGTAGTCTCAGAATGGAGGACTCAATAATATATATTTTACAGATTTAATTACATACTGTATTGATTCATATGTTTCAGACAATGCAAAGAGGTTACTCTTATTTCTGAGAGAGTGAAAAGCCACTCAACTGATCTGCACAATCTGACAGACAAAATTGAAACCATTCTTGACGAACTGAAACAGTTACATAGTACACAAGAGGCCACCATCCAGTCAGTGGAGAGCTCATACAAGCAAAGACTACAAGAAGTCAGTGATGTGCGTCATAAATTAAATGCTGCTTTGGACCAGCTTGAAAAGGCTACACTGAAAGAATTGGAAGATATGAGGACTGCACTGCAAGCCTCCCTCAAGATTGACGTAGATAACTGCAACAGACTGGAGGATGAACTGGAACAACTCAGTGATACTGTGCGAGACCTTGCTGACAGGAGCAAGGCAGAACTCTCATTTATAGTTGAAAGGAAATGTATGGACACTATTCTGGAGTCAAAAGTTTACCTGAAGGAGAAAGCTGTTAAAGTTTACAGTTCGATATCATTTCTAGCCAATACAGAAATTGAACAGTTGTTGACCAAACAATTAAGTCTAGGGAAATGTTCACAGGTAACCCAGTCATTGGCTGTGCCACAGAACCCAAATCATGTATTAGCAGTAAAACAGAAGAGTGAGCATGATGTAAGTTTACCAAGTGATTCATCAGCATCAAGCTATATCACAGGCATCTGTGTCATCTCTGATGATAAAATCATGGTGGCAGACTGCACCCTTAAAAGAGTGAAGCTTCTAGACCAGAAGTACAATGTGATCAGCCACTGTGATGTGCCTGTTACTACTGAAGGGGACATGTGTCAGATTAGTGCAAGTGAGGTGGCTGTTACTGTGGATGATGGGGTGCAGTTCATCTCTGTGAATAATGTTCAGCTTGTTAAGGGCAGGAAACTCCAACTTCAACGTATGTGTGCTGGCATTGCCCATCATGCAGGCAACCTGTATGTCACCTCACGTACTGCTCTCTACCAGTACACTATGATTGGGGAACTTGCAAAAAAGATCTATGAAGATACAACTGGTAACTTTACAGGTGAACATAAATACAGTCAAACCTGAATTCAGCGGTCAGTCAAGGGAAATGATCAAAGTGACCGTTGTCCACAGGTGACCGTTGAATTCGGATCACAATTTTAAGAAGGTTGGTCAGTTGGTAGTATTACTACGTCGTTACCCCACCCAGTCTTTTGCATACAGTGTAAAACAAATGCTCATTGCATTAACAAAGCATAATAACAGCATTAACTTACGCGTGTACATTGAATAATAGAGAATAATATCTTTTAGATTGATTTTATTTCATAATGTTAAATTAAACAATGACTTTATCAACGCTGGTATAATTGTTTTCTCATGCATCTCATTCATTCAGTAAATAAAGCTTGTCACGTTCCGTTGACGTCACGTCCGTAAAAGTCTAAAAAGCGGATTCGGTGTCATAAACCGATAGTACGGTGTAATTGTACCGTTCTAAATCAAAGAAATAGCGGTCATTTAATTTAGCGATAATTACTTTCAACAAGTTATAAACTCTGATACATTTTCTTTAGAAGATACACCCACAATTATCCCCGGAAAAAAAACTTCTCAACACCTTATAATTTGTTTACTCGCAGCGGGCCGCTTTTATAATATCATAGACAATTACCGCTTTCAGACGCTTTAAATATTGCAAATCAGTCCATGTTTTGCCATTAAAGTTGATCACTAATCCTCTTATCGCCTTCTTATAAAAACACTCGCCAGCTTAATATTGTTTTTAACACTTAATCAGCGATACAGATCAATTGACTTTGTCACGCGCTAATGCGTTATGCATTGGTATTTTCACTTCATATACAATGTACACTTATATTTGTTAATTCAGCATCAACATACTAAAACACTATCCCGGAGATGGAAAAAAAGGCATTTGAATATCAACCGTCTTTACGTTAAACAACTGATCATGCATGTACGATGTGAACCTAAATTTAGTTTTAGTGCAGATTCGTTCATACGACACAAAGACACAATTTTGTTTTACGGATCATTTCGGCTTAGAGGAGTGGGTGAGTCATGTAAAGTAACCAATATAAAATATATTTTTAATAAACAACTGGTAGCAAAATGAGTTGCAGACAATTGGTCTTTTAATGCAATCAAAATGAAAATTCAATAATAAAGGTGAAACAATTTTACATACCGGTCATGGATGCACAAATTGTTTGTTTACTCGCAGCGGGCCGCTTTTATAATATCAAGGACAATTACCGCTATCAGACGCTTTTACCGCAAAATAGACGGACACATGATGTGCTGTGTTTTTAATTTTCGCGACTCGAGACGACTCGAGACGACTGACGCGTGACCGTTGATTTCAGGTCAAACATGAATTTCGGAGTGGAATGTAGTGGCCGTTGGCCGTTATGGTCAGGTGGCCGTTGAATTCAAGTGTAATATAGAGTGTTTTTGTCGGGGGGATTCCAGACTGACCGTTGTCTGCAGGTGACCGGTAAATTCAGGTGGCCGTTAGGTCAGTTTCGACTGTATTAATTATTACAATATTTTTTATGATCAAATTGAATAATAAGTTAACTATGATCAAATGCAGTATGATTCAATAATATCATTATATAGGAAATCAGGACGTTGTTGTTTTTCTTTTTTAAGAAACATCATCATTTTTTCAAATGTAGTAATACAGTTAAACCTCTAAATTTTTAAGTTACAGGCACTATTAGTAACAATAGTTGTGAAAATAGACTTCAACAGGCAGATAAGCACTTAAAATTCGAAACTGATAAATATGCATTAAAAACTCGTGATGTTGCCAGATTAATGACAATTCAAAATGTGGAGTTCAAATTTTTTTTTTATATAACTAAAAAGGAAATAATATGGACAACAAAATAGTTTGAGGTTACAAGGAGTTTGATGTAAAGGTGGTAAAAAAAACAGTCGTAGACTGTATGTCATTTTGCAGAAAACACACAACAACTTCTAATACATTAAATTGTACTCTATATCTAAATTCGTAAATATTTAAGAATTGATCAAAGAAAAGCATAACATGATAATGTTTTTCAGTGTGGAAGTGTGCTGCGAGTCCAACTGGTGACAGGATCTATGTAACTAACTCCTCCTATAACAAGCTCCTCACACTGTCCCCAGATGGGACCCTGATATCCACATTCACAGATCCTGAATTACAATATCCATGGGGTGTGCATGCTACACCAGATGGTCAGGTCCTTGTCTGTGGGTATAACTCCAACACTGCCATACAGGTTGATGGAGAGGGCAAGAGAAAGCTGGCTACTCTGGCTACAATGAAGGATGGATTAAGCTTCCCAGTGTCAGTTTGCTACAACAGTAACACTAAAGAAGTCATTGTGGGAAGAATGAATAACACCAAAATCCTTGCACTCAAACTGCTATAGCTAGCATTTGCAAATTATGTATAACAAAGATGAACAAATATGATCTCCTGTTCATAATGTATATAATACCTTTCAAGACATGTCACTTGCACTCAGGTGAACAGCTTCGGCATGCCCAATTCAACTGTTCAACTCTGCATTTTAAATTCAAATGCCATGCAATACTTAAATGTCTGATACGAAAAGTTCAGTGCTGTGAGCAGTGCACTTCTTCCATGTTAGAATTGATTACTTTGAGAAAATCTAGTTTTTCTTGTCTTATTACTTAAACCTTGTTGTTCAATGCCCCATTAGCTTTCTGAATTCGGGACTTATAATACAGCTCGTACTCATTACTCTCCATGGTGCAATTATTCACATATAGCATCTTACTTTATCATCTTATCAACTTTTTACTTCAATGTCCATTTTATTTAGATAAGAGAACCAAATGCATATCAAAACACTTCTCAATAAGACCAGGTATGCATAATTTTATTTATTTTTTTAAATAGTAATAACAAAGGAACCATAAGGAAGTTATCTATTTATTGTATTACAAGCTTTGAGAAACTAGATGATTGTATTTTTGTTTAACTCAACGTTTATTATTGTACTTTAATAACCGTTTAATATGACATGAATGTACTTTGTTTTTGTCCGATATAGCCGATTTCTGTTAGCATGTACAGTTTATTATGAAATGAATGTTCTTCTTTCTTTTGCCTGTTTCCACTGATTATTGTTAATATAAGAGCTGTTACGATTCATCCATCATTTGATTCGATTCAATTTCGATACCAAATGGTCCGATTCGATTATTTTCGATTGGATTCATATCAAACTATTTGCTGCTTATTTTGAAAACTATTTCATGCATGGTTTGTCCAGGGCATGAATTAAATGTTTGGTATTTGTTATTAACTTAAAATGTTGTACATTTAAAGTGTTTAATTTTTGAAAGTTTAAAAACGTAACATTGTTTTATAAGTAAGGCCAGAATTTTTTTATAAAATGATTTTCAGATTTTTTTCTCTAAAAGTGTCGGGTAAGAGGACGGAAAAAAAAAGAAAAGATGGATGACAAATATGCTCTCATTTTAAAAATGTAATGGTATGAAGTTTTTTCTACTAAGCAACCACAGTGATTTTTTTCATTGTTTATACGGTGTATGGACACACAACACTCTCACGCATAGTGAATTATTATCTTAATTACTCATTTTTTTTACGCATGTATGAATTTCTTATAATATGGATTGTGTAATATGCTTAAGTGAATAAAATATTTGTTCTGTTATATCATCAACTATTGGGATCTCTACAAGGTACGTATTTATATTTTAAAGTGCCATGGTTACTGAGTAAACCCTTCCAATCATCTTTTACAAAGTTTTGTTCTGTCCTACAATATCAAGATCATCAAAATAATATGAAATTCATTACAGTATTCACTTAAATTGATGAACACATCTTTCTGAAGTTCGAAGAGAAACATGTCCTTTATCCAACATACAGTTTTCTATAAATGCCTGTTTGAAAGTAACACAAAGTTTGCCAGAGATATGATTCAGCTGAAAAATTATTATATACTATATATTTTGTGAAGTTCTAATACAAAAACAAGAGATGTGTTAGTCAGAAACACAATGCCCCCTTCTGCGCCGCTTTGATTTATAAATATTTTTTTATCATTTGGCAGGAACAAATAATAATCTCCCTTTGAAGCTTATTACTTCCCTTGGATTTGTTTTTTGACCTTTGACCTTGAAGGATGACCTTGACCTTTCACCACTAGAAAATGTGCAGCTTCATGAGATACACATGCATGCCAAATAGCAAGTTGCTATCTGAAGCAACATAGAAGTTATGAGCATTTTTCGAAACCTAAAAGCAAAACCTAAACGAAAAGTGTGACGGAAAGACAGACAGACAGACGGACAGACGGATGTCCCGATCACTATATGCCCTCCTTCGGGGGCATAAAAATAAGCTTCTCTTTATAAAACATAATCCATTATTATGAAAAATGACTTGTGTTAACATACACACAAATAATTTTCAAAAATATTAAGCCGCTATACAATGTACATTGTCACGAGATTGCAATTATGTATCTTCTGTGTAAATCCCATTTATATGCAAATAATCCTCATTTATCTATCTGCAATGGATGATGTAGTGCTACCTGTAAATGTGTATGACATAAAACACAAAGGTAACTTTATTATGACAAGTGAAACCTTGACCTTGAAATGGCTCTAGTTCTTGCCTACAACAAACCATGCATCTCATCATGCTTGACAATACTTCAAAAAATAAAAATTATTATCCAACCAAGAATTCCAATAAATGAACACGAACATGATATATAAATATTTACTGATGCGGGAAAAGTCTATGTGTATCATTAATCATGCTTATAAAACAAATATTAATAACCCCCCTGTATTTGTACAATTTATACAATATTGGGCTGATTTTTAAGTGTGTTGGGGTTATCCTGAAGCCATTAACAGTCAAGTCCAAAGAGTCCTGTAAATACAAATCAAAGGAGGTGTGATTGTGATTAAGTAAAGTTACTCACATGTACATTGTTTGCATATATTGTCACAGTTTCCTTGACTTTATTCCTATTATGACATCATGCCATTTACACTACTGATTCCCTTTAACATAATTTCTGTTATAATATTATAATAAATCAGCAATTGAATCCTTTTTTCAGGACTTTTAATTTACAGTCTAACCTGCATATAAAGACCACTTAAGGGATGTGGTCGTTGTGGTCTTTGTTCACAGGTGGTCTTTATTGCAGGTTCGATTGAAACTTTGCAAGTTATGCTAGTAGGCTTTTAACAGGTACCTTATCTATGTATGTGCTCTATTGTTAAAATGTTTGAATACTAATGCATGTATAATGAAATAAAGGATTGAAAACAGTTTTGTTTATATATATATTTTTTCATTGCCCTTATGGCTTTATATTTATTTAAAAAATCAAATCCCCTGCTTGGTGCAAAAAGGTACAATGTTGTACAATAACTGTACAAATATCTGTTTAGTAAGGGTCTAATGTTGACATTTATTGTAAATGTTTTAAAGGGACTTGTAAAACAGTTTAGTAAAGTGACAATTTTCAAAATAAGTTCCATCAAATAAAAAAAGAATGTATAAATCATGATTAAAGAAGTGCATTGAAAGTCCTGTCTAAGATAAATGTTTGAATAAGGGCTGTTTGTAAAACATGCATGCCCCCCATATGGGTTCTCCGTTGTAGTGACAGCCATTGTGTGAATATGTTTTTTGTCACTGTGACCTTAACCTTTGACCTAGTGACCTGAAAATCAATAGGGATCATCTGCCAGTCATGATCAATGTACCTATGAAGTTTCATGATCCTAGGCCTAAGCGTTCTTGAGTTATCATCCGGAAACCATTTTACTATTTCGGGTCACTGTGACCTTGACCTTTGACCTAGTGACCTGAAAATCAATAGGGGTCATCTGCGAGTCATGATCAATCTACCTATCAAGTTTCATGATCCTAGGCCTAAGCGTTCTTGAGTTATCATCCGGAAACCATTTTACTGTTTCGGGTCACCATGACCTTGACCTTTGACCTAGTGACCTCAAAATCAATAGGGGTCATTTGCGAGTCATGATCAATGTACCTTTTAAGTTTCATGATCCTAGGCCCAAGCGTACTTGAGTAATCATCCGGAAACCACCTGGTGGACGGACCGACAGACCGACATGTGCAAAGCAATATACCCCCTCTTCTTCGAAGGGGGGCATAAATATAGGTTCATTAATGGATAATCATCCTTCTAATCGGTAAAATTAGAGTTTGAAACGCTTTCCCTTGACATTTTGGAAAACATGTTGATTACATGTACTTATATAACACTCATGTTTGGTATATAAGATGTAAACTAGCATGGTGGTAGAGCATTAGCTTTGGCTTCCAGAGGGAGCGGGTTTGAATCCAATGGATCACAATATTTTTTGTTCTTGTTGTTTTCTTGCAATTATAATTAATACGTAAGACAATTCAAAACATTCTAGATTTGTAGGTAAATATATTGAATGATATTTTTCAATACAAAGGAAAATCTGTGAACAAGTCATATTAAACAAAATGCAATCAGTTCTCTTTATAACTATGCAATCATCATTCTCCATGAAAGCCTGTCAGCCCTCAAACAACGCCAGTAAAGCTGCTCTAGAAATGATTTCCAGACTACTTGCCCTCATGGCCCTCCCAGCCAGTATAAATTCAGGTCCAGTACAGCTATGAACTTTACCAGCCAGTTAATAAAAATACAAGCCTATAATAGCCATGATAGTGCAAAGATTACCAGACCTTGTGGCCAGCAATAGGTTTAGAAACTTCGTGACTTAAGAAAGGCATTGATTTGTTAAAAAACTTGTTTAGAAACCCTTCAACAAAAAACCTTGGACAGACAGAAAGGTGCTGCGATTGCTGTTGAATGGTTTACTAGTTTGTGTAAAAGTTGTTTTTTTTTGCTCCCCTTCCAAGAAGAGGGGGTATATCGTTTTGCTGGATGTCAGTCGGTCTGTCTGTCGGTTGGTCTGTCTGTCTGTTGACCAGCTCATTTCCGACCAATAACTCTTCAACGGATTGACTGATTGGCTTGATACTTCACATGTGCATTGGCCTTGAATAGTAAAGATGACCCCTATTAAAATTGGGGTCACTAGGTTGAAGGTCAAGGTCACTATCACAATAAATGTGAAAATCAATTCCAATCAATAACTTGTCAACAAATTGACCTATTGGATTGATACTTCACATGTGGATTGGCATTGAACAGTAGATGACCCCTATTCTGAATTATTTATATTTGACTACTCCAACAGGGGCTCTGATATATATTGGTATAAAGTAACTAAGATTTAAACACCAGAGAAGCAGTATAAAAGGGCCAAAAACTCACAAAATGTCTACTTTTCAGTTGTACACTGGTGTGTAAACAGCAGAAAACAAAAATGATTCTTTTCATAATATTTGTTTATTTTCATAAAGTTTGCATTTAATATTTTCCAATGAAATTTGGCATACACATACTTTAGTATACAAACAATATGTATGTGTAATTTGGTGATTGTAAGTCATATAGTAATTGACTTACTAAAAGTTTTTTGTTGTCTGCTTGAAATTCAGATTTCCCTGTAAATGCTTAGCACCGCCCACTTGAAAGGTTATGAACTTCTCTCAGCCAGTAGCTAGCGAATGACTCAGATCAAGTCTACACTACACTGAATATTGTCTGACAGATGTAAAGTAACTGATGTTAATTCTCAAAATAATCCACTTTCTATTTATCAATGTAGATGTTTATTGACATTTATCATTTCATGAAATTATGAAACTTATTCCCACAGATGACCCATGTATGTAACGTTTGATGGGTTTGGTAACCATTGTCTGACTAAATCCAACACACATTTTGGCATTATTACTCTTCTGTGCGACTCATATTTTTTGCAACGAGGAACCCTTTTTAAAGCCTCTCTTTATTTATTTATATCTTTCATCTTCCCAGACATTTCTGTGGTGCATCATTGTCCAAAATCTTTAGTATTCCTCCTTTCTAAGTCCAGTATTCGTATGACGTACATGTATGATTAGATTCAGCATTTTAACCTATCACCATAGCTGTCTGTTTCTCTCATTTGTTATGCATGGTCTGCAGTTACAATATGGAATTTCATCCTGTGATTTATCTTGTGCAAAATAAAAATGTGGGTCTATTTCATTTTTCCCATTTGCTGGTCGCACATCTCCAACTTCACATAACATATGCTGCTCATCACACTGAGTAGATGTCGTAATCAATTGTGTATCCTGATTAATTTCACTCCATACCCAGTCATTGTGGTTGATTAAATTAGTTATTGTATTCAATTGTAATTCTGATACATTGATAATTAGTCTTGATTTTCTGCATTCATGATGGTATTTCACACAAACACACAAACTTTGCTAGAGTGCAGAGATTCATTATCATGATAAACCACATGTATCTCATTTTAATAATTACCACATGAGTGTGAAAATTCCTTTCCAAGATGATGGAACAGATTTAAAACTAATTAACAGTCTGACCCACTGTGGACACTGTGGGAGGGGGGGCAATCAATGTTCATTACACTCGTTTTGCAAATGCAGCCGGCATTGGATGTGTTCTCTAAAGAGAAGAGGAAGATGCATTGCTAGATGAAATAGGGGCTTATGAGGAATTAGATGGAATTGAAATCATGAGTGACGCAAGTCATGGGTGGAGGAAAAATGCAAAGGACACCAGTGTCGTTGCCATAGGTGTAAGGACACACAAGGTTCTAAAATGTGAAAATGTCACAAAGGCTGATGACACAGTATCTTAGTGCCATGAAATGAATGGTATGCGAAAGATATATGACTATTTTGCATCTAAAGATGTTTCTATCAAAGTACACACACATGACCGGAATATGGTAGTAAATAGATTTGCAAAGATACGGCGTTTACTCAAAATCAAAATAATTATTGGCATGGCGTTAAATCAATGAAAAAGTCATTAAAAGCTATATCTACAGGGCCACAGTATAAGGAAGGTACAACATGGTCAAGACAGTTGGAGGACAAGGCAGAGCCCGTGGCTGCCCACATGCATTGGACCATGAAAAACTGCAAGGAGAACCCTCAATTATTAGTGCTGCGTCAAAACTTGGACAGTGTAGTAAAGCACTATAAAAATGAACATGACAATTGTTTTGACACTTCAAGTCTATCATGCAAAACAGACAAAAATTATGAACCATCAAGAACTGTGATCACCAACCCAAAAGTAGAGAAAATGCTTGAAAATGCTATTAAAAGTTCAGTGATATACACAAGCCCTGAGGATTTTATTTTGAGTCGCAGTTCATTTTCTGTCGAAAGTTTCAACAACGTAATGAACATATTTCAAGATAAGAGGATAGCATTTTCTGACATGCAGTACAATATGAGATCTCAACTTTCTGTTTTCACTGGAATGAAAATGTTGATAGAGCATTTACCTCCATCTTGAAACCCTGGAACCCCAGGACCAACCTAGCACCTCGACAACAACAAGGAAAGAAAATCTACAAAGCTGTCCATAGCAAATACAGGAAAAATATTTGGAATTTATATATGAGATAAATGTTCGAGGGAAGACCACCCAGACGATAAACTTATTAACAAGAATGCCTGAAAAAACAGTACTCAGTTATAAAACAATCAAATCAAGTCTTAAGACAATGTGTAACTTAATATTACATTGTTTGGATCTTAAAAATGTACATTTTGTAAATGCTAAATTAATGGATATACAGTTGGATTTATGTAAACACGGAGATGCTGCAGTTATTATAGTTATAGCACCTATAGTTGATTTAAGTCCATTAACATGAACAAACCAGAAACAAACTGTACCTATTTTGCATCAGAACGTAAATTATATTTGAAATTAATTTCATATACACGAATTTTCAATCAATTGAAGAATACCATGATTAAATAATCATTCAATTTATTTTCTTAATCTTTCAAAATGTGCATTGTCATATCAATTGAATGCATGTGAATACAGAATCAACACTATACCAAATTGCTGTCTGTTCAAACAGTGTTTATGTTTATAAACACTCAAATGTTATCAGCAATTTAATCACTGTCAGATAAACCCAGCGTGATATTGAATGTAGGTTAACATTTAACCACCGCAAAATCAAGCAATTGAGATCCTGCTTTTAAGCTGATTGTATAAGTTTATGTTACAATTAAATATCAACAGTATGGACAATATTATCTTAACATAACAAAGATTTTATCAGTTTAAAATGTTTTCAAAGTCTGGTGAGTCTGATTAACTGGAGGTTTTAAATTAGTGCTACCCATGTGTACATTATGGGACACTTTTAAGCAAACCATCAACCTATTTATAATTGCAATCAATAATTATTCCATCTGAATATAAGGTACATATACCAAATTCCGAAGTTAAATAATGGCAACTTCTTTAAGTTCAGTTCAGAAAGATTCAGATTTTGTGAAGGACTATTGTTGTGATGCTTGTGAAAGTAAACAGATCGTAGAAACTGCAGAGACATATTGTGAAACATGTCTGAAGTGTTTTTGTGGAAATTGCATTAAACACCATGATCAATTATATGCTAACCATAGCATATATGGGAGAGGAGACATGAGCAAATGGCCTCTAACTAAGAAAATGGACAACTTTATTCAGACATGCGAGGCCCACACAGACAAGAAACTAGAAATGTTCTGTGAGGACCATAGTCAGCTGTGCTGCAGCAATTGTGCTTTCATAAAACACAGGTATTAAAAACATTGATATGTTTTAGTTTATATTTAAGTATCAGGGAGAACTTAAAGAGTTTTGTGTTAGTCAAATTCATTCTCAATTTAAAAATAACATTGACCAGAGTTGCAGCATTTGTGTTGTTTGTGTTTAAGAGGGATTGTATTAATGTGCCCCACCACAAGTTTAAATGTCCTGACTTTTTTCATAACATGTTCTCATTTGGATCTGTAAAATTAGAAAATGACAAACAGCCAACAAAATAATGCATTTTAAAACACATTAATATGAAGTGATAGTAATGGCTTCTATATTTTATATTCCATGTATATGATTAATAATACAGCTGATTCTGAGTAAATATATGCAAAATCAATATTAATACTTGTATATTTCCTCTTTACCATTTATCAATTAATTGTTTATATTAATACTAATTTTAGAAGATATTAATATGCATCTGTTGATGAATCAAGACCGCAGAGTGTGACGATCAAACAATAGCTTGATAAACAGTCTAGTCTATTATGTGCCAAGCTATGTTTTCATGTGTTTATGCCTGGAGATACATGGCATTTTATTACAAAATTTGGTATGTCTCATAACTGAAGACTTAAGTAGAATAGGTTACTCACAATTAAACAACAAGAGCACCGCATAACGGGTGCCACGCTCGGCTGTGAAAGCTTGTCAGAATTTGTTTTTTGTTTTTTTAGAGGTCACAGTGACCTTGACCTTTGACTTAAAGACCCAAAATGGGTGTGGCGTTTAGAACTCATCAAGGTGCATCTACATATGAAGTTTCAAAGTTTTAGGTGGAAGCACTTTGATATTAGAGGCAATGTTAAGGTTTTTGTTTAAGTTTTATATTAGAGGTCACAGTGACCTTGACCTTTGACCAAGTGACCCAAAAATGGGTGTGGCGTGTAGAACTCATCAAGGTGCATCTACATATGAAGTTTCAAAGTTGTAGGTGGAAGCACTTTGATTTTAGAGCCTATGTTAAAGTTTGATATTAGAGGTAACAGTGACCTTGACCTTTGACCTAGTGACCCAAAAATGGGTGTGGCGTGTAGAACTCATCAAGGTGCATATACATATGAAGTTTCAAAGTTGTAGGTGGAAGCACTTTGATTTTAGAGCCAATGTTAAGGTTTTAGCACGACGCCTACAGCGAACAATGGATGTCGGACGTTGGACGACGAGCAGGCTATGACAATAGCTTGGGTTTTCTCCAAAAACAGCCTCGCTAAAAATTATAATATGTTTTTTCTATTTTGATATTTTGTTTGCCAAAAACTTGAAGACCCTTGCCATGTTCAATGGGTTTCCTTTTAGGGCTCTTACTTTTTCCATGTAAGTAGTCTCAGAATGGAGGACTCAATAATATATATTTTACAGATTTAATTACACACTGTATTGATTCATATGTTTCAGACAATGCAAAGAGGTGACTCTTATTTCTGAGAGAGTGAAAAGCCACTCAACTGATCTGCACAATCTGACAGACAAAATTGAAACCATTCTTGACGAACTGAAACAGTTACATAGTACACAAGAGGCCACCATCCAGTCAGTGGAGAGCTCATACAAGCAAAGACTACAAGAAGTCAGTGATGTGCGTCATAAATTAAATGCTGCTTTGGACCAGCTTGAAAAGGCTACACTGAAAGAATTGGAAGATATGAGGACTGCACTGCAAGCCTCCCTCAAGATTGACGTAGATAACTGCAACAGACTGGAGGATGAACTGAAACAACTCAGTGATACTGTGCGAGACCTTGCTGACAGGAGCAAGGCAGAACTCTCATTTATAGTTGAAAGGAAATGTATGGACACTATTCTGGAGTCAAAAGTTTACCTGAAGGAGAAAGCTGTTAAAGTTTACAGTTTGATATCATTCCTAGCCAATACAGAAATTGAACAGTTGTTGACCAAACAATTAAGTCTAGGGAAATGTTCACAGGTAACCCAGTCATTGGCAGTGCCACAGAACCCAAATCATGTTTTAGCAGTAAAACAGAAGAGTGAGCATGATGTAAGTTTACCAAGTGATTCATCAGTATTAAGCTATATCACAGGCATTTGTGTTATCTCTAATGATAATATCCTGGTGGCTGATGTCAAACTTAAAAGAGTGAAGCTTCTGGACCAGAGGTATAATGTGATCAGCCACTGTGATGTGCCTGTTCATGGAGGGGACATGTGTCAGATAAGTACAAGTGAGGTGGCTGTTACTGTGGATGATGGGGTGCAATTCATCTCAGTGAATAATGTTGAGCTTGTGAAGGGCAGGAAACTTCAGTTTCAACATCGGTGTTCTGGCATTGCCCATCATGAAGGCAACCTGTATGTCACCTCCTATACTGCTCTGTTCCAGTACACTCTGACTGGAACACTTGTAAAACAGATCTATGACGATACAACTGGTGGCGTCACAGGTGAACATATATATTAATTATTACAATATTTTTTATGATCAAATTGAATACTAAGTTAACTATAATAAAATGCAGTATGATGCAATAATATCATAGGAAATCAGGACGCTGTTTTTCTTTTTTAAGAAACATCATCATTTTTTCAAATTTAATAATAAAGTTAAACCTCTTAATTTTTAAGTTACAGGCACTGTTAGTAACAATAGTTGTGAAAATAGACTTCAAACTGGCAGATAAGCCCTTCAAATTCGAAACTGAAAATATGCATAAAAAACTTGTGATGTTGCCAGATTAATGACTTCTTAACAATTCAAAATATGGAGTTCAAATGATTTTTTTATATAACTAAATAGGATATATATGGACAACAGAATAAATTGAGGTTACAAGGTGTTTGATGTAAAGGTGGTAAAAAACAGTCGTAAACTGTATGTCATTTTGCAGAAAACACACAACAACTTCTTATCCAATAAATTGTACTCTATATTTAAATTCGTAAATATTTAAGAATTGATCAAAGAAAAGCATCACATGATCATGTTTTTCAGTGTGGAAGTGTGCTGTGAGTCCAACAGGTGATAGGATCTATGTAACCAACTACTCAAAGCACAAGCTCCAAACACTGTCACCAGATGGGACCCTGATATCCACCTTCATTGACAATGAACTACTATATCCATTTGGAGTGCATGTAACACCAGCAGGTCAGGTCCTTGTCTGTGGGTTCAACTCCCACACTGTCATACTGGTGGATGGAGAGGGCAAGAGAAAGCTGGCTACTCTCGCTACACAGAAGGATGGATTGCAGCACCCAGTGTCAGTCTGCTACTACAGCAACACTAACGTAGTCATTGTGGGAGAACGGAATAACAACAAAATCCTTGCACTCAAACTGTTATAGTTTTTGCAAATTTTGTATAACAATCATCAGTGCTCCAGCTAGGATTTGAAAAGGGCAGGGGGGCTTTTTTGTCGAAAGGGCACTTTCGACGCGCAGTATTTTGTCAAAAGGGCACTTTCGACGCGCAGTATTTTGTGAAAGGGGCACGTTCGAGCGCGCGGGTGTTTCTTGAATGCTTCCTATTGCATGTTAATTTATATGTTATAAATAATTGTATTATTCCCATTATTATTAAACCATTCAAATATAATGTCTACAATGACGATTAAACTAATTACAATGTATTAAGAGATTTATGAATTATCATATGTAAAAAAAAAAAAAAAAAAAATTTGAGGGGGGGGGGCGCAGGGCGAAGGATCGGGGGGGGGGGGGGGGGGGGGGAGGCCTAGCTGGAGCACTGAATCATGTACAAATATGATCAACTGTGCATAATGTCAATTATACCTTTCCGGACATGTCATTTGCATTCAGGTGAACAGCATGCCCATGTCAACTGTTCAACTCTTTGTTTTAAATTGATATTCCAGGCCATACTCAAATGTCTGATAGTTCAGTGCTATGAGCAGCACACTTTTGTTGTCCATGTAAGAATTGGTTACTTTGTGAAAATCTAGTTTTTCTTCAATCTTGTCTTATTACATATACCTTGTTGTTCAATCCCCTATTAGCTTTCTGACTCAATGACCTATAATACTGCTCTCACACATTTCTCTCCATGGTACAATTACTCACATATAACATCTAACTTTATCATTGTCTCTTGAGATCTCTAAAAGACACATATTTGTATTTTGAAGTGCCATGTTTATTTAGTGAAACCTTCCAAGCATCTTTTACAATAATGTGTTCAGTCCAACAAAATCTTGCCAATCCAAATACAATGAAATTCATTACAGTATTCACTTAAATTGATGCACACATCTTTCTGAAGTTCGAAGAGAAACATTTTCTTTATCCAACATACAGTTTTCTATAAATGCCTGTTGGAAAGTAACACAAAGTTTGCCAGAGATATGATTCAGCTGAAATTATTATATACTATATATTTTGTGAAGTACTAATTAAACAAGAGATGTCTTCGTCCAAAACACAATGCCCCCTACTGTGACGCTTTAAAATAAAATTTATATTTATCATTTGGCAGGTATAGAAATCATCTCCCTTTTAAGCTTATTACTTCCCTTGGATTTTGTCCAATCCAACCGTGGAGGGGGGGGGGGGTCTGTAGACAGTAAAAAATAACCAAGTCAGACATCACTGACAACCAAGGCCTGCTGTGGTTTTTCAAAGAGATCATAGCCAGAGTTCATCATGTATCTATGGACATAAGTCCACAGGTATGTAATGTACCCTACCATTCACAAATTAGTACAGGAAAGAAATGATAATTATATCATTTAAAAAAAAACTTTGACAAATCAATCATTTGAGTTATGAATAATCAAATAAACAATCTATACAGTAACTGTGAAAAGAACTTAAATTTTTGGTAAGGAAATATAAAATCTGCGATTTATAATTATATAAATTAATTCTCTTGAAAATAATTGTCTCTAACAAATCTCTATTTTTAGTAGCAAATAATTAAAAGCCACTACCGTGACTGTAGATTCACCACTCAAAATGTGCAGCTCCATCAGATACACATGCATGCCAAATATCAAGTTGCTATGTTCAATATTGAATAATTATCTCCCTTTAAAGCTTATTACTTCCCTTGGATTTGTATTTTTGACCTTAGACCTTGAAGGATGACCTTGACCATTAACCACGATGTGTTTGTCAGAAACACAATGCCGCCTACTGCGCCGCTTTAATTTATTTAACAAAAAATATAATTTGGCAGGTCAGGTAATTTTGTCCATTTAAAGCTTATTACTTCCAGTAATTTCAGTATTACTGACAGACAGACAGACAGTGTGAAAACTCTATACCCCCTTTTCTTTAAAAGGGGGCATAAAAAAGCTTTTCTTTATAAAACAAAATCCATTATTATGAAAAATGACATGTACAAACACACACACAAATAATTTTCAATAATATTAAGCTGCAATACATTGTCACGATTTGGCACTTGTGTAATTCTTGTGTAAATTCCATTTATAAGAAAATAAACCTTATTTTTCTATCTGCAATGGATGATTTAGTTCTACCTGTAAATGTGTATGATATAAAAAATAGCATTCAAAACACAAAGGCAACTTTATTATGACAAGTGAACCTTGGAATGGATCTAGTTCTTGCCCACAACACATCATGCATCTCACCATGCTTTATGATGTATTTGACCATAATTCAATGCAGACGTTTTTTATTCTCCTACCAAGAATCCCAACAAATGCTCACGAACATGATACATACATATTCACTGACCCAGGAAAAGTCAATGAGCATTATCAATCATGCTTATAAAATAAAATATTAAATAACCCTGTATTTGCACACTTTATACAATGTTGGGCTGATTGTTAAGTTTGTTAAAGCCATTATCAGTCAATTCCAAAGAGTCACATACATACAAATCCAAGGAGGGGTGAATGTCATTATCAGTAAGTAAAGTGACTCACATGTAAATTGTTTGCATATTTTTTTACAGTTTCATTTTATTCCTTTATAACATCATGTCAATTACACTACCGATCCACTTTAACACAATTTCTGTTATCATAATATAGTGAATCGGCCATGGAATCCTTTTTTGAGGACTTTTAATTTACAGTCCAACCTGCCAATACCACTCAAGAGATGTGGTCGTTGTGGTCTTTGTTCACAGGTTCAATTGAAACTTTGCAAGTAGGCTTTTAATAGGTACCTTATCTATGTATGTGCTCTATTTTTAACAAGTTTGAATACTAATGTATTTATTTATTTATTTTGTCAATGCCTTAATGGTTTTATTGTTTATTTCAACAATCATATACATGTATAAAACAAAAGAAGTGTTTGTCAAAAACACAATGCCTTCACTGCGCCGCTTTGAAGATATATATATGACCTTTGAACTTGAAGGATGACCTCGACCTTGATCTTTCACCACGCAAAATGTGCAGCTCAATGAGATACACATGCATACCAAATATAAAGTTGCTATCTTCAATGTTGCAAAAGTTATGGCAATGTTAAAGTTTTCGGACGAACGGACAGACAGTTTAACTGCTATATGTCACACTACCAGGGGCATAAAAACTCTTGACATGATATATATACATGTGATTATGCAAGAAACAAAGTACAAATATCTCAACTTTATGCTTCAGAATGTTCTGGATTTGGGTTACACCTAGATTACTGGCCAATTTTCTACCAATGTCTACTTTGCCTTATATACTTATCACCATAAAACGTTCTTCCAACATGAAGAACTTAAGCTTGGAAGCCATAATGGTCAACATTAACTGACAATTTACTTTATCTATAAACTATGCAGGTCTTATCAAGGAGAAATGTTAAAAAGAAATGAATATCAAAATGTATGTGTGTAATAGGCATTGTAATTGTACCGAAAGCGTAAATTTTCTCAATGAGTTGATGTAAGCCCAAAACTTTTGTTTTAAATTTCGGCCATTGGTACATTTATCACAAGCCACTAGAAAAAAAGCAACTTCTTACACCTTTGCAAACTGTCAAATGCATAAAAGAAGCAAGCAGCTACCATTATGCTTTGCCTGGTTAAAAACACAACAAACTGCTATGGAGTTCAGTAAAATGTCAATTGCCAAAATCTCCATAGCGACAAATTCGCCTGCACTGGTAAGATGTTTATCAAGTGACTATCACAGCATTATATCGGCCATTGTTTTATTGAAAGTTGTGAAATGGTTGAGTGTTTGGATTGAAATGGTCATTGTTAGTTATATAAATGGACTTTTGGGAATGTAAAATGGCGGTTGCTGGTTGTTGTTTGCAGGTTGATGTTATTTATGGGTAAAATATACATGAAATTATTCCCGAGGAGATCGATGTGGTCGTACGGACAGGAGGTCGCTATTAAAAGGTCGTCTCTGGGTAGGGTTAGACAGAACTTTCTGTTAGGCCATCGTAATTTTTTTTTCGTTCCGTATCCCCCTCAACATACCTGTCTGCAATACTCATGGGTCGTATGGTCTGTATGCACACACACGGCTTGCCTTTGTGTCTGGCCTGGGTAAGGGTAAGGCCAAGCCCCGCCCCTGGGGTCTTGTCAATCTCTATAAGCAGCGGCCCCGTAGCCTTGGTAACTGTGTCTGGAATGACAAAGTCATAAACCCTTTACCGCTTAGATATGCACTTAGATGCATTTGTAGTCCCTAGAAATTAAAGACTTTTCTTACTAGATTCAAGTTTTAAAGGCTCCATGTCCAACCCTACAATACTGAAGAGTAGAAAACAACATAAGACCTGAACAGACTGCGAGTTACATGCAGGCTGTTCTGGGTTAATGCTGTTTACATATGTCCATTTTTACTTTGCTTCTGAGTGGGAAAGGGTTAAGTGTACCATCAGGTAGAAGTATATGTTTTTATCCCATCATCAGACGTGCATTGTCGAAATAAACCACTGTGGAATAAATTTTCCTCTATTTCAGCAGTGCTGAAATATAGCTGTCACGCGCGGCAAAGAATGGTCATATTACTCGGAATCAACTATAAAGTAATCATTTTTAGTAAAATCGAATCAGATTCAACAAAACAAACAATTTGATACCAAAATGTAATATATTTTTAACACATAATGCAACTAAAAAAGCAAATAAACATTATTTACAAATATTAAGTGCGCATACTCGTGACGTCATTATTAACACGTCATACGACACAATTCATGTTGTTTCACGCTTAAGATGCAGTTGTTTAGTGTTTTTTTTTCATTATTTCTTAAAAATCGGGGATGTAGAATTATGATAAACAGAAAAACAGGTAAGTTACTGATCTTTTTGTAATGTATTAGGCTCGACACGATTAAAATAATGAAACAATGTTTGCTTAAAATAACTTTGGGATTTTCCGTCTAGTTCGATTTTCCTAATCTATTTTTAAAGAAATAATTTACGACTAAGAAAATTGATGGGATAAATCGAATACTAGGTCGGTGCCGAATAAAGCAAAGTTTATCTTGCTCAGCACGAAAATCTGAACCACTCGCCAAGGCTCGTGGTTCAGATTTTCTAAGCCTCGCAAAATAAACTTTGCTTTATTTGGCACCGACCTAGTATTCTCTATATCTTTTGATGAAACTAGACTCATCATGTAGTGACTGCATTGGTTAATTTTTAACAGGAAATGCTCAGATTCTCTGCTTTGAACATTTTTCTATTCCCATGTTCAATGTTTGAATTTCATAAAGTTTCATAAACATACAGCTATAAATGTGGCCACTACAGTGTTCACAAGCTATAAATGTGGCCACTACAGTGTTCACAAGCTATAAATGTGGCCACTACAGTGTTCACAAGCTATAAATGTGGCCACTACAGTGTTCACAAGCTATAAATGTGGCCACTACAGTGTTCACAAGCTATAAATGTGGCCACTACAGTGTTCACAAGCTATAAATGTGGCCACTACAGTGTTCACACAGCTATAAATGTGGCCACTACAGTGTTCACACAGCTATAAATGTGGCCACTACAGTGTTCACAAGCTATAAATGTGGCCACTACAGTGTTCACACAGCTATAAATGTGGCCACTACAGTGTTCACACAGCTATAAATGTGGCCACTACAGTGTTCACAAGCTTTTTTTGTCATTTATCCTAGTTATCTTAGCTCTGGAAAGCACACTAGCAAGTTTCAAACTCAGCCAAAATATTTCTCGGACACATTTTCTGACCACAAGTTTCATGACAATTGAGACTTCTAGAGTGATTAAATGGTTTCAAATTAAAGGCATATCAGACCCCCTCCTCATGGTGTCCATGTTGCCCCTCCCCATGGTGTCCATGTTTCCCCTCCCCATGGTGTCCATGTTGCCCCTCCCCATGGTGTCCATTTTGCCCCTCCCCATGGTGTCCATGTTGCCCCTCCCCATGGTGTCCATGTTTCCCCTCCCCATGGTGTCCATGTTGCCCCTCCCCATGGTGTCCATGTTGCCCCTCCCCATGGTGTCCATGTTGCCCCTCCCCATGGTGTCCATGTTGCCCCTACCCATGGTGTCCATGTTGCCCCTCCCCATGGTGTCCAGGCACATCAGAGCCCCTCCCCATTGTGTCCAGGCACATCAGAGCCCCTCCCCATGGTGTCCAGGCACATCAGAGCCCCTCCCCATGGAGTCCAGGCACATCAGAGCCCCTCCCCATGGTGTCCAGGCACATCAGAGCCCCTCCCCATGGTGTCGAGGCACATTAGAGTCCCTCCCCATGGTGTCCAGGCACATCAGAGCCCCTCCCCATGGTGTCCAGGCACATCAGAGCCCCTCCCCATGGTGTCCATTCAGAGCCCCTCCCCATGGTGTCCAGGCACATCAGAGCCCCTCCCCATGGTGTCCAGGCACATCAGAGCTCCTCCCCATGGTTTCCAGGCACATCAGAGCCCCTCCCCATGGTGTCCAGGAACATCAGAGCCCCTCCCCATGGTGTCCAGGCACATCAGAGCCCCTCCCCATGGTGTCCAGGCACAGCAGAGCCCCTCCCCATGGTGTCCAGGCACATTAGAGCCCCTCCCCATGGTGTCCAGGCACATCAGAGCCCCTCCCCATGGTGTCCAGGCACATCAGAGCCCCTCCCCATGGTGTCCAGGCACATCAGAGCCCCTCCCCATGGTGTCCAGGCACATCAGAGCCCCTCCCCATGGTGTCCAGGCACATCAGAGCCCCTCCCCATGGTATTCAGGCACATCAGAGCCCCTCCCCATGGTGTCCATGTTTTTCAGCAGACCTGAACCAGTTTTGAGCTTGCCCAAGATATCAATAAAACAAATGCTCTGAGCAAGTTTTTCATCATTATTTGACAAAACATGTTTCTGATGGATGGACGGACAGTCAAAGTGCTATATGCCACCCTACCAGAGTAATAAATAACAAGAGCTGCGTCTGTGAAACACAATGCCCCCTACTGCATTTTGAAGTCCCAAATCAGCTATTTTAGAGAAAAACAAAGCCCATAACTTTGCCAAAAATAAAAATCAATGGACCAAAACAAAACTCACACTTCATCTATTTGTCATGTAGGAAGACTCAAATACCAAAAATCAGCACAATGTCTGAAAGCTTTGTGTAAGAAACCTCCGGAAAAAGGTTATTATACAGATAATTTCAGTGACACATAACTTCACCAAAATCAATAAACCCGAACAAATTTCACACTTCAAGTCCAAGCCCATAACTTTGCAAAAACAAGAGGGCCAAGATGGCCCTAGTTCGCTCAGCTGAGAGGAGTCGGTTTATTCAATCTTTACCAAACGTCAAACTTGACCTAGATATTGTCCAGACAAACATCCTGGTCAAGTTTCATCATTATTGAGCCAAAACTCTGGCGTACGGAGTGTTTACGAGGTTTTTGCAAGATTTGACCTGGTGACCTATATTTTGACCCCTTATGACCAAACATCAAACTTTGCTTACAAAAATAAATATTATGACCAAGATTCATAAAATCTGAAACAAAATTGTGACCTCTAGTGTTTTCAGGGATTTTGTATAATATAAATAAAAAATTTACAATCTAATTTTGTCATTATAAAATTTTACAATCTAATTTTGTCATTTATTATGCGATTTTGCTCATTATCAAATTGTGGCCATATAGCTTCTCAGCATTTTTGATAAAGAATGCTTGAGAAATGTGAATGCTAGAGTGTTTACCAACCAAATGTGGACAGACAGACGGCGGACAAAGACCAACTCTAAAACATCACCTGAGCGATCAGGTGAGCTAAAAAGTCTGTATTTTTCATCGATCTGAGCCATTTTCCAAATTATCAATAAAACCAATGTATTGACTAGGTGTCACGATGATTTAGCCAAAAATATGACTTCTAGAATGTTCACAAGGTTTCTCTATAGTCATATATGATATAAGGAAAACTGCCCCCCCCCCCCGGCGGCCATGTTTTTTGACTGATCGGGACCATTTTCAAACTCATCTGAGATATAAATAAAACCAATCTTTACACCAAGTTTCATGATGATTGGGCAAAAAAATGTGACTTCTAGAGTGTTCACAAGCTTTTTTACTATATATATACATTAGATTGTAAATTTTTTACATTTGGATACTCTTGGTTCTTGAGATGAAAAGTAAGATTTGGTTAACAGACGTTTTAAATTAGGTGGCTGTCGCTTACATTTTATTATCTTCTGATTTGAAATTATTTTATTCATAACCGGGTCTGTTTGTAAAATGTCAATGTTGTTTTTTAATACGCCAAACAGTTCTTTATTTTTTGGATTTTGTGTTGAAATAAATGGAATTATATTACTCTTGTCTTTTTGTGTTGATTTTGAAAGTAATTCATGTTTAGGGATGGAAAGTGCTTTTTTAATACCTGTATTTATAATAGATTGTGGATATTTTCTTTGAATAAGGGAATGCTTAAGTTCATTTAAACGTTTTAGTTTAAGTTTATCATTTATCATTTAAGCAAAATATTTCCATTTTATAAGCTATTTTCAAACAATATTTCAGCTAGGTTAGCAAAATTAAATTTCATTTAATACTTATTGTATACTTAATACGTTATGACGTCATAATTGATATGACGTTATCTCCATGACATTTTGACGTTGTAATATATTGTATTATGCCCTGATGAGCTATGCGAAACGCGTTGGCTAAATCAATATATATTTAAAATCCCAGACACGTGTTTTTACTTTTATTATATAATATTCACAATATGGATTATTACATTTTACTTATATAACTATATATATATATATATATATATATATATATATATATATATATATATATATATATATATATATATATATATATATATATATATATATATATATATATATATGAAAAATGCGCCCCCCCCCCCCTCCCCCCGGCAGCCATGTTTTTCAACAGACCGGAACCATTTTAAACTCAACTCTCGGAAACTCTAGGAAACAAATGTTCAGACCAAATTTCATGAAAATTGGGCCAAAAATGTGACTTCTAGAGTGTTCACATGTTTTCGTTATATACATATAGAGAAAACTGCCCCACCCACTGGCTGCCATGTTTTTTCACTGATCTGGACCATTGTCTAACTTGTCCGAGATATCAATAAAACCAATGTTTTGATCAAGCTTCATGATGATTGGGCAAAAAAATGTGACTTCTTGACTGTTCACAAGCCTTTTTTTACAATATTAATATTATTAAAACTGCCCCGTCCCCCTGGCAGCCATGTTTTTCAACAGACCAGAACCATTTTCGAACTTAACTCTCGTATCTAGGAAACAAATGTTCTGACCAAATTTCATGAAGATTGGGCCAAAAATGTGACTTCTAGAGTGTTGACATGTTTACACTATATACATATAGCGAAAACTGCCCCCCCCCCCCCCCCCCTTGGTGGCCATGTTTTTTCACCAATCTGGACCATTTTTGAACTCGTCCGAGATATCAATAAAACCAATGTATTGACCAAGTTTCATAATGATTGGGCAAAAATTATGACTTCTAAGAGTGTTTACTAGGTTTCTCTATAGCCAAATTAGGAAAACTGCCCCGCCCACTGGCAGCCATGTTTTTCAATGGACCAGAACCACTTTTTAACTCAACCAACATATCATTAAGACAAACACTTTGACAAAATTACATGAAGAGTGGGCCTGAAATGTGACTTCTACAGTGTTTACAAGGTTTTCTTTTTTTTTGACCTAGTGACCTAGTTTTTGATCCAGCATGACCCAGTTTCGAACTTGATCGAGATATCATAGGAACAAATCTTCTGACCAAGTTTCATGAAGATCTCACAAGAAATGTGGCCTCTAGAGTGTTTGCAACCAAATGTGGACGACAGATGGACGATGGACAGACGTATGACGGACAAAGACCAATCCTAAAAGCTCACCTGAGCAATCAGGTGAACTAAAATTGGACGAGAAAGAATTATACACTTTTTCTGTAGATCATGTAGGTAGACTCACATACCAACAATCAACTCAATTTCTGAAAGTGTTGCATAAAAACCACTAGAAAACAGAATGCCAGACAGACTGACAGTGGCACTGCCATAACCACTCTACTGTGAGCAAAAAACTGTTGAGAACTTTGAGAAAAGGTGGATTTCATAAAGTTCCATGGCCATTATTCTTTTAGTGTTTTGGCTTGATATTATTACAAATAAAGTAAGTTTGTTGAAGATGAGATGAAAACCATTAGCCTTGGAGAACAGAAACAAATAATAAGGCTTAACTAGCGAACCCTTTAACACGGTCATCTTTGATTGGACCCCCATTACACATTAATGAATTCAGTATACAGTTTGAAACAGGCACAAAAACAAACATTCAAACTGGAAACTGGTGAAAAAAGAAGTTTAGAATGACTTTCTTTACACCAAAAACTCCATAATAGCATAAAAGGTTATCCCAGATTAGCCTCTTCTGACTTAACACACTAATCTGCGACCATACTTAAAGCACATGCCAGAGCAGCTTCAGGAGGACAAACTTATTTAGTTTTTTAAGTTTCCTACCAATGACTGAGACATCATACTCGACAGTGAAGGATGTCTCGCCACTACACTGGGCCAGCAGCATGTTCATCTCTGTGAGACTGAGGGTCACGATGCTGAAGTCGTTCACTGCCAGGATCCGGTCACCAGGCTTCAGGGAGCCCTCTCTGGAATGGATCAGGGGGACATATTAGCCTTGCACTGGGTCTGTGCAGTCTGCACAGGCTAATCAGGAAGGACACTTTCCGCCTAGACTGGATATCATTTAAGATGTGATTTCCTTTAAAAGAAAAATTCCATAAAAGCGGAAAATGATTTTCCTGATAAGCCTGTGTGGACTGCACAGGCTAATCTGGGACAACACTTTACTCACATCCAAAGCCCAATTTTCTCAGTAACAAGGTCTCAGTACAAGGTCTCAGTACAAGGTCTCAGTACAAGGTCTCAGTACAAGGTCTCAGTACAAGGTCTCAGTACAAGGTCTCAGTACAAGGTCTCAGTACAAGGTCTCAGTACAAGGTCTCAGTACAAGGTCTCAGTACAAGGTCTCAGTACAAGGTCTCAGTACAAGGCTCATACAACAGTTGGAATTGAAGAGATCAAGTCTTCTCTGTGTCTTCTCTACGAATCTCCTGATCCGCAGAACTTGTCAATCGACCATTGAATTGATTAAATGTGGGTTTAAATCTAGTTGTGTATTATGTCTAATGGTTGTATTATCTAATCCATTAATTCAAATTGCAGCCTAAGGATAAACAGTAAGATCTGTAAAGCTTATGGTAAGACCATAAAAGTCTATTATAATTATTCTAAAATGATGAATTGTTTTAAACAAATGCTTTCTGATATTAATATTAAAACATGACAGTATTTTTAAATCAGAAAAGATTGTATCTATTATGACTTTGGAAAGACCTCATTCAATCAGGTAAAGGTATTACGTATAAACAACTTGGATTCACAAATGAGGCTCAATCTTGCAAAACTGGGCTTAATGCATGTGCGTAAAGTTTCATTTTCACTGCAAACTTTCTCCCTAAACTGAATTGCTGGTTTAGGACATTTTCTTTTGACAATAAATTCACTAAAAGCTGAAAGTGTTGTCCCTGATTAGCCTGTGTGGACTGCACAGGTTTATATTGGACAACACTTTTAGCACAAACATTAAGCCCAATTTTCCCAGAAGGAGACTTATTTGTAAACAGCGATGGTTAAAAAGAACCATAAACATAAAATAAGGACTTCAGCCTTAACAGGCTCACTGACCTGTCAGCTGCGCCGCCCGGGCGTATCTGTGTGACTGTGAGTGGGCGTGACTTGTGTCTCAGCTGACAACTCCCCCCGCGCAGGATGAACCCGTAACTGGGGCTGTCTGTGTCCAGTGTGATGGTATGCTGCTTGCAGCACACGGAGAACGCATCGTCAGGAACTGAAATAGGCATACATAGCGGATAATTCATTTGAGCTGTGCTCTGTGAAAAGGGGGTTTAATCCATGTTTGTAAAGTGTCGTCCCAGATTAGCCTGTGCAGTCCGCACAGGCTAATCAGGGACAACACTTTCCGCCTAAACTTCAATTTTTTTTAAGAGACTTTCTTGAAACAAAATATATCGTAAAAGCGGGAAGTGTTGTCCCTGATTAGCCTGTGCATATTCATGGAGCACGACTCATTTCTATTTTAGTACAGATACTTTATTCAAACAGCGAGACCTTAATGATGGAAACAGGGTTCTGCTTAGGCCACAAAAGTGTAATTTTATCACATTAATTTTTACAAATGTCAAAAGAAACTGGTCCTGGTGCAATTTATGTTGCACACAAAATTAACAAGACAAATCGTCAATAAAACAAAATAAAAATTTTGGGAGGAATAACACATTTACCTAAGTTTACAGAATACAAATCAAATTTCAGAATAAATCTGCTTTCCAAATGGTTGAATCATGTCCCTTCAATCTTAGCCAATCAATAAAATAATTTTCATTTGAGATATTTCTCTGCATTGAAGAGTATATGATTTTATTAAAGATGGTATTGTCTTCCACACGGAAAAGTGCGGATTCGGAATTTACAGTAATCAAGGATATTTCTTTGCAAAAGAATAAAACTTTAAAGTTAATGATGTATGTTGGTTACATGCTGTCTGAGGCCATATTTATAAATTGGTGAAGATTTAGGAAATTCCTAGACATAAAAAACAAAAACAAATTCTACGTAAAAAGAACTGAACAAGAATTTCAGATATTCTCAATTTTATTTTTAGCCCAAAGAGTTTGGTTAGCTTGAGTAAAATTGTTTAGCTGCAACACATTAAATTTAAGTTTATTAGTTTGTGCCCAAAAAGTGTCCCCAAGTTTTATTGAGCTGTGAGACATTTGTCCCACCTCTTCTGATACCTTGGCAGAAAACTATGGTAATATTTTTGCAGATATTTCAATGTTATTAGAAAAGGTTTGAAAATCAAAGATTTCAGAATATAAAGTAATATTTTTGTGTACGTTAATTAGCTGATAAGGTTATTTTTACATTAATTTTTAACTTATGCTAAGACCATACAGCACAAAAGCTTGTGACTAAACACTCTGATTAATTGTGAATTGGCCAAAAAATGATGTTTCTAATAAAATTTACACAAAAAAGGGTCGGTAGGTTGTCAAATTTGTTTTATGACACACAAACTATTGTCTTCTTTCATAAAAATGAGAAATGGAAAATTGTTCAAAATCTGTGTTCATTTCGTAAATGTCCAAGTTTATTTGGTAAATATGATCAAATGAAGCTGAACTGAACAAAAATTCATCCTTGCATTGCAAAAAAGAATCAAGAGTCAGTACCAAAAATTACCATAAATCGGGAAGTGCAGTGGATGTTTTCCACCATTAGAATTGGGGCCTATTGGATTTGAAACAAGAGCTGTCAGAGGACAGCGAGCTCGACTATTCAAGTGCTTGACAGTTTAACGTAAGCCATGATGGGGAAATTGTTCATATTCAATAATTTATTAGACAATCTTTTGTTCATATTCAATAATTTATTAGACAATCTTTCAAAAATAAAAAAAAAGGAAAAAAAAAAATTTTTTTTTTTTTTTTTGGGGGGGGGGGGTAGGGGGGGTTGAGAGGGGGGTATAATGTGGGGTGGGGTCATTTATTAGACAATCTTTCAAGAATAAAAAAAAGGAAAAATAAATATTTATTTTTGTGGGGGGTAGGGGTGGGGTTGAGAGGGGGGTATAATGTGGGGTGGGGTCATTTATTAGATGATCTTTCAAAAATAAAAAAAGGGAAAAAAAAAATTGGGGGGGGGGGAAGTGGGGGGGGGGGGTTCTGGGTTGGGGCGTGGGGTATTGTTTGGGTGGAATCCATTGTGGTATTCAGGTAAGTGTAATTTTGTTAAAGTATTAATAAAATCTGATCATAAATAAAGAAGTTATGGCAATTTAAGCAAAATGTTCAAATATCTAAGTATACAAGGGGCCATAATTCTGTCAAAAATGCTTGATACAGTTGTCTGCTCTTGTTTATAAGTTGGGGTCATGTTGGTAAACAAGTATGCAAAATATGAAAGCAATATGTCAAGGGACATAGGAAATATTTGGGGTAGTACGCAAAACTTTAACATAGATTTATAAATAAGATGCATATTCTAAGTATAGAAGGGGCAATTATTCTGTCAAAGTGCTTGATACAGTAGTCTGCTTTTGTTTAAGGTTACAATATACTAAATCTTTTTGGAGTGCAATGCTATACTCTCTAAAAACATGAACATCATTTATTTGAAGACACGGTTCTCTGTAGGGTCACTTGCCATGACTTTATTTTAGTATATTTCTGTGTGCATGTGGCAGGGAAAACATTGTTGTTTACTAGAAATTCACTCTTTTATCTGAAGATTGGAGACTACATAAGACTTTGACAGATGGCGGGAAACCCTCATGAACTGGATGAAGCAGGTAAATAGATGGCCGTAAAACAGTGACTTTTGATTCGTGGCGAGTTCTTTCTTACATGTCGCGTGACCTATCTTTTTTATTGCTTAAATCAATTCGGCTTGGAATGCTCTTCGAGAAAAGGTATGGTTATGAGGGTCTCTATGCGCAAAAGTTTGACTTTATTTTTCGTTAAAGTTATTGCATTTACATTGAATTTGTGTAGGAAATCTTTTACTATATTGTAACCTAAACTAGCTTTAGGTAAAAAATGTAATATCATCTGCAAGTGCAAAATATGACTGGGAAAGCTGATTTTTGGTCATTTCTTAGCAAAAGAGAAGAAAATTAGTGCATTAAATGCATGAATTCAGATTATTTGACCTGGAATAGTTGTTTTTCAAGTTGACCCCCCACCCTTGTATAGCCAAATAAGGGCTTAATTGCTTTCCGACTTAAATTCAAAGGCATTTTGGTTGACCGTGTAGCGTTATTGTGCTACATGCAGTCAGAATTCAACGCCAAGGACTCCACAATCCAGTAACGCAACAATAGCTTGTGCGTAAAGCATGAACATTCAAACAGAGCCAGGGCTATAGATAACTTTTGAGTATATTGGGTAATTCACCCCCTGTTTTTGACAACAATTGGGTGTTTGTAAATTAAATAGTTTTAGCAAACCTTTTCACCCCCTTATTTTGAGCTTAATTGGGTTTTCACCTCCGGTTTTTTAACTCAATAGGGTTATTTAGGGAATTACATATATAATAAAATAAAAATATACTAAGGTTATTTAGGTTATTACGGTCATTATTTATACAAATGGAATTCAAAAAGGTACCTGTACATAACACCAAACAATTACTGAATTTCTGATCAAAGTTCATTCATTTTTGCATTGAATAAGACCGAGTTCGTGAAAATCGCTGCACAATTGATGAAGTTATGGCTGTTCAAAGCGATGCACCCCGTTTTCGAGTCATTTTGAGTTGAATACCTTGAAAATGAAAGTATAAATCAGACGGGTCTATGAATAATTACAATAATACCCCAAAGATTGATAACCGCTGGAGAGACTTTTCTTCATAGGACGGCATATTAACTATCTGATATATTTTTGTACCGAAAATAACCAGTCTAAAAATACGCCAGTGTTCGTAAGAATTGCGTTTCGTGACGCAAGGTTTGTTACGGGAATTACGTTATTTAATTTGTATTTGCGTTTTTGTACGCTTTATTTTGAATTAAATTACGTTTTTGGTTATTTTAATTGCGAAATAACGCAAATACGCTTGTTATCTATAGCCCTGAACAGAGCCCCATTTTACCTACATGGAATGGCGGACATTTTTACAGTTTTGACAGTGCAACAGATGCTTAACTGAGCCAGCTTTCATATTTAGTACAATCATGCATATAACAAGCTTTATCACCTCATATTATTCATAGAAATACACTTAAAATACATAAATGCATGTTTTTTTCTTCATTTTATATCTATTTCTATTGGGTATTTTGACTTTTTCAGGTAGAAGAATGTCTGCGACTAAGCCGAGGGCCACTTGATAAGGGTTGTTGATGGTAAAACAGGTAATAATACTAATTTATTATCATGTACACAGGCAAATAAGCATATTTATGATGCTTAAGGTGTGAAATACTGTCCTAATCAGTTTTGTGGTCACTCAAACTCTTGCCGTCATGCAATTCCCATGCAGTTTGTATCGATTATTCCGCGTCCTGACACGTAAAGCTCCTGCTCTGTTGGCAGCAGAAGTTGGCACTCAACATGTTTATCCTTGTTCCTGAGCATGTATGCAGCACAGCTGAGTTGATTTGCTACTTGTTACCCTACAATTAGCTTGTGTTTGGTACTGTTTTCTCACAATATGCTTACAGTCATGGTTCCGGCTTGAGAAGATGTCGCGTCCGACTTAAACATAGGATTGTTTTAGCGAGTGTCCCCTTCATCGTTTACATTAGAGGGATCTTTTTGACAAAATTTGGCACTTTCAGCAACCAGTTTTGTTTTTTATTTGGTAAATGCTTCTCTCATTCAGTGATTTAAGGGCAGTATTGACTTTATTCGCTTGTCTTTGCATACAGAGGTGACATGGATCAATGATGTTTGATGTGTTGAGAATTCTGCGGGAAGCTGTGTCCCCAAAAGAAGTACTAGAAACCCCTTTCAGGAAGCCTGCATTGATCTGAGCTGCCTTTCTGCCCCTGTTACTACATGGAACCTCATTTCTAAGCTTAAAATGCTTGCCTACATATATGTATCTTGTTCATTTTAACCTTTCCGTCCATTCTATACCCCCAAAATGAGCATTTTTTCTTTCGCTTGGTTCTGAATCCCCATTTTTTACCCAGATTGCCACCATAAAAATAGTCAAAAGTACTTATTTTGTGCCCAAAATATGAAATTTTGTATTCTCTTGAACCTCTAAATGAGAGCTGGCAATGCATATTGACCATCTGCTGCAGTTTAAAGGCACCCATGACATTATATGCTAGGATAAATCATTGGCCTCTGGCAAATAAATGGGCTCCGAACGACAAGGCGCGTTTCAAGATTTCACACTTTTATTGGTGCTAAACAACAAGTTATTGCAGGGGTTCCGCTGTCGATCGCCATTGGCGCCAAATGGCGCTAATTTTTTTTAAGTGGCTCCAATTTTTTTAAAGTGGCGAATTTCACAAAATCGGTAAAAATCCTATCCGAAAATGTACTGCGAGTCGAAAAGCACGCGACCGAGCATAAGCGGCCAGCGTTTGTCAGTTGTAAATATTGATTTACGACGATGTAAGCGACCTACAGTGTAGATCGCACTGAAATCACGGAAGCGTGAAAGTGTTACAGTCGGTGTTTTTACTGCTATTGTCAAGTTTTATGGGGGTTATTATTGGATTAACGGTTCATTTATGATAAAGAACACTCAATTATGTAACACTTAGAACAAACTGGCACAAAGATCAATGATTATAACAATATATAAGGCGGTGTTACTTTAAATTGAGATGTTTGTCGTTCAGATGTGTATCATTTTTTTCCCTTTCAGTTTATGTGCATCATATTAGCCAAATGACCAAATGTAACTGTTAAACAATTAGATTTAGATGTTTTATTTTTTGAAATGTAACTGTTAAACAATTAAATTGAGAGGCTTTATTTAATGATGTTTGAATTTTTTTCCCTTCCAGATGATGTGCATTTGTGTGATTGTATGTTTAAACAAGAGCACCGCCTTGCGGGTGCAGACCGCTCATCTATTTTCTTTTTAAAGGTGAAGGGACTCTCATTTTCAATCACAAAGGAGGGAGGAGTGGAGTGAAGAGGGGTGTATAGTGTGGGGTTGTGGACATTTATTACATTATCTTCCAAAAAAGCGAAAAAAAAAAAAAAAAAAAAAAAAAATCGGGGGGGGGGGGTGGGGGGGGGGGGTGGGGGGTGGGGGGGGCGATGGGGGGGGGGGGGGGGGGTTTGGTTGGACGGTATTTCAAACATAACCGTTTTAAAAAAAAAATGGGGGGGGGGGGTATAGTGTGAGGGTGTGGTGGTAATTTGTGAGATTATCTTAAAAAAAAAAAAAAAAAAAAAAAATCAAAAAAAAAATTGGGGGGGGGGCAGGGGTGGGGGGGTGGGGTGGGGGTATAGTGTGAGGGTGTGGTGGTCATTTGTGAGATGATATTAAAAAAAAAAAAAAAAAAAAAAAAAATTAGGGGGGGGAGGGGGGGGAGGGGGAGGGGGGGGAGGGGGGAGGGCACGGGGGATGGTTTGGGTGGAGTCTATTGTGGTATGTCAGGTAAGAGTAGTTTCATCAAAGTATCAATCAAATCTAATCATAAATAAAGAAGTTATGGCAATTTTAGCAAAATTTAATAATTTGACCTTGAGAGTCAAGGTCATTCAAAGGTCAAAGTAAAATTCAAGTTGCCAGGTACAGTAACCTCATGATAGCATGGAAGTATTTGAAGTTTGAAAGCAATAGCCTTGATACTTAAGAAGTAAAGTGGATCGAAACACAAAATTTAACCATATATTAAAAGTTACTAAGTCAAAAAAGGGCCATAATTCAGTAACAATGACAACCAGAGTTATGCAACTTGTCCTTTTACTGTACCCTTATGATAGTTTGTGAGTGTTCCAAGTATGAAAGCAATATCTATGATACTTTAGGGGTAAAGTGGACCAAAACATAAATCTTAACCAAATTTTCAATTTTCTAAGTATAAAGGGCCCATAATTCCGTCCAAATGCCAGTCAGAGTTACATAACTTTGCCTGCACGGTCCCCTTATGATAGTTCATAAATCTTGCAAGTATGAAAGCAATAGCTTTGATACTCTAGGAATAAAGTGGACCTAAACACAAAACTTAATCAAATTTTCAATTTTCTAAGTATAAAAAGGGCACATAATTCTGTCAAAATGCCAGTCAGAGTTACATTACTTTGCCTGCACAGTCCCCTTATTATAGTTAGTAAGTGTTGCAAGTATGAAAGCAATAGCTTTGATGCTTAAGGAATAAAATGGACCTAAACACAAAACTTAACCAAAATTGTCAATTTTCTAAGTATAAAAAGGGCACATAATTCTGTAAAAATGCATGCCAGAGTTATCTAACTTTGCCTGCCCAGTCCCCTCATGATAGTAAGTAAGTGTACCAAGTTTGAATGCAATAGCATTGATACTTACTGAGAAAAGTGGAACTAAACGCAAAACTTAACCAAAATTTTCAATTTTTTAAGTATAAAAAGGGCACATAATTCTGTCAAAATGCACGCCAGAGTTATCTAACTTTGCCTGCCCAGTCCCCTCATGATAGTAAGTAAGTGTACCAAGTTTGAATGCAATAGCATTGATACTTTCTGAGAAAAGTGGACCTAAACGCAAAACTTAACCGGACGCCGACGCCAACGCCAACGCCAACGCCGACGCCGACGCCGACGCCAAGGTGATGACAATAGCTCATAATTTTTTTTCAAAAAATAGATGAGCTAATAAATTTTTATAAAAAATGTATGCAGCATACTGTTCCATTGATGTTAACATTATTAGATAAGTTAGGTTATATGTGATTGTTTATCATGTGCAAACCAATGTTTTTATGTATAAATAAAGCTTATAAGACTTATGAAGTTACTTATTATTATTTATGTATTTACATACTTTTAAAATAGTCAATGACATTGATGTTGTAAAGTTTCTTAGACGATTGTCGTAATTAATAAGGTCTGAATAGCTGACAGTATCGCGCCGCGAAAAAGTGGCGACAACTTTTTTTGGGCCAGTGGAACCCCTGTATTGGAAGCTTATTGATTTCTTCTCTTCAAAGTATCTTTGATCTCTCATTTGTACTAATTTGTTTATTGTCTTGGATGAAATTGGATTTTCTTTGCTTTGAAATTGACATTTTTGGGGTGATTTAAAAAAACAAACACAAAAAAGACATTATCAAAATTGCTTAGAGTGAAATTATCTAACAAATTCATTCTTTCACCACCCCGCATAAGCCCCACGTGCATGTCCATTTGGTTTGTTTTGGTATTTTGTTGCAGATATTGAACTTAGCACATTTAAACCTTAAAGGGACATTTAAGCTTTAACAGGCCTAAAATGGCCTTCTTTGGACCGAAAACACCTGCGTGTGAAAATATGAAAAAAAAATGGCCAAACGGACAGATAATCCAGCCAAACTTATTACATGTGTGCAATATGAATAGGAAGATAAGAATATGCAAGAAAAACACATTTTAATCAGAAGATATTTTTCCTTAAGGTTACAATATACTAAATCTTTTTGGAGTGCAATGCTATACTCTCTAAAAACATAAACATCATTTATTTGAAGACACGGTTCTCTGTAGGGTCACTTGCCATGACTTTATTTTAGTATATTTCTGTGTGCATGTGGCAGGGAAAACATTGTTGTTTACTAGAAATTCACTCTTTTATCTGAAGATTGGAGACTACATAAGACTTTGACAGATGGCGGGAAACCCTCATGAACTGGATGAAGCCGGTAAATAGATGGCCGTAAAACAGTGACTTTTGATTCGTGGCGAGTTCTTTCTTACATGTCGCGTGACCTTTTTTTTTTATTGCTTAAATCAATTCAGCTTGGAATGCTCTTTGAGAAAAGGTATGGTTATGAGGGTCTCTATGCGCAAAAGTTTGACTTTATTTTTCATTAAAGTTATTGCATTTACATTGAATTTGTGTAGGAAATCTTTTACTATATTGTAACCTAAATTAAAGGTTGGGGTCATGATGGTTAACAAGCATGCAAAATATGAAAGCAATATGTCAAGGGACATTGAAAATATTTGGGGTAGTACGCAAACTTTAACATTTGCACGCAAACGCCAACGGGAACGTATACAGGAACAGCAACGCCGATGCCGGGGTGAGTAGGATAGCTCCACTATATATATTTCATATATAATAGTCGAGCTAAAAATGGTGCTGTTTTGACTAAAGTTGGGAAATTGGTGTTCTTGTTTTTTTGTGCAACCGAATACTTAAAATATTGAGAATAATTTGTTCAATTTATATATTCTTAGGTTCAACTTACTTAGCGAACTGAATAAGGAAATACAATTAATGTTGAATTTAATTTATAATAATTTTTTTTTAGGGGGGGGGGGCTTCAAAACAGATATTTCAGCAGTCATTTGGGATTTTAAAAAATAGTTTTTTAGATTCGTCAGAATTACAGCCCCAAATTTGACCCCAAAGACACACTGGATTAGTGAAAACATAAATTTGTTTGTATACCTTACACACATTCACAAGACATTCAAGCCAGGTGCCCACATACCTAGTTCTGGTATTTCATACTCGATCTCGAGTCTCACAACGTCCCCTGCGTGTTTGAGGAGGTTGATTATCTCCTCATGTCGTAGCGAGCTTGTCTTGATGCCATTAACAGACACCAGAATGTCACCCACTTGCAACAGGTCAGACCTGACAGCACAGAAAGTTTGTTGGCATTTTTAGCTATTTTTAACATATTTCACTAAATAATGGTGGTCCAATTTCCTCTTTTAATATATTTTCTCTTTTCAATCTCATAAATTATGTAAAGTTAATTTCTATATTTTTGGAAAAAAATGCAATTAATTTGAATTATTTGTGTTTAAAAATAAAGATACAAACAATTATTCCTTATTTCTTGAGCTTGAATTGCTTGCAGGCTGTTCTGGTTTTATGCTGATTACATAAACCATTCCACTTTGCTCCTAAGTGGGAAAAAACATCACATGATTTCACTCACTTATGGTGGTAAATTCACCTAACATAATTTCTCTGTTTTTCTGAAAAACTTACACATAATTTTGAATGATGTGTGTGGAAATTAAATAAATACACACGTAGACAATTATTCTGAATAATATTAGATTGAATTTTAGATTATTGGAAATAGACAAAATCTCATCTATAAAAAAACTGACAAATAATTTATGCAAAAAGTATTTTTAACTAAATGGAACATAATATTGACGATTTTCTTGTAAATAAATAAATATTTAACATAAATAATATTTGTTGAATAACAATTCAGTTTTAAAATCACAAAATAAAACAATGTTGTGGTGCAATCATTTACGAGTACTTGCAAAAATGGGTTTCATGCCATATGCCACAATAGCGTAATCTGGTTAAAAGATACCCTGTTAGATACCAAAATAAGGTTTTGTCGTCTCATAAGCTGACAGGGTAGCTCTTGACCAGAATGCGGGGTTGCGCAGGTGGGTCTGAAGCTATGCTGAGCACATATGACATAAGAACCCTTTCGCATGATGCAGGTATTATTATGCAGGTGACAGTATTACCTGTGAGCCAGGTGATAGTATTACCTGTGAGCCAGTCCCCCAGGTAACAGTATTACCTGTGAGCCAGGTGACAGTATTACCTGTGAGCCAGTCCCCCAGGTGACAGTATTACCTGTGAGCCAGGTGACAGTATTACCTGTGAGCCAGGTGACAGTTTTACCTGTGAGCCAGGTGACAGTATAACCTGTGAGCCAGGTGACAGTATTACCTGTGAGCCAGGTGACAGTTTAACCTGTGAGCCAGTCCCCCAAGTGACAGTATTACCTGTGAGCCAGTCCGCCTGGTCCAGGGGACAGTAATACCTGTGAGCCAGTCCCCCTGGTGACAGTATTATCTGTGTGCAAGTCCCCCTGGTCCAGGTGACAGTATTACCTGTGAGCCAGTCCCCCAGGTGACAGTATTACCTGTGAGCCAGGTGACAGCATTACCTGTGAGCCAGTCCCCCAGGTGACAGTATTACCTGTGAGCCAGGTGACAGTTTCACCTGTGAGCCAGTCCCCTAGGTGATAGCATTTCCTGTGAGCCAGGTGACAGTATTACCTGTGAGCCAGTCCCCCTGGTCCAGGTGACAGTATTACCTGTGAACCAGTACCCCAGGTGACAGTATTACCTGTGAGCCAGGTGACAGTATTACCAGTGAGCCAGTCCCCTAAGTGACAGTATTACCTGTGAGCCAGGTGACAGTATTACCTGTGAGCCAGGTGACAGTATTACCTGTGAGCCAGGTGACAGTATTACCTGTAAGCCAGTTGACAGTATTACCTGTGAGCCAGTCCCCCTGTATCATGCAGGTGACAGTATTACCTTTGAGCCAGTCCCCCTGTATTATGCAGGTGACAGTATTACCTGTGAGCCAGTCCCTATCATGCAGGTGACAGTATTACCTGTGCGCCAGTCCCTATCATGCAGGTGAGAGTATTACCTGTGAGCCAGTCCCCCTGTATCATGCAGGTGCCAGTATTACCTGTGAGCCAGTCCGCCTGTATCATGCAGGTGACAGTATTACCTGTGAGCCAGTCCCTATCATGCAGGTGACAGTATTACCTGTGAGCCAGTCCCTATCATGCAGGTGACAGTATTACCTGTGAGCCAGTCCCCCTGTATCATACAGGTGCCAGTATTACCTGTGAGCCAGTCCCCCTGTATCATGCAGGTGCCAGTATTACCTGTGAGCCAGTCCCCCTGTATCATGCAGGTGACAGTATTACCTTTGAGCCAGTCCCCCTGTATCATGCAGGTGACAGTATTACCTTTGAGCCAGTCCCCCTGTATCATGCAGGTGCCAGTATTACCTGTGAGCCAGTCCCTATCATGCAGGTGACAGTATTACCTGTGAGCCAGTCCCCCTGTATCATGCAGGTGCCAGTATTACCTGTGAGCCAGTCCCTATCATGCAGGTGACAGTATTACCTGTGAGCCAGTCCCCCTGTATCATGCAGGTGACAGTATTACCTTTGAGCCAGTCCCCCTGTATTATGCAGGTGACAGTATTACCTGTGAGCCAGTCCCTATCATGCAGGTGACAGTATTACCTGTGAGCCAGTCCCCCTGTATTATGCAGGTGACAGTATTACCTGTGAGCCAGTCCCTATCATGCAGGTGACAGTATTACCTGTGTGCCAGTCCCCCTGGTCGCAGGTTGGAAATATGAGGTCTAACATGCTTGTCTATCCCACCTGCATGGAAATTAAAATAAAACAAATAATGACAAATTAATACTGCAAACCTATAAAAACAAGTTAGTTATTTGACTGTTAACATAAAAAGATAATTAAATTAACAAAACAGCTATATGAACCTCTCTCTGAGACAACGGGGTTTAATGCATATGCATACAAGTGTCACATAATTGTTGTAAAATCACTTTATTTATCGTAAAGTTAACAATTTTAAAGGAAGGCATTATGATAATAACTTAAGTCAATCAAACATTTGTTTTAAGAAAGCAGTCTAGCTACTAGTGTGGTACATACACAGAAAACGCTATTAGTGAATACAAGTTCTCCTATTTCTCGTATGAATTTGCAATGCATTGATAAAAAATTGTATATAATAAAGCTTTTTATAACTCATTCATAATTTGTATTCATTTCACCCTTAAACTTTGCTGTGCAGACCCTTCATGACCAACTGTTACAACTAAATGAATTTAATACTTGATTGAGAAAAAAAGATTCAAAAATTAAGTACTGCACATATTTTTTCAACTTCTTAGTGATTAAAGCCTCGTTCTAAGTAAACTGGGCTTAATCCATGTGTGTAAAGTGTCATCCCAGCTAAAGCAGTGCAGTCTGCACAGTAAAGTGTCATCCCAGCTAAAGCAGTGCAGTCTGCACAGTAAAGTGTCATTCCAGCTAAAGCAGTGCAGTCTGCACAGTAAAGTGTCATCCCAGCTAAAGCAGTGCAGTCTGCAACGTAAAGTGTCATCCCAGCTAAAGCAGTGCAGTCTGCACAGTAAAGTGTCATCCCAGCTAAAGCAGTGCAGTCTGCAACGTAAAGTGTCATCCCAGCTAAAGCAATGCAGTCTGCACAGTAGTGTCATCCCAGCTAAAGCAGTGCAGTCTGCACAGTAAAGTGTCATCCCAGCTAAAGCAGTGCAGTCTGCACAGTTAAGTGTCATCCCAGCTAAAGCAGTGCAGTCTGCACAGTAAAGTATCAGCCCAGCTAAAGCAGTGCAGTCTGCACAGTAAAGTATCAGCCCAGCTAAAGCAGTGCAGTCTGCACAGTAAAGTATCAGCCCAGCTAAAGCAGTGCAGTCTGCACAGTAAAGTATCAGCCCAGCTAAAGCAGTGCAGTCTGCACAGTAAAGTATCAGCCCAGCTAAAGCAGTGCAGTCTGCACAGTAAAGTGTCATTCCAGCTAAAGCAGTTTAGTCTGCACAGTAAAGTGTCAGCCCAGCTAATGCAGTTCAGTCTGCACAGTAAAGTGTCATCCCAGCTAATGCAGTTCAGTCTGCACAGTAAAGTGTCATCCCAGCTAAAGCAGTTCAGTCTGCACAGTAAAGTGTCAGCCCAGCTAATGCAGTTCAGTCTGCACAGTAAAGTGTCATCCCAGCTAATGCAGTTCAGTCTGCACAGTAAAGTGTCAGCCCAGCTAATGCAGTTCAGTCTGCACAGTAAAGTGTCATCCCAGCTAATGCAGTGCAGTCTGCACAGTAAAGTGTCAGCCCAGCTAATGCAGTGCAGTCTGCACAGTAAAGTATCAGCCCAGCTAAAGCAGTGCAGTCTGCACAGTAAAGTGTCAGCCCAGCTAATGCAGTTCAGTCTGCACAGTAAAGTGTCATCCCAGCTAATGCAGTTCAGTCTGCACAGTAGTGTCATCCCAGCTAAAGCAGTGCAGTCTGCACAGTAATGTGTCAGCCCAGCTAATGCAGTTCAGTCTGCACAGTAATGTCATCCCAGCTAATGCAGTTCAGTCTGCACAGTAAAGTGTCATTCCAGCTAAAGCAGTTTAGTCTGCACAGTAAAGTGTCATCCCAGCTAAAGCAGTGCAGTCTGCACAGTAAAGTGTCATTCCAGCTAAAGCAGTTTAGTCTGCACAGTAAAGTGTCAGCCCAGCTAATGCAGTTCAGTCTGCACAGTAAAGTGTCATCCCAGCTAATGCAGTTCAGTCTGCACAGTAAAGTGTCATCCCAGCTAAAGCAGTGCAGTCTGCACAGTAAAGTGTCATTCCAGCTAAAGCAGTTTAGTCTGCACAGTAAAGTGTCAGCCCAGCTAATGCAGTTCAGTCTGCACAGTAAAGTGTCATCCCAGCTAATGCAGTTCAGTCTGCACAGTAAAGTGTCATCCCAGCTAAAGCAGTTCAGTCTGCACAGTAAAGTGTCAGCCCAGCTAATGCAGTTCAGTCTGCACAGTAAAGTGTCATCCCAGCTAATGCAGTTCAGTCTGCACAGTAAAGTGTCAGCCCAGCTAATGCAGTTCAGTCTGCACAGTAAAGTGTCATCCCAGCTAATGCAGTGCAGTCTGCACAGTAAAGTGTCATCCCAGCTAATGCAGTTCAGTCTGCACAGTAAAGTGTCATCCCAGCTAAAGCAGTGCAGTCTGCACAGTAAAGTGTCATTCCAGCTAAAGCAGTTTAGTCTGCACAGTAAAGTGTCAGCCCAGCTAATGCAGTTCAGTCTGCACAGTAAAGTGTCATCCCAGCTAATGCAGTTCAGTCTGCACAGTAAAGTGTCATCCCAGCTAAAGCAGTTCAGTCTGCACAGTAAAGTGTCAGCCCAGCTAATGCAGTTCAGTCTGCACAGTAAAGTGTCATCCCAGCTAATGCAGTTCAGTCTGCACAGTAAAGTGTCAGCCCAGCTAATGCAGTTCAGTCTGCACAGTAAAGTGTCATCCCAGCTAATGCAGTTCAGTCTGCACAGTAAAGTGTCATCCCAGCTAATGCAGTTCAGTCTGCACAGTAAAGTGTCATCCCAGCTAAAGCAGTGCAGTCTGCACAGTAAAGTGTCAGCCCAGCTAATGCAGTTCAGTCTGCACAGTAAAGTGTCATCCCAGCTAAAGCAGTGCAGTCTGCACAGTAAAGTGTCATCCCAGCTAAAGCAGTGCAGTCTGCACAGTAAAGTGTCATTCCAGCTAAAGCAGTGCAGTCTGCACAGTAAAGTGTCATCCCAGCTAAAGCAGTGCAGTCTGCACAGTTAAGTGTCATCCCAGCTAAAGCAGTGCAGTCTGCACAGTAAAGTGTCATCCCAGCTAAAGCAATGCACTCTGCACAGTAGTGTCATCCCAACTAAAGCAGTGCAGTCTGCACAGTAAAGTGTCATCTCAGCTAAAGCAGTGCAGTCTGCACAGTAAAGTGTCACCCCAGCTAAAGCAGTGCAGTCTGCACAGTAAAGTGTCATCCCAGCTAATGCAGTGCAGTCTGCACAGTAAAGTATCAGCCCAGCTAAAGCAGTGCAGTCTGCACAGTTAAGTGTCATCCCAGCTAAAGCAGTGCAGTTTGCACAGTAATGTGGCATACCAGCTAAAGCAGTGCAGTCTGCACAGTAAAGTGTCATCCCAGCTAAAGCAGTGCAGTCTGCACAGGCTAATCAGGTTAACTTTTTCCGCTTTTAAGTAATTTTTCATTTAACCCTTTACCTCTTAGATATGTATTTTCACACATTGGTAATTCCATAGAAAGTTAAATTTAATTTTAGACCTTTCTTACATGATTCAAGTTTTTAAGGCTTCAACTCCAATCCTTAGAAACTGATGAGCAGCAAACAGCATAAAACCTGAACAGACTGCGAGTTACTCGCAGGCTGTTCTGGTTTTATGCCTTTTGCACATAACCATTTTCACTTTGCTTCTAAGTGGGAAAGGGTTCAAGGATGTCTATTTTAAGTTGAAATCCAATTTAGGCGGCATGTGTCGTCCCAGATTAGCCTGTGAGGACTGCATTAAGCCACATTTTAACCAAAACTCAACTCATTTGTTATCAATTTCAGGGCAGGGGAGACAAATCTACCTGCAATGATCAGTCCCAGACCACAGCCTTCCAGCTTTCTTAGGTCAACAAGAGTTGTGGACCTTAGATCATCGTGCACTGGAATGGAATTAAAATATTCATTGTAAAAATTAATGTTCACTGACCTGATAAGGAAAGAAACAACATTTTTATTAATAATACAAAAGACTTTGCAAATGTTTAAAACTAAAACAGTCACCTTAACACATGTTTTTCCTATATATGTAACATTCATTTTCTTTAAAACCCATTTGCAGCCAAGGAGGTTTAAAATCAATTAAGGACTTTTATCTTTTTCAACCAAGTACCTGCCCTGAAGAGGCGAGTAAAAACAAGATTGCAAAATTATTAATTACAAAATGTTAATTCATTTACCAAAACAATATTTGTTTACAATGACACCATCACATAATTTTGTTTCTGAAATTGTTAAGCAATACTTTTCATGCAATACATCTATCTTTGAAGTCCAAAATTCAAAAAGAACGCCCAAATCACTAGGGTGCAAGGCATGCATCAATCAAATACTACATATGTATCAATGTACAAGTTTTTGTTTGAGCTTCGCTTAATAATATAAGAACTATTTTGATACATCATACCTGTACTCATTTGACCAAAACTGAACGCAAGTTGACAAAAAGCATTCAATGTTTGTAAGAATGAAGAATGAAAATATCAAAATAAAAAATTCTTGGTTTGTAAGAATGAAAAATAAAAATATCAAAACAAAAAACTATTAATCAAAACTCTGAATGAAAATTGTGTAAGTACTGGTATATGTTACAAATTAGATTTTACTTCAACATAAAAGAAGTCTCCATTATAACAGAGTCCTGATATAAAGATCGTAAACATGCTCATACCATCCTCAATTTGACTTGGGAAGCCGTTGATCTGAGCAGGCCTGTACTCTATTGGATCTGAAATTGTTAGGTGCATTAGTAAACATGCTATCTTCCAATCAATCAAATGAGAAAAGTATTTGGAAAAAAAGGGCTTAATGCAAGTGTGTAGTGTTGCATTCTGCATAGGCTAATCTTGGAAAAACAATCCTCTTATGTGTTTTTCATTTAAAGGAAGTCTCATCAAAAAGAAAAAAAAGGCTAGGTGGAAAGTGTCACCCTTGAAAAGCCTGTGCCAACTGAACAGGCTAATGTAGGATGACCAGTGTTGTTGTTTTTCATTCAAAATCGCGTCCCTTAATCAGCTCCATTCCCAATGGAGAAAGTATATATTTTTTCCCAAATGAGAGCTAAAAATTCCCAATAGAAGGCTTGCAAAAAAAATTAACAATTTAGATTTCAATATTTGGTTCATCTCTCATCCATATAAGTTCAACCTTAGTAAATAATATTATTATAATACTGAAAACACTAGTCTTGTATTCTCAATTTTGAAGCATTTTTTAGCAAAACAACAACAACAACACTAATTTCCCAATTTTAGTCAAAATGCCGCAAATTTTCCCAATCCAAAGGGATCCGGCCCTTCCCAAAATGGTGAAAAAACACTGTGACTGATGACATTTAACGCACTTGTATTAAGCCCGGCTTTCCAAGAACAAAGTGTATTAGTAGACATGCAATCTTCCAATGAATGCAGTCTGACAGTGATTAGCTCACCATTACATTGTTGTTGTGTGGACGCTACACACATACTACTAGGTTTTCCTTGTCATTTCCTCTTAACATCAAATGGCTATTCCCATGAATACAACTGTATGGGGTTGTGACGAAAATACAATGTGTTACACAGATATTTAGAAATACAAACTGCTGTTTATATTACAAATAATATTAATCTATTTTCTATTTTCTTCTGAACATAAATTTAATAATATAAATAAATTCAGTTTCATTTAATTATATACATGGAGTTCTATGAAATCAATTAACTAGTTTAAAATAAAACTTAAACAATAACCAGTGTTTTTTTTTCATTCCAAATCAGGGCCAGTCCCATTCCCAATGGAAAAAAGTATACATGTTTCCCAAATGGAACCTCAAAATTCCCTAATATGACTTATTTGTCATATTGGGGTAAGCAGAAAATCTTGCAACAGTTACTGATGTATATGAGCTGTGTAATGCACATGTGTAAAGCATGTTCTTATCATGGACAACACTTTCAGATTTGAAAGAACTTTTTGCTTAAAATTACAAAAATGCAATTAAAACGGTAAGTGGTGTACCTGATTAGCCTGTGCTGACACAGGCTTATCTAGGATGACACTCTTAGCCCATGCATTAAGCCAAGTTTTCCCAGAAAGTGGCTCATAAGAATCCATGCTATTATTATATTTAATTGCAATTTTAGTGAATAAAACTCAGGCAAATGGCCTTCTAGAAATTAAAAATGCATAACAATCATTCAACAATTACAAATGCTTGCTTTATTATTCGTTGCATTCGTACAAAATAAAAAGAATGCAAGTGTCATTTGCATATATGTTAAAGAGCCACTTGCAAAAGTACAAAGTATTGTTAGTTTTCAACCCTTGAATGTACGTATAAACAACAGTGTTAATGTTACAATTAAAATATCTTAAGTCATTTTTTGAGTTTGTCAACAGTTCTATTTAAATACATCACATTCAAAATGATTCGATTTAGGTGTGGTGGTTCTATTGAGTACTTGACTAGTAATAAACAATTAAGTATTCTTGCAGATTCACATAATAGCCCTAAATGGATGAATATATTATAAATAAAATAAGGTTTTATTATTTCAGATTTTGATAATTTAGGTTAACATTTTATGCTTGTCTTGTCAGGAGATTCCATGTCAGATAAAGAGACGATGAAACCTTAAGTAACTGTACAGCATACAGTGTAGCCCCTGACCAGACTGCGCAAATGCATGACAACACATATGATTCTGTCTGAACATAGAAATACAAGGCTTCATAACATTAAGTATGATTTGCTTTAAAAGTAAGGTAACCCAGTGTTCTGCTGTGGATGCGCCCTTGCGTCATTGGCGCAACAAAAAAATTGTCCCCTCTTGTTTAGCATATGTGGGTCCGCGGACGCATAGGAGTTAGGAATAAAAACTAATCGAGTCAATTTGTAAGTCGGTAAAGTAATCGAGTGAATGCGTAACTAGAACTAATTATTTAATTGGACCTGACGTCATTTCGCAGCCAATGGTTAATTTACTTTAATAACACTTTATTTCATTGTTTAGTTGGGATTATAACAACCAATCAGATATCAAGGAAATGTCCACACCTATCAAAATGGCGATAATAATTACACCCCAACAGAGTCTTCCCAAGACCCAACATCGTTTAGCAATGACAAAAAAAGTCTGCCCCTAAAAGTTCATTCCTACCAAATTGGCATTGATAATTTTCTTGGTTACTGTTTGACAACAACAAAATGACATGCAGTTTGTGCATAAAGCAAATAAAAACGCCTTTACTATCGGTAATTCTAGTTATGGAACAAGTACTTTGACTTGTCATGCTTAGTCCAATGACCATAAATCTTCAGTGTTAGGTTATGGTTTTGTAAATATGTTGACAATTGTTTGACAGTTTTAAAAAGTTTTTTAAATGTTTAAGTTTAAATTAGAATGTTACATCCTGTTGACTGGCTGTAAGAAGAAATCAAGCAAGTTTAAGAGTGCAAGTAAAAAGTTATAAGTTTCTGAAAATTTAATTCTGCTACAAATATATTTCTGTGTCCCCAGATTTTTCTCTTTTGTCCCCACTTTTTTAATCCTAAAGGGTCCCTGTCCTCAACAGTTAAGATTCACGGCAGAACACTGGTAACTTATACATTTTAGTGTACTACATTCGTGGGTTAAATTGTGGCTGCCAAAATGGCCTTATGGCATCTTTGACTGTTCAGCTTTTATAACAGTCCTATTTTGCTATGTTTCCTGTTGACCATTTTTGACAGGAAGTTATTATGACTTAACCGGCACATGAAAATATTGGCCAAAAATAATAATATTACATCACAACATTTGCACAATACTTCTTTTGTCCTAACATTTTTGTTCATGAACACAGGATAAATACTAAACATACTGGGATGTGTCATTTAAACCAAAAAAGAGATGATAAATTTGTAATCTTTTCATATTTAGATCAAGGGATGTTACCAATGTAGACCTTGCATGTAAGTAGTTGCAATTATTCATCTCTCAGCTTTATAACCCAAAGGGTGCAAAATTGTATCACCTCTGCACAGGCTATGGAACACTGATACTGCAAAATCTTATCAATGTTTACCTGTCTAAAGCAAAAACTCATGCAAATTGTACCATTAAAGCAAGAAATAATTGCTATTTATTTACTTTGTTATTTTTTCATATGCTCTATCCACCATATTGGGAACTGTTAAAATGTTGTGCCGACAAAATGTGTGGCTATTTGTTAGGTCGCAGTACACCAATCTTTTGCACAACGTGATATTTGATTTAGCCTTAAGTTGATAACGACGTCGAACAGACTTCGTATATTTACACTGTTCGAAATTTCAAAATGAAAATGTCAGCAAGAATGGTGTTTTGAAATATCATCGTGTTGTTTAGGTTGCATGCAAAGGATAAACTCAGTAGGCTGCCATTCAGGTAAGTTTAATGTGTTTTTGAAGTCTATTCACTGCTTTCCTTAATTGGTAACCCACGACATCTGTTTAGTGATGCGCAAGAAATCTATGCGCAAAACTGCGAATGTGTTTATGAAGGAGTGCAAAATGGACTCCCAGAGCCGCCATAGCAAAATTATCAAAGGCTCTATATGGACTAGCATGTAAGGAGTCAGTTACCATACCTTATGAAAGTTCAGGCCATATTTCTACTTAAACTTGTTTATACTTATCAAAGCAAAAATGATAATATTGAAAGAGGCATGTCTTTTTAATCATGTAATATAAAGTTGAGATGATGGATTAGGTAACAGTTTTTTTTGAATTCTTTATAAAAAGTATACCTGAAAATGGCACTTTCCAAAAACAAAGTTCCCAATTGCCATATGAATAATTTCTAAAAGGGCATTTTTGGCTAGTGAAAAAATAAAATGAAACTTAACATTTCAGCATAAACACATGGAAAATAACAGGGAATTTTCTGCCAATTTTGGGAAAAGGAGTCTGACCAAATTGGGAATTTTTTATCGACAAAATTGGCCATTTTGGGAATTTTTGCTTCGATGAAACGGCTCATTTGGGAAAAAAAATGAATTTATCATGCTTAAATAATTCAGTGGTTTAACAAATAAATTTATTTTTATTTGTTATTTTGTCTTCTTTATATAAACAGATGTAATATTGGGCATGTTCAACGTTTATTCAAGTACTGCAGTTTTGTTTTTCGGTTACAGTTACACTCTGAGATAAGAACTGAACAGTCAAAACAGATATTTTTGACAAAAACAAACACTGATTAGTCACACAAGTTATAAGACACTTCATTCTTAAAAAAAAAAAAAAATTTTTTTTTTTTTTGGAAATTGGGATTTTTTTTTATAATTTCGGTTTGGGATCCGGTCTGTTTGCTTTGGAAGTGCCTCCGTTTTCCAGAGGCGCAGACAGTGCTGAAAAAAACCTGAAAATAATATTAATATGGGTTTGTGCAATTAAGTACGAAGCAGTACAACACATTCGTTAAGCTTTCATGGATCTGATGGCAGCGAGTGCTCAAAGTTGTCTTCATATCGGCAATAATAACAAAAAAATAAATAAGTTCTGGCTACCATAACTTAAAATGTCACTTTTCATGATTTTTGACTGGCGCGACTTTATAGTTATGGACCAACCCCATTAGGAAAGTCAACCAGAAATTCCTGAAAAGTTGACAGTTAACAAAGACCGGTCCAAATCAGCTTTTAAAGGCAGTTATTGGCCCAAATCAACCACTTAATCGGAAAGATTGACATTTTTCACATTTAACTGATATATTCTTTCACAAAATACTATCTTAAACATTTAAAATTTATCTATTCTGCTCTTACATATCGAGAAAAACAGCCATGTGACAGACTTACTTGAAATGCGAATCTCCCAAGATTTCACTGTCATATGACGTTATTTCTATTTTTAGTAACATACCATATGCTCAAGTGTTTTCAAATTCTGAATGACATTTCCCGATATTTTAGATGATTCAGGCTTGTTTTGTAAACAAATTGTAATGTAAATACAAACTCAAAGTAAATATTATTTAAAACTACCTGATTCACACTGAAATCAGTCTTATAATCCACCAGACATAAGTTGTTTATCACAAATAATAGATTTAAGAAAACGAAAGTAATGTTTAAAATTTCAGCAAAAAATGTCAAGGTTCATCCGAAAGTATCCAAATGAAAACTCGTCACGTGACAAAGCGACAATGGCGTCAAAATTGTGAATTTCAAACTGATGAGAGTTATTTTCAAATATTGTAAGATGCATTTGAAACATTTGAACATTAAAATAATCCCCGATGCAGTAATTTATATTCATTTACCAATATATGTAGAAATGTATCAAAGAAAATGAGCTTTCTTTGATTTATAGCGTGACATTAATATGTTATGACTCTGGTTGACTTTCGATACGGGGTTGGCTTCAGCGTACAGGTCTGTCAATTCTGTATAAACTGTACGCTGAAGTTTCTTTAGCTACAAAATATAAGTAAATAAACAATGTGTTTTGATACAGGTGTGCACTCAATTTGCATGTTGACCGGGAGGATTTTCAGCTCTGTCAACGATTTACCTGTCTCGTAACCAGACCCCCGGAGACACCCGGGTCTCCAGTGCGGCATTTTACATTTCGTAAACGATGATTTAAGAAAGAATTTCACGTTATTCATATGAAATTCTTCTCATTTTTTGGAACAGGTCAAATGAAACATTTTATGTCGTAACAGTGGCAAACTGTCAGACTGTAAAGGCTACACTCAACTAAAAGTTAAACAACAACTACCGGTACATGTCGTTGACTCGAACAAACCCCGCCCCCTTAAACAGGAACGACAACGACTAATGAAAACTTTATTTGAAATTTATAGACTGATCTGTCAGTGTATATTATAGTCAAGGCTGCATGATAAACTCAACTTAAAACCAATGGACAAAGAATTTTAGACTAACACGTAGCAGCGAGGCACTGTGATCTACATTATTTTGCAAAACTAAGGTGCTTATTAAACTTGCCCAAAGTTTAGAATGTGTGAGGGGTACACATGTGTGAGTTTGTTTTTACCTCAAAATCATAGGCGAATTATTAAATGGATAACTTCTAGACGTATCCTCTAGATGTGTTTAATATCAGATACAGTTATGATAAGTTTGATAAACAAACAGATAAAGGGTTTTCGTAACCACTGTGTATAAAATACTGATATAACGATATAGTAGATTGAAAACGATGTAGCTGTGATATAACGAGAAAGAAAGAAAGAATTGATTCGTTTAATAATTCGAGTTTTGTTTAACATTATCGTCGACATCCTATTCCCCCTCATATTCTTCATTACTTTATTACGAGATGTTCCGTAACGGTAACTTCTCTGATAAACACATTATCAAAAGTGAACCTCTCTTTATGTATATACACTATTACTTCCTTCAGTTGTAATAAAAATATCCAGGTTACCTTGCTCTTAGTTTAACCTTTTGGCTTAAGCTCGATTGATTCGAATGCCTTTGGTTTATGAATACGCTTTAGAGTCCATTTTTCCAGGACGAATCAGCACTTACAAAATACAGCTGCAAATGACAATTTTTTTAACAACATCGTTTGTCCTACATTATGATTGCACTAACTCGCGGACCAGGAAAAAATAATTCAAGTATTTATAGGATACCCGACCTGTCAACGCACGGAGTTTATCTATATTCACTCAACTACAGGAATGTAAAAATGGTCGTTTCTTTTCTCGCCTATATATCTATAGAGGCGTCAGAGTGATAAACGTGGGTAAAAGACCTTTAAACCAATGCTTAATTCTACTCATTTTACTTCCGTATGGCCTCATGTGTAAAGTATTACTCAATGTAAATTTAAAAGTGCACGAATCTCATAAATTCAAGATAAAGTATAACCCACATGCGTTGTTAGTCAATCATACGTTTTACAGACGAACCCTTTCAAATTGTTTATTTCACAACGCAGGAATGCGATGCGTTTTTCAAAATTATGATTTGAACATCGGATCGTCAGCTACTGTCTCAGCGCATGGATCTACTTTAAGTTAGGAACCAATGCAATGACGTTCATTTCCACATGAATGCACTTGTATTCATATAATTGCATTCTTCGAATAATTCAACAGTAAAATGACACTTTCATAGTTATGGAAACAAAATCACTACTCAAGGTACTTTTATCAGGCACACATATCGCTGTCGTCGTACGTGAACAAAGGATTTCGAGTTGCAGGAAGTGGCAATACTTATAATTATTGATCAATATTTGTTTTTGTACCAATCAAAAACAGTGAAACAGTTTGCATTGGTGTACGGGATATGGTGTCCGCATAGCGATCGGGAGGTCACGGGTTATATCCCCACAGTGGGAGCGTTCTTTAGTTTTACCCCATAGACACCACGAATTGGTTATAGTCCCATGACACGGAATCGAGATAGTTTCAAACAAGACTTAGGGTTTCTCTGCAATCAAGCTAAAATGAATAGGTTTAAATAAGTTCCCAGATTAGCCTGTGTACAGTCTTATCAGCGAAGACACTTTCCGCAAGTATGGAATTTTTAAAACACAGGAAGTCTCTTCCAAACGAAAAAAATCCTGTCGAGGCGGAGAGTGTTGTACCTGATCTGGGACGACACTTAACGCACATCCACCAAGCCCAGATTTCCCAGTACGCGGCTCGTATGATGCATAATGAAGGATTGTCGGGACACAGCGGCTCGTTAGATGCTTGAAGAAGGATTGCCGGGACACATCTACTCTGACAGATATCTGTAAGGAATGATTGCCGGGACACATCTACTCTGACAGATATCTGTAGGGAATGATTGCCGGGACACATCTACTCTGACAGATATATGTAGGTATGTGCGAGAGCCGGGAAACATCTACTCTAACATATATCTGTAAGTATGTGCGAGAGCCGGGACATATCTACTCTGACAGATATCTGTAGGTATGTGCGAGAGCCGGGACACATCTACTCTGACATATATCTATAGGTATGTGCGAGAGCCGGGACACATCTACTCCGACAGATATCTGTAGGTATGTGCGAGAGCCGGGACACATCTACTCTGACATATATCTGTAGGTATGTGCGAGAGCCGGGACACATCTACTCTGACAGATACCTGTAGGTATGTGCGAGAGTTGCCTCTTGTTCTAGGGAGGCCATCGTCGATGAGACACACTTCTCGACCGATAAAGTCTCCGAAGGAATTTCTTAGGAAATCAATTGTGTATCAATTGTGCTGTTGTAGCGAGTTGTCAGGTCAGTGGCAAGGTATTGGTTGGCGGAGCGGAGCTTGCCGGGGAACGTAGGCGTTCCTCCATAGGATTAACTTGCTGTGCTCTTGTTGGTTCCGCATTCTCTCGAATGGGCATGTACGAATACATGATCACTGACTCCTGGGACCAACCTTCACCTGTCGATACAGAAAGAACAGTTGGTCACGTAAGTTTGAGTCTCAAGTGGAAATGACGAAGTTTCTTTTGAGCCAGGGTCAATGCTGGTATTAAACACCATTATTGATACTCGATGAACAGACAAGCACTGCATGTTATTGTGGAAGTTCATCTATCAATATTTTGGGTGTTCTTAACTTTTGTAGTGTTTTCAGCAATGGGTGGTCGGTAAGCAAAGCCAATACAGATGGGTGATTTAAATACGTACACAACTGATGCAGCTGTAAATTCTCCAAGTCAAGGTCTTTTTGATTAACACATTTATGCCTAGCGTCTAGAAAAAAGGCCTTCGCAAACAGCGTAGACCCAGATGAGACGCCGCATGATGCGGCGTCTCATCATGGTCTGCGCTGTTTGCATAAAGGCATTTCTGTAAGAAAAAGAAAAGTATAGAAATAAATATACTAGACATCCCTAATTTTGGAAATAAATTTATCCAATTTAGAAAGATCCACTAGGCTTAAATGGGTTAAACCACTCATTTGAAAATATACACCGTCATGCCTGTCCTGGATATGGTCTAGTCAAGCTATTGTGTGCTATCGTGCTGATAGGGTCTTCCTCTCGTATATGCCGAAATACAACTAGATTTCGCTTCCAATTATAATGTGTGGAGTAGCATGTTGTAAAAACAACCAAATTAGTTTCGCTTTAAGGCTTTGGGTGTCGAGAACCGGCATACGAAACGATGTATTTAGCTTAAGTTTATAGAGGCAGTAGTGCAATCTGTGGTAGCTGGTTCCCCAGACAGGACACTGACATGTGCGTAAAGTGTAGTCCCAGATTAGCATGTGCAGATCGCACAGGCTAACCAGGGACGACACTTTCCGCATTTATAATATTTTCTGCTTAATAAAGTCTTTTCTTAGCAAAAATGCGGACTGCACTTCACAGCTAATCTGGGACGACACTTTACGAACATGCATTAAGTCTCCTTTTCAAAGAGCATGGCTCAAGTGTAATCGAAGTATTCAATGGCGTGTGTAAGCAGTGTCGCGGACAAATTTGGAATGCCATCCGTACAGCAGATGCAACTTGAATTTTAGCTAATCGCGTTGTAGCCTTGCAGTTGCATAGCCATGCGTTTTCCGTGAGCCCAAGTGTCACTGGAGTCGCAAACAACGTCAACTTGGTAATGTAAGCATTCTTTTCCTGCACACATTTGGCAACTACATGACCTTTACTTGAAAGAAAATCCCCACCTGTCAATATCCTTAAAAATAAACTTAAAAATAATCGCGTTTGTTGAAATGAACGTATACGTCTAGAAATCCTACTTTCGGTTGTAAAGCGGTACCGTTTGAAAAATAATAAATTACTTTCTAACTAGGCTATAGATTTAATGACAATTTTACACACTTTCAAATTGCATCTATATGTATTGATTACCGTGTTTTTCATTTCAAGATGCGTGTCTTTAAAAAGTACAGCAATTGTGTTGTGATTTAAGCCTTGACATATTTTAACCCACTAAATCGTAATTTCAGCTATGTTGTTGAGGCCGACTGCCAACTGCGAAATTATTTGTGACTGCCTTAAGCCATGCAATCTGTTTACTCCAACGTTTGCCAGTGATTATGACTCTCGGAGGTCGTATGTCACTGATAACAAGGCGATATTACAGTGTTTACGCGTAATAAAATGAAGGTCAAACTGAGCTTAGAAAAAAAGAAACAGTTCAAAACCTTTAAAATTATGTTGAACTACATTCTGATATTTTACTAATATGGATGACAGGAATTCAAAACAAATATAATATAATACTGTATCCGAATGCAGAACGGGTACATGAACTGAACTATATTTTGCAACAAACACATTTCTAGCATCTATAAGAATTCACATTACCACTCTAAGAGTGGTATTATGACTTCAAATATATATTAATTGAACTGCACACACACGATGTCTTTTCACTTTAATTACGTGCGCCCGTAAGTTTTTAATAATTTATTTAGCTCATTTGCATCAAAAGCGGTTTTCTGATTTGGAGGCAGGGCCCTTGTTTGGCCGTTTTGGGGGCCGAAATAAGGCCCCTTCCCCCCTTAAAATAGTATCTTTTGTCCCCTATTTCAGCTAAAATCCACCCCCCCCCCCATTTTTTTTTAAATTTTATACCTATGTTGCCAGCTGGTATCGTGCTATTACAGAGTGGGTAATCACGTGATAGTCAAGATGGCGACGTCCACGCAGAGACAGTTATTTCTCGCCGTTTATACCTTTTATTACCATTGTTTAATTATTAAACGACGCTCACTTTCCAGGCATATCAGTAAAAAGTGATTAGCGTTTATTTCGTATTTAAATTCGCTTTATATCTCGACTTTACTCCCCGAAAATTTTCTTAGTGGAGTTCTAATTAGGTCATCCCACTAATAAATTTCGCACCGAGTAAAGTCGAGATATAGAGCGATTATTACTATGAAATAAACGCCAGTAACTTTTTTGCTTATATTGCTGGAAAGTGGGCGGAATTAAAAAAATAATACAAGTAATAAAGGGTTTAAAACGGCGAAAAATACCGGCCTCGACACGGACGTCGCCATCCTGCTTATCACGTGATTGGTTAATCTCTGTATTAACCTTTGATTAAATGTATATTTATTTAAATTACATTAAAATATAGCAATTTTAAGTGTTGAATCGTTGGTGATAAGATATTCCAGAATTCCCCCTTTCGCCCAAAACGACGCCCCCTCTAAGGGCCCCGGCCCCAATGCCCCAAAGTGTTGCAATGGCCCTGCTGCAGTCCGTTTCCTTGAAAGAAACATCACTGTGTTTTGGGTGTTTCGCTCTCCGACTGGGTAACGAACTCGGAATTCTAAGTCACAAGGCGGACACCATATCTGTTACACCACTGCGATCACTTTCTCAAAAAGAAACCATAGCAAGAACAAACACCGTAGCATGTAGTTTTTCTTCATATATTACATTAAAAATCTGTTATTTTATATCTATAAAAATGTACAAAAACAAAAGTAATAAAACACATATGACTTTGTGCAAAAAACAACGCCTAGGTTTTGCTGTCATTTCGTCGCACCATGTGCAATCATACAGGGTTCCGACCCTGTCACGTGATAAAACGCTTTATGGCGAGTTCTGGTGTCCATATCGAATTGGTCAAATTTTTCTGTATAAATTAAACGGATAAATTGTGTTTAAACCCCCATTTTCCTTTACAGGGTAACATCGTATTTATATTAATTTACATTTAAGGTCAATAGCACATACAAATACATGACACATAAGATAAAGAATATATCACAGATATCAAAGAATTAAAACTAGGCTGATTTAAAATTAACAATTTAAGGGCATCAAATAAAACGATGTTGCTGTTTGCATACTTTTAACAATAGGGAAGTTTTGTAACTGAAGTAGATTCATGAGCATGAATGCTAAGGACCTATGGATAACCCAGAAAGCTGAAAGCTTATTTCCAATGGGGTCCATAAAACACACACTGAAAAAAGCAAAGTGATTCAAAGATACATAACCGTATGAACAAACAAACATTAACAATTAACAATTAAGATTTTGGTACCAAAAGGTATAATTAAACGTATGCGCTCATCTTAATATGCATAATATCGCAATTTAACATGGTTATCACAGATTAGTGATGCAACATAGTATAAGTAAAATAAAAAAGTATCGTTTACTTTCAGATACTTGTTGTTCAAGAAGGTGCTTGTTCACTAATTGTTTGAACCTAGCAATATTGTTTACACCTTTAATATTGTCAGGGAGAGAGTTCCAGTCTCTTGGTCCAGTATATAGGAATGTCTGTTTACAATAAGTATTATGGATACTAGGTCAAATAAAATAAATTGCTTGGTTGTTCTAGGGCTATTAACAAAATTTTCCCTAAGATATGAAGGACATGTCTTATAATGGACTTTATGCACGTGATTTAGCCGTAACTGTTTTACTCTATTGCTAACATGTAACATATTCAGATAAACATAGTTCTGCCAAGTAATAGAATGTCTTGGAGAGTAACCTTTTATAAATCTTATTATCTTGTTTTGGACAATTTGGAGTTTAGATTTTAGACCTTTATTTAGACCTTCGTACCAGGATGAACAATAATAATCGAAGTGACACTGTAAAAGTGCAGATGATAAAATCCAAACATCTATTGTCTATACAAACATTTAAGTTTATTATAGACCTTAGAGATAATGTTTTGTACAATAGCTTCACCTGATAAAAACAATCTACTGGAAGGCCTACGTACTTAACTTCTTTTGTAGAATTTATCTTAAGACCAATGCAAGTGACTTGTTTAGACCCTTGCTTTCTTAGATTTCGTTTTGGGCCGAACATAATATATTAAGTTTTCCCCAAGTGCAACGATAACGTATGCATTATTTCTACAAAGTATAAGGGGTTTAAACACAGTTATATCAAATGTACCAATACAGACAGAAAATAAAAATAAAAATGATAAAAACGTGATGGGTGAATCGAATACTACACATAAAACTTTAGAATACTAATGTCATCGGTATCGTAAATTTATTGAATCGGTTAGGGGGCACGTTTTAAAGTTGTTAGTACAATGAATAAAAAAAATACGGTTCGATCTTTAAGAAACTATACTATCAAGTCATTGACATATGATAATATGTATAGGCAATTTTCAGATGTAAAAAAGTAATGTTTTATCCACATAACAAACAAAAGAGCCATACTGTTTACAGCATCTGAAGACTGAAATATGTCAACATTAAAGACGAGAACGTGGATACGTTTTATTGAATCCACACACCACAAACCAAACTGTTGTTATATTAATTTTAGCAAACCATGACATTCCAGAAACTCTATCACAAGAGAAATTCTTGTTCTTATCCAAGATTTTTATATTTTTGAAAGAAAACAGCACCAACTTGCCATAAAACAATGATTAAAACTTGGATCATCGCCATGTTACGGTCAATGCAAAGTATAAATTATCTTTACTCGCCATGAACAAATAATGCAAGACAATAACTGAAATGTAGACAAATGTTTGTTCAAATTATTGTAAAATTCAGACATATTTGCTGATGCTACTTCAACTTCGCCTGAAAAACTACGATTTATATTGACAAAATCGTTCATAAATAATCACTCACATTTGGCATACAACGTGTTATCGAGTGACAGACCTTGAACCCTGCGAATCCTGTTATATCATGGATTCATGTACGAAAACGAATCGTTTGCAAAGAGACTCATACGTGCATTTTTGGTCGCAATTATAGGTAGGTAGATTCACGAATAATGGGAAAGTGTTATGTCAGACATAAAAAAATTATACAAATAAACACGAATGCTGCAAATATAGTTTGAAAGCACCAAGGCATTTGGAAATAGAAAAGAAATATAGATGTGATACACAATGAAAGTATAAATAGTATTAACAGATAGAATGGCTGCACAAATTTTCGGACAAGAATCAAATTTTTGGAATGAGCTTTTTATTAAAGAAAACAATAGTATTGCGATGAAAGCTTTAAAAATCGATATTTCGCATCAGTACGGCCGAATTTCATAAATGCTTCCGTGAAGTTAACACGTTTTATTTGTATTAACTTGCGTTTAAAGAGTACTTTGTGAATTGCATTCCGTTTGTTATGAAATAAATAATGAACTGAATATATCTTTTCGTTTAAAATCCATTATCAAGACAAATTAAAATTAAATTTAGCTTGGACTCCAAAACAGTTTTAGGGTATACTCAACGGTTCCCTGAACCAGCAGCGTATACGGATTCTAAAATTGTCGTATTTGGTTTAACAGGGGACCAAGTAAAGCAATTATCACAGGTCGTTTTGTTTCTAGCCACGAGCAATTTCCATATCTTGAAATTATCGGTCATTTTATTCATATGGAAAAAGTTCAGCACCTGTTTATCATCCTCCTTAAATTTCTGCACAGCCTCTCGTGCGTTGAGCATGTAGTGGTCGTTGAGAGGCTTGTGTTCGAGTTTCAAACTCTGAACAAGCATCCCGGTGATGTAAAAGTCGTCAACCCAGAAGAACTTCGTATAAAAAGACGCTTGGTAGAGCGCCACAGCGACATCTGTGCTCATCACGAACACAGAGCCGGAACAATATGGCGGGAAATACTCGCTGCTAAATTCCTCTACCGAAATGTACCATTTGCTATTTTTGTCTCTTATCACCTTCATTTTTGTCCACTTATTGCACATTATGACCCGTTTTGTTCCATAGCTGATTACTTCCGGTGAAGTCATCAAATACATAAGTTTTTCAACATCTATCAAAATGTCATCGTCAGATTTAATGACGTACGTGGCTTGAGCGCAATAGGTTGAAACCCATTTCAAACCACCAATTGCCTTATACGTCAAATTCCTATATGTGTCTGTAAAATCCTCCACCACAATGTCCCCATACCTATTGCTTTCGTATTTAACACGTTGCATCGTTACGGTTTCTGGCACAAGTCCCATTACAAACACTACCATCATTTTATGTTTAACCATAAGCGCTTTGGAACCCCACGTCTGTCGTATCGTTTGGCGCTTTTTAAAGTTGCTTGGGGCCGAATGAATGTACACAACGTATTTCAATTGCTGCCCCTGACATATCGTAGCCGGGTTGATAACGTACCGGAAGTCATGTGGGTTCACAATGGGCTGCGAGGTCGTAAAGTATGAGCCGACATGTTCATCTCTTTCAGTCGCGTTGGGCAAACTGATGCCGTCAGTTTTATCCTTGTCTCGGATGGACTTTTGTAAATACTCTTCGAAGTATGACAACCGCTTTTGTCCTGCGCTTATCTGGATGTCAGTGCTGTTAAGAAGTATCATCAAAACGCAAATTACTACTATGACCACAAATAGGCGATATAAATAGGAGAGCCTCGGAAACATTATACGTCACAGTCTTTTGTTAATGTACAAGCCGCATTGCGTAACCACTAGTCCGCTGCGGTATGACGTCACCGTTCGTAGAAAACGTCGTTCTGGAAACAAGCAAATACAATTAAAAAAAAAAAAAAACAATAATATCAATAGGGCAACATCTATTCCAATAGACATATCAAGATGGCAATATGTCCACAGGCGTTCACCTGAGACGAAATTTGAAATGAATTGTTCTTGGCAGGTTGTGTTCACACGTTTCATTATAGACTTCAAATGAAAAAACTTCCCTGACACATGGCACGAATGAACCATAATAATAAAAATAATAATAATAATAGAAATAATAATACTTCTACTACTACTACTAATACCACTACTACTACTACTACTACTACTACTACTACTACTAACTACTACTACTACTAACTACTACTACTACTACTACTACTACTACTACAACTACTACTACTACTACTACTACTACTACTACAACTACTACTACTACTTCTACTAACTATTACTACTACTGAATATTTAAGTACCATAAATGACACTTCCAGTCTATACTATTTACATAATAACAATGTAAGTATAGTTTCTAAATGTGCAAGTCCAAAACGGATATAAATCCTTAAAACTTACGATTGCTTATCATTGTTATCTGCCAGGCAACGGCTGGTATGTTACATTGATACTTCCGGGCTACTAGGAACTGTTAACTGGTTTTCACTATTCCACTGTTCCGGAGTCAAGGAATAGTGTTTGTAATTTTTGCCCGTTTTAATAAATTGCCTTGTACATGTATTAACAAATAAAACGATAATATAAGTTGTTTTCATCAGATGGCCATTGTAGTCAAATGTATTAAAGGGGCCTTTTCACGTTTCGGTAAATTGACAACATAAAAAATGTTTCAGATTCGCAAATTTTCGTTGAAGTTATGATATTTGTGAGGAAATAGTAATACTGATTATTCACCATGCTCTAAACTATCCATTATATGCATCTTTTGACGATTTATAAACCTGAAAATTATAAAGCGTTGCAACGCGAAACGATTGAATAATTTGGAGAGTTTTGTTGTTTTCGTTATTGTTTGTGACACTACAAGGATTGCGTATATAAAATATAAACTACATTAATCATTGTATGAGCACGGATGGCCGAGTGGTCTAAGCGTAAGACTTTTACTCCAGAGGTCACTGGTTCTAGCAGAGATTAAGGTTACTTTTTTCTTTCTTTAATTTAATTCTTGTAGTTTTTTACTGGAACTTTTTTATATCAAATGTTTGCATTAATCCATATAAATCATTTAATGACAAACTTCAATACATGCACGTGAGTTTCGTCATAGAAATTTCGTTACTAGAGATACTTGATAAAGTGCGTGATGAATTGAATGAAGATACAAGTACAGAAAGCTTGATCGGTAATAAATGTCAGTAAAGGAACACAAGAGGATGATATGTAAGATAAACGATGACATACTGCAGAGCTGGTCCGGACGCCTGAAATCGGTCCTAGCCGTATCACGACCTTCAGGCGGAAGGTCCTGTTATATCGGTAGCGGTCTTATTAAAGAAGTCCGGTCCAGCTATGTCATATATTGTTTTCTAAACGTTGTACAACGTTTTCCATGCACAATTTTAATTTAAAATCAATTTTGCTAAATTTTTCAATTTCTAATGCGTATTCAATGAAATTTTAACGAAGCTTCTAAGTATAATCTCGTAAAAGTCTTCATTTTTGACGATAAGAATATAAAACATACATAAAGCAAAATACTTTAGTATAATATGTTTAACACACATTGCTACTAATATTTAGAAATGTTCAAAGGCAACCAACACCGCCAAAATTACTTCTGCTATAACAATGAGAAATACTACTACGTTTAACACCACCATAGCACCCAACACCCAATTAACACAAAAAAACAACACTAACACCAGCAATCCTAACCGCCAACACAACCGACGCCATCGATCACCGATACTCCCGACATACTACCACTTTCCTACCGAAACCACCATAATCAGAGAACTGCTGTGCAATACTTAAAAGAACAGCCTCTTCCTAGGAAAACGGGACTTGATGCATAGGCGAAGTTTGAAGTCCGAGATTATCCAAATCAGAACAGGCTAATTAGGGACGACCCATTCCGCTTTTATAACATGTATCGTATGAAAGATGTCTTTCTAGAGAAAATAAAGTCTCTCCCTCCCTTTGTTCCCCAAACCATTGTATTTATCTATATTTTAATTATATTCACGTACATCAGAAAAAAATATGTTATTGAAAGGAAGGAAATACAATTAAGAAATACACAACGATCAATTATCCCTCCCATTTAATCGTACTATACTCACTGCTGTATAACGAAGATGAATTGTGAGCACATTAATGAGTTTGTTTGCATTTAATACTTTAAATTCATATTCAACCGTTGATAAGCGTTGGTATTTCACGGGAAGGTTAAATACAGTTATCTTTTCGTTATCTTGATGTGTTTACAACAATTGCAAATTACCGATTGCGGTGTCACGAAACTTAATTAAATCGGACACACTTCGCTTTTAACATTTTAACACAAACTATACCGACTTAATCCAAGCAAACGATTCTTTTAAAGTGTTTTTAATTATGTTGCGGACTTTTAAGTCCATTTTATTGTATGTGTTGATGAAAACTAAACATGTTAATCGACACAAACACAAACAAACAAGTATTGTTGAAATCGATGGATTCTCCCCTTATGAAAAACTGTAACCAAAGTGTGACCTTCAGAAAATCTATTATTAGCCTCGGTGACCTTGACCTTGACCAGAGTGACCTCAAACCTCATCAAAAGGTAGAGGTCCATGCAAGGTACCTACATGCCAAATATGTAAGAGATCGGTAAAATATTGAAGGCGTTATGAGAAACTGTAACACAAGTGTGACGGAAAGTGTAACGGAAGGAAGGAGTAAGGACAAACTGGCAACTAAATGCTCCCCGAAAATTTTCAGGGAACATAAAAAGCCATGTGGAGTGGTGAATGTCAATCCCACGGGACATGATAAGATAAGAACACATTTAGCAGAAGAACAGTATACGATGTCGCATACCAAATAATTAACATCTGGGTATGTTTGTATATCATACCGACAATAAATAAATATTGATTTGATTTGATATGTCTTCAGGTTTCCGAGAAAAATATTTTGGAAGTTAATCTTATTTTGAGCCATAACTATCCACTTATCCGGCGCTATGTGAACATTTTTGAAAGAACACAACCAGAGGAGCATTCAAATCAAGTATTTGGGACATTTGGGAACGTCTGCTTTAAGTGAAAAGCTGATTGACATCACCGACTCACGTTTAAGGATGCTGGAGAGCCGCCTGTCACATAGAACCGTTCCAGTAAGTGTGTTTGTGTACACCTGCCTGTCACATAGAACCGTTCTAGTAAGTGTGTTTGTGTACACCTGCCTGTCACATAGAACCGTTCTAGTAGGTGTGTTTGTGTACACCTGCCTGTCACATAGAACCGTTCTAGTAGGTGTGTTTGTGTACACCTGCCTGTCACATAGAACCGTTCTAGTAGGTGTGTTTGTGTACACCTGCCGTCACATAGAACCGTTCTAGTAGGTGTGTTTGTGTACACCTGCCTGTCACATAGAAACGTTCCAGTAAGTGTGTTTGTGTACAACTGCCTGTCACACAGAACCGTTCCAGTAAGTGTGCTTGTGTACAACTTCCTGTCACATAGAACCGTTCTAGTAAGTGTGTTTGTGTACACCTGCCTGTAACATAGAGCCGTTCCAGTAAGTGTTTTTGTGTACACCTGCCTGTCACATAGAACCGTTTCAGTACGTGCGTCTGTGTCACATAGTACCGTTCCAGTAAGTGTGTTTGTGTACACCTTCCTGTCACATAGAACCGTTCCAGTAAGTGTGTTTGTGTACAACTGCCGTCACACAGAACCGTTCTAGCAGGTGTGTTTGTGTACACCTGCCTGTCACATAGAACCGTTCCAGTAAGTGTGTTTGTGTACACCTGCCTGTCACATAGAACCGTTCCAGTAAGTGTGTTTGTGTACAACTGCCGTCACACAGAACCGTTCTAGTAGGTGTGTTTGTGTATAACTGCCTGTCACATAGAACCGTTCCAGTAAGTGTGTTTGTGTACAACTGCCGTCACATAGAACCGTTCTAGTAAGTGTGTTTGTGTATAACTGCCTGTCACATTGAACCGTTCCAGTAAGTGTGTTTGTGTACACCTGCCGTCACATAGAACCGTTCTAGTAAGTGTGTTTTTGTACAACTGCCTGTCACATAGAACCGTTCCAGTAAGTGCGTTTGTGTAAACCTGCCTGTCACATAGAACCGTTCCAGTAAGTGTGTTTGAGTACAGTGTCCTGTCACATAGAATCGCTCCATTAAGTGTTTTTAGTACACCCGCCTGTCGCGTAGAACCGTTCTAGTAACTGTGTTTGTGTACACCTGCCATCACATAGAACCGTTGCAGTAAGTGTGTTTGTGTACAGCATAGAACCGTTCCAGTAAGTGTGTTTGTGCACAAGCTGCCTGTCACATAGAACCATTCCAGTAAGTGTTTGTGTACAATTGCCGTCACATAGAACCGTTTCAGTAAGTGTGTTTGTGTACAGTTGCCTGTCACATAGAACCGTTCCAGTAAGTGTGTTTGTGTACACCTGCCTGTCACATAGAACCGTTCCAGTAAGTGTTTTGTGTACACCTTCCTGTCACACAGAACCGTTCCAGTAAGTGTGTTTGTGTACACCTGCCTGTCACATAGAACCGTTCAAGTAAGTGTGTTTTTGTACACGCGTGCGCTTCTTCAAATATACACGAAAGAAAGACATCAATCAATCGCAATGAATGTATGCTTATTTTTTTATTATTTCATTAAATGTATACAGAAAAGGAAAAAGAGTGACATTCATGTTAACGATGACATAATACAAGTGCATTCGAATATAAACATATTCTTCATAATTTCCGTGTTGTGCTTTGTTTAAAAGCAGAGAAATCACAGGAAGATAAATCGGCTCAACTTTGAAACCCCTTTAGACAAAGTTTGAATTGAGTTTATCTTTTGCATAATTTATTTCACGTACTTAATCTTTCAGCGACATGGGTGATGTTTTGCTCGATAAAGCCATTCTAACTGTTTACTCTAAAGTCACACATTGATATGGTAGCGTTGCGTTCTAAACTGATATGACATCGACAGAAAATAGGGTGATTTTACTTTAAAGGGGCCTTTTCACAGATTTTGGCAGTTATTGAAGTTTGTCATTAAATGCTTTATATTGATTAATTTAAACATAAGATAAAAAAAACTTAAGTAAAAAATCAAGAATAAAATTTAAAAAATAAATAAAAAAAGATGTAACCCTCAACAGGGTTCGATCCACTGACCCCTGGAGTCATAGAGTAAAAAGTCTCCCATTTAGACCACTCGGTCATCCGTGCACATACAATGAGAGTTGTATTTTATACTTAATATAAGCAATCCTCGTAGTTCCACAAAATATAACGACATCAACAAATTATCCAAATTATTCAATCGTTTCGCGTTGCAACGCTTTATAATGTTTAGGTTTTTAAATCGTAAAAAGATGCATATAATGGCTATTTAAGAGCATGGTAAATGTTCAGTAGTACTGTTTCCTCCCAAATATTATAACTAAAATGAAAATTTGCGAATCTGAAACAACTTTTATTTTAATTTTGTCAATTTGCAAAAACGTGAAAGGGCCCCTTTAAGATGAAACATTCTATGTACGAACATCCGTATTGATAGTATAATGTAGTCATACATTTATTTTCAAGACCTGTGTATTATGGTTGTTATTAAAGTGTTTAACATGTCATCACAATTAACATTTAGAATATTTCGAATTTGTATTGAAAGAGAAATCAAATTATGAAATCATGTATTGGCGTGTGTTCAAATAATACGTGTAAATTAAACCGTCACATGAAAGTACGAAGTATATAAAATATTTGTTGCGAGTGAACAAACAATGATGAAAACAGTAAGAATGATAATAATAATAATAATAATAATAATAATAATAATAATAATAATAGTAATAATAGTAATAATAATAATATATATGATAACGTAATATTTACATATTCACGAATATTCTTAATTAAAACAGTAAATGCATATTGTTTGAAAAAACACAAAAAACTACACAACTATTAATGTCACTGATAAAATGAGCCATGTTCTGAGAAAACTGGGCTTAATGCATGTGCGTAAAGTGTCGTCCCAGATTAGTCCGCACAGATAGATAGACGACACTTTCCGCCTAAATTGGATTTTTGCTAAGAAGATTTTATTTAAACGAAAATGTCATAAAAGCGGAAAATGTCGTCCCTGATTAGCCTGTGCGGATCTCCAAACCCCAAACTAAGCCATGAGCTGTTCATCTAAATTGTGCAAATTGACACTACAAAAACATTTTACAGACACAACGCGAACAACGAATAAATTTGTAGTCATCGTCTTTTCTGAAAAAACAATAACTATTATTTCACATTCAAATATAAATATATATTTGATAGTGAACATATTTTTTTCAGAAAAGTTGCTTTTTCGTTATAATTTGATTATTTATCATTCAAAATGATGTTTTCACTAATTAATATCATAGCCACACGCTAACCACCTAGGCTATGTGTTAAATGTTCAGTATAACTGTTTCCTCACAAATATCATAACTACAACGAAATTTTGCGAATCTGAAATTTCAATTTACCAAACGTTCCCTTTAAATTTTACAGTTCGTGAAACAGATTAGACACAGTAAACAAGTGGTGAAATGATAATTTGGTAAATACATTGCAAATTTAAATAATTAATATACTGAATATTGTTTAAAAAAAGTTGTTCTGAAACGACACCTACTAGTGTCATAAAATCTTTGTTTGTGTGTTATATTATTAACATTTATTATTATTGATTATATCTCAATTTTAGGAGATTGTCATTAGATTTATGTTTATAATTATACAATACAGAATTAACTGGTCCAATAATATAAACCTTTCACATCTCATTCACAATCAAAATTATTTCAACGAACAAACCTTTGTTATGTTATCTACAATCCAGGTTTGTTATCATTCTTAGCACGGTCTGTTCTGAACGTAAGCTGCGGGCGGAATGCGGAGACTGATTGTTGCTGGCGAATACACTTGCAGTTTATGTTAAGTGTACGCCAATCCTATTTCCGGCTATGTTCGGATGATAACAAATTATATCGGTAGCATTTAGCAAGGCAAGTGTACACTATTTAGAATGATCGCCTCACTTAAATAGCTTTGTATGGAAAGCTATAACATCCATTGTTTACACAATGTCCTCGCTCTGGGAAAACGGGGGTTAAAGTATGTGCGTAAAGTGTCGTCTCAGTTAAGCCTGAATCGTCCGCACTGATTAGTCAGGGACGATATTCTCCGTCTAGATTGATTAGTCAGGGACGATATTCTCCGTCTAGATTGATTAGTCAGGGACGATATTCTCCGTCTAGATTGATTTTTGTTTAGACGATACTTCATTAACCCTTTGCATGCTGGGTAATTTGTCTTCTGCTAAAATGTCGTCTGCTGAATTTCTTAAATAAGCATTTTCTTCATTTTTTTTTCAAAGAATACTATCAGAATAGCAAACAGTTTGGATCCAGATGAGACGCCACGTTCTGTGGCGTCTCATCTGGATCCAAACTGTTTGCAAAGGCCTTTAAAATTCTGCTCCAGCGCTTTAAGGGTTAAACCAATTATTCTATGAAAACGAAAAATGTAGTAAATGATTAGCCTGTGCGGACTGCAAGAGATGTATAACTTATGAAACTTGTATAATACCTTTTTATAATCGTATCTATCAAAAAGATTTAACTTGTGCACACTTCATAACATCTGCCTATTAGCTTTAATAGTGAATTCCATAATCTATTTATATAAAAACCAAGCTTTAAACACCATGCCCGTTGGTGATTAAAAAAGTTACACCAGTAGCAACGAAACAACCGTAATAAGGCATATTTTAAAAGCAAAAACGACATCAAGACCTCAATCTTGTGAATTGAGTGTTTGATTCACGTTACTCGTTTAAACAAGTTTTCGTTGTCTGTCTCTATATTAACATATAGTTGATGACGTTTTGAGACAGATACGAAACAACGCTCTCTAAAAAATGTTGTATGAATAGTTCACATATACGCCAAACCATGTTACAGTAGTATTTGACGTACGGACCGTGTATATTTTGTAGTAAATTCATTTTTAAGTTTGAGTTTCGATTTATTTTACAGTTTATTTTCTGTGTTTTGCAACGGCATGTGGCACGCAAACACATTTTTTTTTTGCTATAAGGCGTATGTCCAATACATTGCACGTCTAGTGTGTTCTGTTGAAATGGAACGCTTATGTGCTGTTGCGCATGTTTTTGTGATTGTTTTTCCAAATAACATATATTTTTACAAGTACGATATGAAATATAATAAAACACAATCGGCCTTGTTTTAATTGTAATTCTAATTTTGCAGCATGCATTTTTGACGATGCTAACAGCATCACCCAATGTATCATAATCGTAAAAAAAATTCTCACAATGGCGACCTATGTAAAAGACCGAGCCAGTCCGATTGAGATAACTCGATTTTTCAGTTACTTCCCTTTTGCATTCGCCACTTCGTAGGAGATTGCTCGTCATTGATTACATTCTCCTAGCAGAGTTGTCGTTCGTGTTTCAATATTCAACAATGGCCGCCCCCATGAGAGTCTCGCGTCAAAACTTTCTTACTGCATAAATTGGCTTGTTTCGCTATTTAGAAGCTGTCATTTATGATATATGAAATATTTATTCACTAAATCTCCGCTAATGACAACAAAGGATGGAATTCGAAGGATATATTCGATGTGAATGGATCACTTTCTATGGCTTCGCCCATGAGAGACTTGATAACACTCGTGTCAAAACTTTCTTACAGCTTAAATCGGCTTGTTTCGCTATTTAGTAATGCAACAATTAATGGAATTTGAAGGATATATTCAATGTGAATGAAGCACTTTCTGGATCTCGACAGTTTGACAAGGCAAAACTGGCATACTGATGATACTGGTATGTTTAGTTATCAATTAAAGTCACATTTTGCTTTATAAATTTTGTTTAAGCATTTTGCGACTTATTGAATGGCTATGATACCCGATATCAACATGTCATATGGGATTTGCATATCACCAAGCTGTCCTGAAATACAACATTGAATACAAACTCTTTACTCAAATTACTGGTAAGTATGAATTCTTTCTTCTTTCTATTTAAGTAGTTGATGTCATTACAGTCCAAATAATTAGACGTAATTTACCGTTTAGTCCATGTATATTGACCTCATATTTATAGGATTAGATATTATGTTAAAAGGGGCCTTTTCACAGATTTTGACATGTTTTGAAGTAAGTCATTAAATGCTTTATATTGATAAATGTAAACATTGGATATTAAAAGCTCCAGTTAAAAATCCAGAATAAAATTCTTTAAAAAAAGTAGTCCGCAGCAGGGCTCGAACAAGTGACCCCCTTAGTCCTGGAGTAAAAACGCATTAGCCTGCTCCACTATTCTGCCAAGTATAAATGGTTAACTTATTTTATACCTAGTATAAGCAATCTTCGTAGTTTCACACAATTAAACAACAACAACATAACTCTCCAAATTATTCAATCGTTTCGCGTTGCAACGCTTTATAATTTTTAAATCCGATTCGTTAAAAGATGCATATAATGGCTATATTAGACCATGGTAAATGTTCAGTAATACTGTTTTCTATAAATAACATAACTAAAACGAAAATTTGCAAATCCGATACAACTTTTTTCAATTTTTGTCAATTTACCAAAACGTGATCCCCTGAAAGTTAAATGAACCATATCCCAGTAAACGAGACATTGAAGCGATTGTGGCCAGTTTAGATCCAGTTCAGCCTGCAGTTGCTTGAAAGCTGTTTGCTTAAGAGCGGTTTTCTGACAATGACAAATAGTTTAATTGGATACTGATTAGACTGCCCTTTTCCTGTGACCTTGCTAATTAAATTCAGAAGCCTGGTAACAGTTTAACGTTAATGTTCCCAATGTGTCAGACCAGGGCCTGGATTTTGAAATCTAGGACATGCATGGTCAGTAGATGTCATTAAAGATTATACATTTTTTCAAACACATACAAATGCATACAAATATAAAAAGTAAAATGCACTAAGTCAGAAGGCATTTGACTTCGGCTGGTGCCTTGGCACACCAGGTGTTTCGGTTGCAATAGTTTAATGGACTCACTACTTGGATGTGTAGTTACATTATTTACAGTATATCAAACAGTATTTAGCATGAACCAATGATTTTTTCAAACATAAATTATTGATGTAAAATGCTTGAAGGAATAATATTTAAGGTTTAACTCTTTCAGTGCTGGAACCGAATTTTGAAGGTCTTTGCAAACAGTTTGGATCCAGATGAGACGCCACAGAACGTTGCGTCTCATCTGGATCCAAACTGTTTGCTATTCTGATAGTATTCTTTGAAAAAAATTGAAGAAAATGCTAATTTTAGAAATTCAGCAGACAACATCTAGTAGACTACAAATTTCCCAGAATGCAAAGGGTTAAGAAGGCATTTTCTTTTTGTTTAAAGGATATCTTTGAAAATTATATTTTTCATGATTTTTTTGGCAACAAGGGATAATGCATTTTTAAACAAGGGCTGTTTGTAAAAAAAATGCATGCCCCCCATATGGGCTGTCCGTTGTAGTGGCAGCCATTGTGTGAATACGTTTTTTGTCACTGTGACCTTGACCTTTGAACTAGTGACCTGAAAATCAATAGGGGTCATCTGCGAGTCACGATAAATGTACCTATGAAGAGTCATGATCCTAGGCAAAAGCGTTCTTGAGTTATCATCCGAAAATCATTTTACTATTTCGGGTCACCGTGACCTTGACCTTTGACCTTGTGACCTCAAAAAATGGTTTTTGAATGATAACTCAAGAACGCATACGCCTAGGATCATGAAACTTCATGGGTAGATTGATCATGACTCGCAGATGACCCCTATTGATTTTCAGGTCACTAGGTCAAAGGTCAAGGTCACATTGACGAAAACATAGTCACACAATGGCTGTCACTACAACGGAGAGCCCATATGGGGGGCATGCATGTTTTACAAACAGCCCTTGTTTATTTTATTTTAATAGGTTACTCTGAAAATTCTATTTTTCATGATTTTTTTTTTGCAACAAGGTGTTATGAAATTTAAAAAATGTTACGGGATTTTTAGACCAAAACTGTACTATGATAATACTATGATGCACTTCGCCAAAACATTTATAACTATATTGTTTATTCTTGAAAATGTATTTCCCCTATTCACTAAAAATAACACTTTTGATCAGAAAATTCATATATAATGATGTTTACTTTTATTTTCAGTAATCATAATGCCTCTTTTTAGTTGTATTTAGCCACAAGTTCTCGTCAGCCACTTAAGGGTTATGTGTTGCCTTTCTTTTACTAAATGCAAAATAATTCTACACTTTGAGACATTCATGAAATATTTTATGTCTTTACAACACCGACAGGCTAATAAATTTATATATCAAGTACTTCCATACTAACAGGACCATTCTAGGCGGGCAACCTAGCAACCTTGATTTGTTCATATCTTCCTATCAATCTGTTATATGTGTTATGAGTAATTTGTTCGGAGAACATTTAATGTTTGTTATAACTTTTAAATAATTCAATGTTCAAAGTGATATTGTTATTGACCGATAAACCAACATACTGATTAAAAGGGAATATTTTATAAATTATTTGCATTTTATCTTACATGAGAAACACAATCAAAGGTCAAGGTCACGGTGACCTGAAATAGTTAAATGGTTTCCTGATAAAAACTCAAGAACACTTATGCCTAGGATCATGAAACTTCATGTGTACATTGATCATGACTCGCAGATGACCACTATTGATTTTGAGGTCACTAGGTCAAGGTCAAGGTCACGGTGACCCGAAATAGTAAAATGGTTTCCGGATGATAACTCAAGAACGCTTATGCCTAGGATCATGAAACTTCATAGGTTCATTGATCATGACTCACAATGAACCCTATTGATTTTCAGGTCACTAGGTCAAAGGTCAAGTTCACGGTGACCCGAAATAGTAAAATGGTTTCCGGATGATAACTCAGAACGCTTATGCCTAGGATCATGAAATTTCATAGATACATTGATCATGACTCGCATATGATCCCTTTTGAGGTCACTAGGTCAAAAGTCAAGGTCACGGTGACCCGAAATAGTTAAATGGTTTCCGGATGATAACTCAAGAACGCTTATGCCTAGGATCATGAAACTTCATAAATACATTAATCATTACTCGCAGATGATCCCTATTTAATTTCAGGTCACTATGTCAAAGTTCAAGGTCACGGTGACCCGAAATAGTAAAATGGTTTCAGGATGATAACTCAAGAACGTATATGCCTAGGATCATGAAACTATATAGGTACATTGATCATAACTCGCAGATGACCCCTAATGATTTTCAGGTCACTAGGTCAAAGGTCAAGGTCACAGTGACTCAACTTTGCAAAATGGTTTCCAAATGATAAGTCAAGAATTCTTACGCCTATGATCATGAAACTTCTTAGGTACATTGATCATGACTTGCAGATGACCCCTATTTACTTTCAGGTCACTAGGTCCAAGGTCACGGTGACTTGACTCAGTAAAATGGTTTCCGGATGATAACACAAGAAAGCTTACGACTAGGATCATGAAACTTCATAGGTACATTGATCATGACTCGCAGATGACCCCTATTGATGTTCAGGTCATTAGGTCAAAGGTCAAGGTCACAGTGAGTCAAAACAGTTTAATGATTTCCGGATGATAACTCAAGAATGCTTACGCCTAGGACCATTAAACTTTATAGGTACATTGATCATGACTGGTATATAACCCTTATTGATTTTCAGATCACTTGGTCAAAGGTCAAGGTCACAGTGACTCATAACAGTAAAAAGGTTTCCTGATGATAACTCAAGAAAAGCAAGGCCTAGGATCATGAAACTTCATAGGTAAATCGATCATGACTGGCAGATAATCGCTAATGATTTTCAGGTCACTAGGTCAAATGTCAAGGTCACAGTTACAAAAAATGTATTCACACAATTGCTACCACTACAACTGACAACCCATATAGGGGCATGCATGTTTTACAAACAGCCCTTGTTTGTCTTATGTTGGTAAATGTTCATCTCTGTCAATTCTAGGTTAAGTTTGAAAGTAGGTCATATGTGGTCCAAACTAGGTCAACAAACCAAATCACAGAAAAGGTTAGTGAACACTCCAGAGGTCACATTTTCTTCCAGATCTTCATAAAAATTGGACAGAATTGAATGTTATCTCGATGAAATAAAGTTTCAGTTTGAAAGTTGGTAGTTTGTCAAAAACTAGGTCATTAGGTCAAAATATAGAAAACTTCCTTTCCCTTTCTACAGGTCACATTATCTTCCTGATTTTCATGAAAATTGCTTACAATGTCCATCTTAATCAAATCAAAAGCTGAATTTGCAAGTTGGTCCTGGCAGGCTAAAGCCAGGTTACAACTTAGTAAAATCATACACAAGTTTTTGACACTATAGAAGGAGTTTTGGGTGAGCGATACAGGGCTATCTTGTTTAAGAACAGCCTGTAGTAAGAAAGGGAAGGTATTGTATTTGTTTCAAAAGTTACATTTTATTGTTATTGGAAGTAACTGAGCAATTATATGATGTCATAGTTTTGGTTATTTTGCTCACTTGTTATGATGTGACAAGGTGAGCTTTTGTTATCACTCTTTGTTGTATTTTATCCAAAGTTTATTGTGAACACATAAGATATCATTTTACAATGTTTAAATTTGGGTGTCACCTCTTTGCCAGATTCTTATGAAACTAGTCACCTCTATGTCATTTTTGGTTTCATATTCTATCAAAAATTAGGGAACTAGGTCAAATATAAGAAAAGGTCTGTTAATACTTTAGTGGTCACATTCTCTCTCTGATCCAATTGTAAATTGGTTAGAACATTATTTTAAATGCTTTCAAAGTCAAGCATGAAAGTAGCATATTTAACATTTAGGTCACAAGGTCTAGTCTCAGTGATTAACAGGTCACGTTCCAAAGTGGGTCATGTGCTTCCAAGCATTTGATCAACAACTAAAATCATTAAAATCCATGTTAAAACTTACATTTTTTACCTGATCTTCATGGCAATTGATCAGAATGTTCAAATAAATAAAAGTAGGATCTCGGTAACAAGACTCAACTAGATCGGATAGACGAAAATAGTTGGTTCATACTCACAATGCCTTTTTTTCTAGATCTTCATGAAACATTAGTTAACACCACTAGGAAACAATCAGTTTCAGGTGAGCCACATTGTGCTGTTAAAGCTATCTATGTGTAGTATAGATTGTTACAAAACCTTGTTTATCAATAAAAATAAATGAAAAAAATGGCTTTCTAAAACTTGTAGTCTTGGACGATATATTCATCAACTTGTAATCTACGACAATCTTTTGAGAAGAAAAACAAAGTTTGATTATTATTATACCCCAACATACTGTGATTGGGGGCTAGCACAGGAATTCTCAATTATGTTCCTCGAAAAATAATGGGTTAGCATATTGTTGCTGTTTTATCCAGTTGTCTGGACCATTTCTCCCAAAAGAATTTTAAGTTCAAATATGAGATATTTAGGTAAATAAATTTCATTGAAGGGATGCAGTGTCCAAGAACGAAAACGATTGCACCACAACCATTAACTATTGACCTGCGAATAAATGACAAGCAATAAAAAATTACACAATTGCGGTGATGTAGATTAACTTAAATGGATGCTTATTTATGTTATGCTTTCCGGTGATTTATACAGAAATATCAGTGAAATAAACTGGTATTTCACTTTTTTAAACAGTGAAAAATAACAGTGAAAATATCGATATTTTTCGCATTTTTTTCTGGGAAAATCGATATGCCACCGAATCCAACAAATATCCTCTATATATCCATCCTCTTCAAAAGCATCGTCAAACCAGTACTTTGATTATATTAAACGGCTAAAATTTAACTTGTTTCAAAACTGAATATAATCATACATAAATGTTAAAACTGGGAACTATCAGTAATGTTAAAGCTTCACGACACTCATCAGTATTGATCAAAAACAAACATAAATCATTAAATGCATCATATCACAACAATTTTAAGTAATCGTCACTTGATAAATTCTATGCAACTGATAAAACCGATACAAATCATACTATTTCAGTCACATAACTTAGATTGAAGAAGTTTTAAACAAAAGCATTTTGCCAAACTTTTAAAATGTACTTATGTTAAGATTGTAAAATTTAAACCAGATTAAAAAATATAAGTCACCGCACTTTGTGTGGGCTAAAAACTAAAATTTTAGCACAAGCCATAAGACGTATTTTACAAATTACCACAATGCCGCTGACTTTCGTGCAAACTTTCGGGAATTGATTGACACATTTTCAATAAATATCATAGTGTTTTTAAAGTTTAAAAACATTTACAAAAACGACGTCAAAAGTAATCAATTAAAGTCAAATAACCGCAAGATTTAATAACACAATGCCGTCATTCGTAAAAAGCCGAAATAGATCACTGCCTGATCGTGTTATCTAGTATTTACTTAGGCATAAGGTAGACTATTTATATTTATACCTTATATTGATTTTAAATTTCTGTTTCCATTCAATTACGATCTTAAAAAATAAGTTTTATTTATGGCTTAAATACTCGATATTTTTAGATCATACGTTCATTACAATATCAACATATAGTCATTATACATCACTGCACTTCAATTCACTATACTGCGTTTACTGCACTGTATTTTGTATAAGAAAATACATTCCCTCATTCATTTTTGCCATTTCTCACACACGTTTTAAATGTTTGGCTTGAATGCTTATCATCCTTAGTAGTTTAGAATATCGCCTTTGACAAAAATAATATAACTTGACAAAACACCCTGCGCATCATTCTGGAACAATATCTGGAGTGGCATTCGCGCTGTATGTCAACTTCATCGACTATGAAAAGGCATTCGACAGCGAAGACCAGGAACCTCTGGCCATTTCAATACGGAGTGCCAGGAAAGATCCCCAACATCACCAGGAAGTCTTATGAAGGGATGACCTAAATATTCGTTCATGGCAGACAGCTCACGGACGCCTTCGAAGTGAGAACCGGAGTGAGGCAAGGCTGCTTACTCTTACCTTTCCTGTTCCTCTGGTCATAGACTGGGTAATGAAGACATCGACGGATCAGAAGCGGAATGGAATTCAATGGACATTATGGAAACAGTTGGAAGACCTCGACTTTGGCGATGATCTGGCTTTTCCCACCAACAACGGATGCAGGAGAAGACAAACATGGTAGCGGACAACTCAGCTAAACTAGACCTCACCATCAAAGGGAAGAGAAAAGCATCCAACAACACACCTATCATAGTCCAAGGCGCGGCGCAGGAGGATGTGGACAGCTTCACCTATCTCGGCAGCATTCTGGACTACCCGGGAGGAACGGATGCAGATGTCAGGACCAGCACCGGTAAAGAACGAGCAGCTTTCCATCAGCTGAAAAAACATCAGGGGATCCAGCGAAATTGTTATCACCACCAAGGTTAGGCTATTCAATGTCATCGCCATTACTTCTCTATGGAGCTGAGACCTGAAGAACCACTGTCATCATCATTAAGAAAAAAGGTTTTCATCAACATCTGCCTCGGGAAGATCCGCTGGTCAGACAAGATCTCCAACGAAGAATTATGGAAGAGAACAAAGCAGCTGCCAGTTGAAGAAGACATTATTCAGAGACGTTGGCGGTGGATAGGCCACACCTTTCGCAAGCCTTCATACCACACATACTATAATTCAAGCCATCTCTCTCATGGAATCCACAATGGAAAAGGAAGCAAAGGCGGTCTAGAAACACCTGGCGCCGTGACCAGGATGCAGATGCTAAGCAGATGGGCTAAACATGAGGGCAGCTGGAGAAACAGATCCGATACGTATGGAGGAAGCTAGATGGCCGCCAGACGGGACCATAGGCGAAGACAAGATAAGATGAAAACACCCACCGGTACTTTATTATGTTTAATTCGCTAACTTTTGAGCATGGCACTCAGTTTTGTTTAATTTTCTCACCTTTTAGCATAGTTGCCTATAATCAACCGCACAAATTATTAAAAACTGAAGCGTTGATACAAATCATTGAAGTCCTCATCAATACTTTGATAAAGCTTATAAACATCCATTTCACTTTCATAAAATATGTCCAATTTTGTAGGAGAAAGAAATATTTTTTTACGAAGAAAATCTATAAGCGCATTTGTTTTTGAAATAATAACCACTTTTATTCCTTCTAGACTTTTCCCAAAGTGTGAATCTTGCTAGCTTAATATCACGACTTCGTGCTGAATCAATAGAACCTAATATGTTCGTATTTTGCTAAAACTCCATTCAGCGGCACATTAACGTGATGGCCTTTATTGTTAGAGATTGATAACGTTAAAGCCATCGATATGGTGCCATGGATTGATAACATGTAAGGATATTAAATTGTTAATGCACACTTGTTGATCCCCATACGTCGTTTGCACTTTATATGTATGGAATTAATTCGTTTTTTAGTTGTCAAATTGATAAAATACTTTATAGAAAATAGAAACAGCCTTGTAATGTTCATCATGAATATCCAATACCAGACACAACCTGAATCAAAATGGAAGAATATAATGTCAAATACATTAGCGCTAATGGTTGTAATCGAGTGACGCAATCGTTAAAGTCTTAACAAATTGTTATATTTTTTTACACACCTATCAAATGGTACGGAGCCATTTCCTTATTTAACCATTTCGATAATAAAACAGCTAAAAATATTTCTGGAAATAAATTTGTTTGCAATAAATGTAGCTAATTTTTGTGAAAATAAATATACAAACTTGGTAATCAAACTATAATGGCTTGCGTATCTGTTTACATGGTCGTGTACACATTTTATTTTTAATTTCGTAGGATGGTATTAGAATGCCCTTCTTCTTACCTTTCCTTATTGAGAGCGTGCTGCAAAACAACTGAAAGAATATCAAATACGTTTAAACTACTGTACGTCACTGCTATTTTTATCAATACATTTGTAAAACATTTGAATTTTTATAAACCAGAGCTTTATAGACGATGCATTTATAAAACAATTGAAGAAAACCACAGCCACTTTTTTCTTGTGTCCATTTTAGGGATGGGATGCGGCGCTATATTGTAGGCCCGGAAAATGTTCAGAGGGTTGAATAAGGGGTTGGGTTTTTTAAAAAGACCCCCCGCTAATTTAGCCGTGCTTGTCCTTTTGACAATGAATTATTCGGTAGGTACTTACAAAACGAGTTGGAAAAGCAATATCGAGTTGTTCAAAGATTTAACTATGGAATTGTGCAAACAGAAACCGATAAAGATGTTTATTCAAGCGATTATAACCAATCAGGTTTTAAAAAATCGGTTGATAGCCTTCAAACCAAAGATAACCAAAATGATGACGAATACGATGATTATAGTGATTTCGATGAACTGCTTACGGCGAAAATTGAAAAGAATTGTACTCGTACCCGCCCCAATTCATATCGAAAACAAACTGAAAAGCAGCGTAAAAAGGCTGAACAAAGGCGTTTGCAAAGGCAACTTTCAGAACGAAGAACAAAAATACGTAATGCAAATCGAGATCAAAAACAAATATATACAACATTTAAAAACAGTAAACAAGAGCTATATAGACAAATAAGTTTGTAAAAATAGTTGACTACTGTAAACCATACCCATATAGATAAATATGTTGTAACACTATTTAACTACTGAAAACCTGAGTTTTACAGACGAGTACATTGGTAAAACTATTGAAATTCAGTTAACCAGAGCTGTAGACAAATACACAGAGAAACTAAAAATATCGTTCCTTAATCTTACTTGCACTTCGTAAGGATATATACATAAAGGCATATTCATGACGTTGTGCACATGAAATAGTATTTATAACATTATTGTTATAACGTAATACATGTTTTAATAATGGGCTTTTCTTATAAGTATTTCGATATAATGTATCATGTGATTTGCGTATGTACTATCTATTATTGTTTTGGCATTTGATCAACTATAGTACTTGTATTTTGAATATATAACAACGGTAATTCTCGTATAGGACATTCTGTTGATAACAATACATGAAACCATGTTATATTTGTAGTTTAATTGCATTGTACAGGAGTACAGGGTGCAGAACCAACGGATGGGCTGGACAGAATGTATGAACACCATTAAGAACTAATTTTTGCGAATATCTGAAGTTATTGAAATACATATGCAACAAATCTATAGTGCATAAAAGACAGGTTTTTTTCATGCAGATTGTGACGATTTCTTAAGGTATACGAATAAATCATTGAATACATCTGAAATCGGTGTCACACAATTTCACGTTGCGCGAAGCATAACCATATACACGCATCATCCCATGCAGTCAAAATATAATATTTGAACAAGAACACATGCTTATTAAATAAAGTAATTCTGATATATTTCATATTGCCATAAGCAGCACACAAATCTGTCTTTTATGCACTACTTGAAATTCTTAAGAAAAATTGTTTTACAAATTTATTTGAAAAAGCACCACTTACCGCTGTGTTAACATCCATTAACGTTTAATTGGGAACCCCACAAAGTCACGTGATTCTGCACCCTGGAGTAGTTTGATTAACCGTCAGATTGTACTAAAATTGTACTCAACTTGATAGAAAACTGTTTGCACATACAAGTTAGATAAAACAAACATTTTATAGGAATAGATCAATGATGACGCTATTTTGCCAAAAGAAGAAGATATGCATCAACATAAATTCCATTATATTATGAAAAACCAATTGTTAACATTCCGCGACATCACTATGTTTCTGTCGGCTGTATACTGATGCGTAACAACACTACTCCATTTGCATACTTTTTTAGTCTTTGTTAAAGAGATAACGTAAACATGGTCTATACTTCAAAACCTTAGAAACTATGTGAAACACAATGCATGAAATTGATTTGTAATGCAGTTTATTCTTTTTCCTCCAGATACGTATTCAAGCATGTACATTCGATATAAGACGCGCGTTTCTTAATCGAATCCGGTACATGAGCATTTTGAACACTCCTGTGAACACAATACACGTCCATTGTTTTCAAAATTTACCTCAATTGTGTCTACAGGTATCACTCCTCAAAAAATGCGTGTGCTTATGTGCGTTCTATGACAGGAAATCCGTAGCACTATTATCAAATCGTTTCATCTTGTTCGCGAGACACTTCAACTAAAAGTTTGCACGAATCAACATACTGAATATTGGTTTAACAACTGTGAACATACAATAAGCCTGTTATTTATTTAAAAACACAATTTAATATAAAATGATAGTCAATTATTACTATCATCGCCCACATGTTTATAATGTGTCGTTCCATCTCAAATGTCTATGCTAGCAAACATAATTGGAAAAGAAAGTAGAAGCTGCATGACATAACATGCTTTTTATTGTACATTTAAACACCGTGCCTAGTGTTAGATGTTCAGACCATGAAAACGTTATCACATTAAAATGACTTTTGATAAAAATTCATGTGTTTTGAAATTATTTCATCATTCTGCGGACTATATGATGTCTTTATCTTAGTTTATGAATCTCCATAAAGATTGCATCCGTTTACAGATGACAGTAATGAAGTGAACATAGTGACGTCACGGTATGTACACAGTGATAAAAAAACCCTGATAAAGGCCGCCATGGTCGAATCGTTGTTTCAGAAATAAATGGGAATACTTTTGTATCACTAAAGCACAGACAATTCATGTAATAACACAAAATGCATCTGAACATATTATATAAATTAAATAGTATTATTTTGGTAACATCGATGAATGAAATGGATGATCAAATAAATAATGTATAATAGCCACACACACAAGAGAAATGATTATAACATATCAAACCTTTTTCATATCAAACTCCATGGCTATACCAATACGTATACTCTAGAAACAATGTCAAGTACGTCCATATAAGATTCTTCCCACTTACACAATAATACACAGTCCTCGCAATCATAAGCTCTTTCGAATAAATCGGAACGAAAATCAATAAAGGTTTTGGTTGAAACCCACATGACAGAGTCAACGTACTAGAAGCAATGCCTAACATGCAATTATCGGCTGGCAGTTCTTCGCAATGCTGGATATGCGCTGTATTGGATATTGGAATATTACATGAATGGACATTGGTTTTCGGTGTTATGTTCACCATTTTGCGTTGTTATGTTAACCCATGTATGCCTAGCGTCAAGAAAAATGCCTTGGCATACAGCGTAGACACAAATGAGACGCCGCATCATGCGGCGTCTCATCAGGGTCTGCGCTGTTTGCATAAAGGAATTTCTGTAAGAAATATTCTAAATAAAGAAATAAATATACTAGACATCCCTAATTTTGGAAATAAATTGATCAAATTTGGAAATAAATTGATCCAATTTTGCAGGATGGGAGAGTCAACTAGGCACAAATGGGTAAATATGATGAACATACGGATATATGAACAATGAACAACGCATAACCTAAAGCTGATTATACAGTGTAATTATTATGTATTAGGCCGTTTTCTTAGAAGACTGGGTTTCACCCATGTGCGTAAAGTGTTGCCAGTTGAGCGTGAGCAGTCCGCAGAGAATACTCAGGGTAAAAACGTTCCGCCTAAACTTGATTTTTGAACGACAAATCCCTTTAAAGCGGAAAGTGTCGTCCCTGATAAGCCTGTGCGGACTACACATGGTAACCTAGGTGACACTGTACAGAGCGGGGCTAAATTACTGTCAGTAGTATCCAGTATTGCATTCAACAACAACCCTCGCTTATACCGCGAAACGTTCAGGTAAAAATCACGCATGCAAGTGTAATATAAAACAACAAAGATCTTGTACCTGCTTACAACAATCCGTTCTCACACGCGCGCGCATTCACGTTTTTTTGGTTATTAACAATACCGACTTGCCATTTAAATTGAATGCATTTTTACATGTATAACACGTTTAAAAGGACATTTGTAGTTATAAATAAAAACATGCAGTCAACTTTGTTTTTTTTAGATAGATTGTCGATTTAAGTCATCTAATCGTTAGAGAAAACCATTATTTTATATAATTATATCAAAATAGTCGACATTCTAATCGATTTTCTCAGGTTTTCCACCGTTCGTTTACTTCGTTCAACGCTTCAAAAATGATGTAAACAGTTTGTTTGTTATTTAAAAAAGGTGAATCATCTGCTTATTGTTCTCTATATATCACAGGAAAATCATACATCCAGTCAATAACTACTTTCATTGAGCAATCAGTTGGTGATAGTACACTTGACAGATGGGCACCATTTCACAGCGTTAAACGTGTTCGTGTCCAATTAGCTCATATTAAGGAACAGCTTGTTTGTCAACATCATTATATTATTCAACCAATGCCTACATAATTGCCATTAGAGCTTGATACGAAGGGTTAATGTATTGTGGTTACAAATTAATTTGTCTTGTATTGCATTGCATAGACATGATATCGCTGTCATGTTTGTCAGAAGATATGTACACTGTAAAATGTGAAATGTTAATGAGTCAATGTTTATTTTCTCATCACGAAATCACGGATTTATTTTGTTTAGTGTGCGGAATAACAAGCATAGACGAGGGCTTTCCGGAATTTTCATTCACTCACTCTAATAATAAAATAAGCCTGAATAACTTTCGAAAATTATATGGCACATATACTTGGAAGTTTTTATAATTTAATACAATTTCCATACAAATGTTTATTGTAAGAATGATCAAATTACGTTACCATAACAAAAGTAGGTTACCATGTACAGAGCACTTTGGCGCTGTTCTACAAGTATGACCATACACAGTGCAATCGTATACGTAAATTGGCAATACATTTTAACGATGATACAACGCTATCAGATGATACTTATGGATAAAACATCAATATTTTATATGTTTTGATCCCGTCATGTTTTTATTTAAATAGATAAATAGATGTCTAGGGTTGTTTCGAAAAACATGAAGATTGTTCGGAGCAGAGTGGTGACTCGTGAATTTGTTGAACACTTTAGCCAACATAGTTTTTTTTATAAAATAAAGTCGATGGTGGTTAGTAGCAGGGATATAAAACCCATAAAGAAAATGTTGATACTGATCCAAAACTGACACGCATGGACGTGTTGCATCGTAGCCTTTCGTAGGTAGGAAAACAATAGTTCGAATTCATCAGTTAATCATTAATAAACTGATTAACTTTAACTTAATGTTAATTTGAAAAATAAAACGTATATAGTAATATGTAAATTAATTAAGTTGAACACCTTAAAGGGACTGTCAACCACGACGACGAAGAAAAGAAAAGTTGTAAAATACAGTATTTTTTCACATTTATTAGTTTATATTAATTAAAATATTACGACTGGTATATTACACAACTTTAAAAAATCATATTTTCAGTATATTTGGTAAGAAATTTTACTGGGTATGTCTACCAGGTAACTACAAGTTCACTATCAATAACGCCAGTAAGATTGATCATCATCGTCACGTGGTAAACCCAGGAATGCAATTTGTGCATGCGTAGTGAATTGTTTATATTTTATATATAAAATGATCAATCTACTTGCGTTATTTATAGTGTGAATATCGTTATGTCACCTATTTTCGCGATGTACTTTCGATTTCACATCTTAAAATTGTATTACTAAATATTCTGAAAATATGAACTTTTTTAAGTAATGTAATATACTAGTCGTGATATTTAAATCAATATAAACCTTCAATTGTAAAAAATACGGTATTTTAGAACTTTTCTTTTTTCGTCATTCGTGGTTGACAGTCCTTTTAAGTATAGTTTTCAACTGATACAAATATTTCATACTTTCATTGGTATCCATACCAAATCATATAAGTCTTCTAGTTCATGTTTATGTCACCAATTAATAAACTACTCTGTAGCAATAGAGGGTATGTAGTCAAAGTAATACGCTTTTTCGTTGATTCAATGTGTATAAACAAGTTTAAATGTTTTAAATTACAATATATTGTTGTTCAGGATAATGCATACACTAGAAATATATATCGTCCAGTCACCTTTTTCGGTCGGTCACCAATTTTGGTCGATCGTAGATTTTTTGCTCGTATGCTCTATCCAAGTGACGAATGCCGTCATCATTTAGTGTGTACATAGCAAGTGTCAACACCGATAGATACTCGCATTGTTTATCAAAAATGAGGACACAAAAAGTAAGTTAAAGTATTCCGATCTGAATTGATTACCATCGACATTTAGGTAATTTTTGCTATTACTTTGTTTGCTCTTAAAAAAAATAAATTAACATCAACACACAGAAAATCCGTTTTTTATAGTTCCGAGTATACTTTTCTTTTCGAACTTAGTTACTAAATCATATGTGTTGCTCTTTTTGATCCATTGTTTCAAATTAAGATGCGAAAAACAAATATCATCGATTACCTTAAATTCGCGACCTTAACATTCAATGTCAATATTTTAATTGTAACATATGAATATCAGCAATAGCAAACACTAACCTTTTAAAATAAATTAAATACATCCCTTGCAGATGTGTTCCTATATAAATGCATTTGTTAAAGTCTTAAACACAGGTGGTTAGCGTGTGGCTATGATATTAATTAGTGAAAACATCATTTTGAATGATAAATAATCATATTATAACGAAAAATCAACTTTTCTGGAAAAAAATTCACTATCAAATATATATATAAAATAGTGTTGCAAACAGGCCCAGATTACTAGCTTATTGTAGGGGGGTAACTGGTCTACAATTTTCAACAGCAAGTGTTATATGTCAAAATGTTCGTATAGGTCTGTAGTTTTTTAAAACGACTTTCGTTTTCTTCAAATAGGTCGGAGATGGTAAAAAAACAAGATGGCGTACAACATGGCTGACATTAATATGTAAAGGTGAAATTAAATCAAACATATTAGTTTAAATAAAATTTATTTTGAATAACAACACTATTATGTATTAAAAGTATTTATTTCATATTGTATATTTATACACTACATTATTAACAACAACTCAGTTCATAAATAAAAAAATGTCAAGGTCAAAATGAAGGTCAAAGGTCAAATTAGTGTCTATTAATTAGTTATTTGATAATCTCCCATTCATACATTAAAATATACAATAACTTAAATAATTTTATAAACAAAAAGATAACATTAATATCCTTTTATGCCTGGAAATGGATTGGGGGCTCTGACCCTCAAACATTTAGCCTTTTGGCCTACGTTTTTATTCTTAATCCCAAGTAGACTCTACATTTCTTTCTGTAAAAGTGTTGCATATTTATATATATAAGGATAAGCACTATACAAATAAACTAACTATAAACATACCTTTTGTATGACATGTTTGCCAAAATTTGTTTTTTGTTTCATCTTCCGCAGACAAAACATCAAGGTCATGTCTAAGTAATAACAAAGGAAAGCAATCACACACTTACTGTCTGAGGTGAAAAACAGCTATGTTTGATCTTAGTCCACGCAAACAAAATAGTTTGCAAGTGTTTTTTTTATAATTTAAATACTTCTCATCAGTTAATAAGGTTTCAACATTCATAACATACAATTTAAACATAGCAAAGCAAAAAAAACATGTCTGTGTTATAACTGTTAACTAGAATTTTATGACTTATTCAATACATGTTAATCTAGACTGACAGAGCTTACTGGTAAAGCTTCTATTTAAAAGTAAATTTAAGAAACTTAGACCTAATTATATCTACAATGTTAATATTATCACATTATTTTCTCTATACCGTAATTATATCTCAGAGTAATTTATTCCATTGTCTCGCTTGCGTGATCTTATTCAATTATTTGACAAGTTAGGGGCGGAACAAGGGGTTAAACGAGATCCTGTTGTAAATGCATTCTTTACATTTTTAACGCGTTATTTGATAACAACGTTAAATAATTGAATCAATTAAATTTAAACTGTGTTTGTCTCAATATATTTTATTATATATCAAGATATCATTACAAACAGCATCCGCATGAGTGTTTTTTATTCATTTTATTTCAAATAAATGTTATACAAATATGTATCACATGCATTTTACTGCTGTTTTCACTGAAAACTTCCATTTTAATTTAAAATGTTATGTATTATGGAAAAAAATATAGAAATTGTTATGAAAAAATGCTTAATATGGCCAACTATTCAACTTAAGGTGTGTTTTTGGTTTTGGCGGCCATATTTGACACCATTTGGTTTCCATGGCAACTCCAACACTTCTGGAAAAAATAATACCCATTACAATACAATTCAGACTTAGACTTACATTTTGATATATAAAACTTAATGTTGGCTTTCATAGACTACTCTGGTCCCATATTTAGTGTCTCATTTGCTACACTAACAAGGTATCCAACTCAAAATCACCCGAAAACAGGGTGCATCGCTTTAAACAGCCATTACTTCAACAATTTTTCAGCGATTTTCACGAACCTGGTCTTATTCAACGCAAAAATGAATTTCCTTTCTGGAAATGTATAAATCTTGTTATATTTCTACACATGCTGGGTCAAATTCCAAGAAATAAAACGATACACAATTCGCTTGACCCAGTAGACACCGATCAGACAGAAGTCATGAATGAAATCGCCAGTTGTAAAGACACACCTTCGCATTGGACCAATAAAATCACTCGTGTGTTTAAAATGTCAGTTAGTTGAAATGTATGTAAACAAAGGTTTCAAACGGCACTGGGCAGTTAGTTTTGATGCATAATGCAACGGCAAGCACGGTGAGAATGTTTGTTTCATGCGATTTATTAAATTATGAATGTATCGAGGTCCGTAAACATTGCAGGGAAAATGCCTTTTAGTCCGTGAAGATTTCAGTCTGAGATACTGTCTGATCGATGTTAACTGGGTCAAGCGAGTTGTGTAGCGTGTTATTTCTTAAAAGTTGACCCAGTATTTGTAAAAATATTGCAAGACATGTACATTTCCAGAAAGAATTCATGTATGCGTTGAATAAGACCGAGATCGTAAAAATCGCTTTAAAATTGATGAAGTAATGGCTGTTCAAAGCGAAGCACCCTGCTTTCAGGTGATTTCGAGTTGAATACCTTGTTATATATATATATTTGATAGAGAATTTGTTTCCCAGAAAAGTTTTCGTTATAATATGATTATTTATCATTCAAACTGATGTTTTCACTAATTAATATCATAGCCACACGCTAACCACATGTGGTCTTAAAAATAAACATTGTTTATATCAGTGTAGAGATTCAGCCATTTTGTTTTGCTTCCATTTATTTCGCGAGTATGACGTCATAAAACAATACCTGGAAAGGTAGAAATAAGCTTAATTTTCAATACAAGTTTTAAGAAACGAACAATATATGGAAGTCGTACTACAACGGCAGACGACAACAAAAAACTCATGATATTTGATTTTCACACTCAACATATGAAATTCAATGATCGGATTTAATTGGTTTTATGAAAAAAAAGTTTTTTTTAGGCTAATCGATTTTAACTCTCACTTTTTACCTGTTTAATTAAAATGCATTATTAAAAAAATCTTCTGGCGTTCGAATTAGGTAAGCATTCGTGAACATTTTCTCACAATCGCATATGCGCACAAATTTTTTTCGCTACAGGTAACGTGACATAAGGCCAAAAAAAAGTATTGGTTCAGGGAACCCGACCGACCCTTTTTTTGCCCCGACCCTACCGATTTATTTTTTTTGTCCGCGGAAAAAAAATGCGATGGCGATGTTTTTCGCCGGTACGGTACGGAACGAGTTTTACCTAAAGGGCACTGTATCGAGAGACCTCGAATATACTGTCACGAGCCGAGCGGTAGCTGTGATTTTTCTTCAACTTTTCCAAACTTTAAGCTTTTGTTCAAGTTTAACATAGAACTAGAATGGACTCTGATTAACAGTAAACTAAGAATAACATTTTTGCATATTCACTTGTTTTAAAATTGTCTAAAAAATATAAACTCAAGTTTTTTATAACATTTCTAAATTTTATTCATTCATAACAAATAAATTAAATACAACTTTCAATATATATATTTCTTAACAGACAAATTAAATCTTAGACATTTATCATTACAATACAGCAATATACATGTTCCATGTTATGTATTTGCACACTCTGTTTTATAATGTCCTAAAAAGATAATAAATGCAACTTGTAAAATTCAGTCTTAATTTTAATAGTTAGTCTTATTTAAAACTGTATTTTAAATGCTTATATAAGAACAATAAAATAGGTCTCACACCTAGGAAAACAAAGTTTAGAGTCCAAGAATGACAATTTTCAGCACACACAACGCTCAGTAAAGCGTGCAAGATCGCACAATAGAATTTGAGCGTTCTTGACACGGTAAATGTCACTCATCTTAAAATGATATTTCTGACGATATTACAATTAAACAATAGTCAAATACATATCAATTAAATAAATAAATCATTTATAAAGACGACTATTACCTTGTTATTAGATAATTTTGGTTGATTATGAGTATTAAACAAATGATTTCATATGACTGAACTGTCAAAAATACTGTAGTCAAAGTAAACTACCCAGAGCGCACTTATGTCAGCATCAGGAAATCAACTTCCTGTTTATCCAAAATGGCTGCCATATTAACAGACGCTAATACAATGAGACATTTAAAAAGGATATTACAAAAAATAAAGAAGCGCAAAAGGTAAGCATCGGCTGTTATCAGCTCTAACTACCACTCAGCATCCAATAAAAACATTAAATAACAGTGACATAGTCATTTAGATGCAAAGCATAAACGGTGAAAATGAACCATGTACATGTACATAAACACATGTTTTCATGAGCAATCTAGGGCATGATAATACAATTAATATGGGGCGAATTCTTTCGATTAGTATCTCGAAAAGAAACATAGAAATAAATATACTGGACATCCCTAATTTTGGAAATAAATTGAACCAATTTAGAAGGATGGGAGAGTCCACTAAGCATAAATGGGTTAAGATTATTGTCATGCCGTTGTGCAAAATAATGTACATTTAGCAAAAATAGCGATAATTGCTGAAATTTGCTTCGATAAATAATTGGTAGTGATCTGTAGGTTCAATTCATAATTGTGGTGAATGCTCATAATATCATAAGAATTATTGTCTGAACCCTTTTTATATCAATTTATTACATAATATTTTACTTTTACTGTGTTTTAATATTGTAGCCGGCATTGTTTTATTGCTTAAGTTTCTATCAGAATTTTTGGTTATATCACACAATTTTAAATTATTAATCCTTAAGTTTATGCGGCATAATAGTATCAATCACTCTTTCTATGTTTTATTAATTTTATGTACATATAATTATATGTTTTGTACAACGCCATTGAATATAATTATATAAATAGGCGTTTCAACAAATTAGCAAGTTTCAAGTGTCTGTGGTGGTCTGCAAATTATCAAAAGCAACACGAGACGTCGGGAACAATACATTGTTTTATTGATTACGGGAGCAGACTCAAGTCTACTTTAGCACAATGACCTTTACAAAGAGATGCGCAACTCTTACAATCCGAAGAACAAACTTACGCACAATCTTGCTCGACAACGAGGCTATATTCACAGCAAAAAAGTGACACGAAACAAGGCGTAAATATGATGCTAGCTATTATACCATGTGTTTCACACGAAGGACTATTAATAACACAGACTTGTTGAATTTGCGATTTCGTATTGAATATTTTAAATATAACATTTGTAATTATTAACAAAAACAAAGAGAGAATGATTATTTAGTTCACAATAAATTGCGTAATAAAACATAATTGGAGTAGCTATTGTACACGAATATTCTTTGTTTGAACAGTTGTAACAAAATATTTTAATTCAGAATTTTTCTTTATATAACATAGTTTAAGACACACTGACATACATAAAAAGAGTGAAAGAAAGTTGTATACACATTTTCAAAGCACAAAGCCATTTCGTTTAAGTCAATATTCTTATTTAAAATATGACGTGAGTATTGTAATAAAGATCTGAAAACAAGATGTACCCTGATAATTATTGAATGTTTCAAAATGCTGCACTTACGTCCCATGTGATTTTCACAAGTAAATGTGCATTGTTTTCGGAGACAAATGTTATTTGTGTCATTTGAATTATTACATTCATGTGACGAATACATAGTTTCTAGTACATGTAAATATACCAAAGAAGCTTTTGTTCAAAGAATACGATTCTAAATAATACTGTTTAATTAACAATTACTATTTTATGTTATTTAATGTTATGTTGTTATACATATAAACGCGACAAAATATCACGTGTTGATTAAAGTATGAATGTGATGCGCATTTCAAGAGGTCGTGATAACTCATGAATTTGTGGATAAGGGTCCCCTTGGGTCGAACCTTACGGTTAATCAATGACAAAAGCGAAATCAAATTTAACTCGAACCCAGTTCACTGCCACAATTTCAACTCATGATGCTAGCATGATACAGTGAGGACTTGTAACATTGCTGACAAACATTTTTGGTGAGGATTCGCAGACTTATTTCAAATTATTAACACTTTGATTCCTTATCTTGCCAGCAACGTACCTTCACGCTAAGGACAGCTAGCAGATAATGTAATTAAAGTCAATTAAGGTTTACTAGATATGGCGGCGGCTTCAAAATCCTTCACGGACTTTGCTTAAGAACTCAGACAGAAGGAAAGTCCACCCGATTTACTTTTTAAACATTCCAACCATTTCATTCAACTTTCGAACTTCGTTTGTGTTCATAGAAAATGTGTTCGTAGAACTTATGATATATTTCAAGTTATAAACTTAAAAAAAAACAACAACTGGCATTTATTCTAATAAGAATATTTGCATTTTTATAGGAATTAAATGAATTATCAACTGAATTTCCAGGCGATTAAGAATTTTAGTGTTTAGGTGTTAAAGTGATATTATGGGCATTTTGCACTGTTGAATTGAGCTGAAAAGAATTAACAAGTCAAAAGAGTTAGTTAAAATGTGGTTAATGACCAATTATCTGCAACTCATCTTGTTACCAGATGTTTATGAAAATATATTTTATATTCGATATCTTACGTGACCCACCCAGTCCCGTAAGGCGAAATGATCCTTAAAACAAAATTGTGTCATTGTGTCGTATGAACGAATTTGATAAAACAGGCTAATCAGGAACGACACTTTCCGCGTTTATGGTATTTTTAGTTTCAAGGACTTCTCTCCTTACCGAAAATCAAGTTTAGACGGAAAGTGTCGTCCATGATTAGCCTGTGCGGACTCCACAGGCTAATATGGGTCGACACTTTACGCACATGCATTAAGCCCAATTTTCTCAGAACAAGGCTAAAATTATCGGCTAACATCGCTTCGGTACTACATACTTGAGGGTTTATTCTATTTTAACAGAACATGCTTGCAATTATGACTCAAACATGCAATTCAAGTATTACAAATGAACACTTTCATTATTGTTCATTTGTTTTAGTCTCAAATTGCACGCACTCTTGTTCATTATTTATTGCCACTGTTTTAACCATCATATCTAGCTAAGGAACGATATTTCAAGTCAAATGCTCTTATAGTGACTACCGATAGATGTCATCTTTACACACTGATTGATTGTAGTCTAGGAATAACTAAAGCACTACGCTTTTAACATATATAATTCGTTGTTTTCGGCGTCAGGCGGCCTGGTCGAGAGCACCGATAAGACGATGATGTAAGGCCGCGTAAGCTGGCTTGGCCCGCCATGTTCTGCAGGGCATCCGCGGTACCAGGCCGAGACGAACGGTCCTAAGGGTCCCGAGCGAGAAAGCCCGGCGATCAGGCGTCGCAAGCTCGGTAGCCCGACGAGGCACGCGAAATTACCCCCACCGAGTCCCGGTTACAGCCGCCGTTCATCCGCGCTCCGCGGGTAAATTGTTTAACTTGGCTTTAAATTGTTACATGTTCTTACTTAAGTGTTTACGTATTTACAACTTTTTAAGCAGACGCTTATAAATCTTATATAGCTATACTTTACATTGGGACTCACGTTTTCGTTTTGTTTGCTCTTCTTTAAGCCAGTTTGCCAAATAGAAAGACACACACGCGACACTTAACTTTTGACGTTTTTATTACGGAAAAAAACTCATAAATATTGCCTCTTTTAAAATCCACTTCAGGATGCTTTAATATTTCCCTAAATTTAAAATATGATCTTAGATCATTACTAAAGCTCTATCGTCTTGTGCATTTTATAGATTTTTTACGTGACTCAAGATTCATACGCGATTGTAAAACGGCGTCGTGTGGTATCTCTTTTTTCTTTCTCCTGTGTGAATTATGTCAGCAAACAACAATCAATATGCACAGCTCTACAACATGAACATCATAGAGCAGAAGAAGTAATGCCAACGCAATCAGCAAATAGGCCAAACCTCGGATTAATTCATTTTCGTAAATTGTTGTCCCAGATTAGCCTTTTCCCAGGCTTTTTCAAACAATTTCCGTTTTTATATATTTGTTCATTTAAAGGAAATCTCTTCGAAACGAAAATAAAGATAAGGCGGAACGTATCGTCCCTGATTAGCCTGTGAAGAACTGTGAAGAATTTACGAACATTCATTTAGTTCAGTTTTCCGAGATCAAGTCTCAAAAGTTCTGCAATTACCGTCCCGGTAACATAATAAGGTGGGCAATTGTTATGAATTAATTAACAAGACACTTGTATTGTTAAATGGAAAGGATATCTACCTAATTGAATCATATTACTAGATCTACAATATAAATACCAACGTATTATATCTCGCAAGTGTTGCCTTTTCTATACATTTTTTCTCATCATGTTTGCTATATATTGCTTGCACGTGCGGAATCGTTCTTATTTTTACAGCGCTTTAATATATTCTGGTTTATATAAGAGTATTCATAGTTTTTTGTACTCATTCGTTCCTTTTTCTTTCTACTAAATGTCCTACTCTGTTTAACACAGGTATCATGCTATTGGTAAATACAATATTGTTATTATCATGCGATGTGGATGATGTTAAGAGTTATAATGTACATACATGTGTAATGCTGTGAATAAAATGTAGATAACATGATGTTTATAGTAATAATGCATATACAATGCTAGAAATAAAATGAAGATACATTTTTGTACACATATCTATATAAACTTTGTAGCTTTTATTGAAATATAATAATGTGGGTGCCATAGTCCTTTTTCGTTTAAAGACATCATCCGATTGTGCAAGACTAGACAATAAAATGTACTTGTTGGCGAATTTATTGTTGATTGATCATATTTGAGAAGCTTTTTGATTCGACCTAGCTCACGAAAAAAGGGGCTTACTGCTTGTGCGTAAACTATTAATCCAGATTAGCTTCAAAGTTTCAAAGTTTATTGGCAATCCGGCATTCTGCCTTTGGCCAAGAACATATATACAATAGAAATATGGCCAAGACAGGGAATCATGCAATAATACAATTTAAACATGAGCAAATATGTCAATCAAAAACATATATGTTTGACTATTAAATACAGTTATGTCTTTTAACATGCAATTATACAACAGCTAGATGATTTAAAGTATCACATCTAAGTTTGAACGCTTCAACTAAATATTTCGCAATGCTTTTTAACTTAAGAACATTTTTGGAAGACATCATTAATATGTATTTACTTATGGAAGGCCATGGTGTCCTGACATTATATTTTACACGCAAATCATTATATAATGGACAACATAATAAAAAGTGATATTCGGATTCACAAACATTTTGGTTACAGAGTTTACACTTGCGTTCTTCTCGGGACAGCCCACTATATCTGCCAACTTCTATTTCTAGATAATGGGAACTTAGACGAAATTGACTCATTTGGATTCTTAACTTTTCATTAGATATACAATCAAGGTATTTTTCATATTCGAAGCTTTTTTTAAATTTCAAGTACATTTCCATTTTGGACTGAGAAGCTAAAGTATCGCTCCATTCTTGAACAAATTGGTCTTTTAATCTTTGGTTTACCATGTGAGAAATGTCGCACGTGAAATCAGATAAATAAAGCGTATAACCCAAACCAAGATTGTCTAAAGTTGACTTCAAAGCATGACACCATAGATTATTTTTCGTACAATTGAAATTGGTTAAAACATTCATTTGTTCCATAAAAACTTGGTACAATAATGAATTTTGGTTATTTGCGACTTTCATCCAATAACGTAATGCTCTAAGTTTGCATAAAACGGCTAGAGGGAATCTACCCAATTCACTAAGAACAGTATAGTTAGAAGTAGATGGTTTTACACAAAGAATATTTTTGCAAAATTTGTAATGTAATTTATCAATATCAGGGTTGTCATAAATGCCCCAGACTTCAGAACCATAAAGTATGATTGGTGTTACTAATGCATCGAATAGAGCTAGTTTGGTTTTGACATCTAATTTGACACGGCCAAAAATAGATACAAGATGATGATATGCTCTAAGTGCTTGTTCATTTAATATTTTTACAGTATTAGACATATTTCCCGTGTAAAGGAATTTTATACCCAGATATACAAAACTGTTGACAATTTCAAGGTTCTCGTTATTTATTGACCATGTGTAGTTGCACCTGCATTTTCGTTTTTCAAATATGCATATTTTCGTTTTATTTATATTAATTTTAAGACCCCATTTAGTAGAGTAAAGGTATAAATTGTTAAGTTGGTTCTGAAGGCTTACTGGGTTAGTAGTAAATAATACAATATCATCAGCAAATATCAACATAAAGACAGATAGCAGATGCAAATCTGCATTTGACAGATTTTGAACATTTATACAATCTTTAATATCATTTATAAACAATATAAAAAGTAGCGGCGACAGGGGTTCTCCTTGTTTAACACCAAGAGATACATCAAAGAAGTCGGAGTACGACATATCCTGTGTGTTTTTTATACATGACTTAACATTTGCATATATACTTTTTATCATTGTTATTATTTTGCAACTGAGACCTGATTCAATTAATTTAATCCATAATGCTTCGTGGATTACTGTATCGAAAGCCTTTTCATAATCAATAAAAGCACAATATAACTTATGTTTCTGCAAAAGAACATTTTGTATAATGCTATGTAAGATAAAAATACAATCGCTTGTACTACGTTTGTCTCTAAAACCAAATTGAGAAGGATTAAACATATTTTCTCCCTCACACCAGCAATTGATTCTGTTGCGTAGACATAATGAGAATATTTTAGAAATTATATTAACAAGTGTGATTCCTCGATAATTGGAAGGCTCTTTCTTGTCGCCTTTTTTAAAAATTGGTATGATAGCACCTTTACACCAAGAAACTGGATAAATACCACGATCGAAAATATAATTGAAAATTTTAGTAAGATATGGTGAGATAAAATCATTAGAATCAATAAAGAAATCGGCTACATTGCCTAACAAGTCACAGCTTTTATTACGCTTCATGTTAGATATCGTTGTTTTCACTTCTTCTACAGTAAATGCACAATCAAGCGTTTCAATAGATGGCAACAAATTCAAGTCATAGGTGTCATTAGGATTAAATGTACTGCTATGTGCAGTATTTGATGATTGTTTAAAATGGTTTAAAAATTGATCCATGTCGATCCCATTACTGTTTGAGACATTTTTCTTTTTATATTTGTTTATATATCGCCAAAAATGTTTTGGATTGTTTTTGCTTAGTTTAGCTAAAGTATGCTTTTCTTTATTAAAAAATGTACGTTTTGTCTCCCTTTTAACGCGGCAATATTTATTTCTGGAATCTAAAAATTTAATCTTGTTCGCGTCACAAGGATAACGTTTATAAATTCTTTTACAATCATAAAACTCGTTTTTGTTCAGTCTACAATCCTCGTTAAACCACAATGATTTTTTCACGCGATTAATTTTACCCTGTTTACTGCCTGTGTGTACAGTTTTACCGTTAAGCTGAAAAGAGATATCAAAGATTATATTCGATAAAGCGTCTACACAGTTATCAATAGTGTCACGGTCCGATAGCAATTTATTTGTTATTTCGTCGAAAACTAATCTTTTATCTTCCAAAGTATGATTTAAGAAATCTACATTATTTTGTTTCCAATCAATTTTTATAAAGCTATGACCTTGGTTTGTTGATAAGCATTTATCACAAAGTAAAGTAAAATCAATCGGGCAATGATCAGAGAATTCGGTCAAATCAAGTACATTCATAGAGCTTATACGCGAGTACATATTGTAATTAACAATCACATAGTCAACCGTGCTTGCACCGACAGTGTTTCTACACAAATTATAACATGTATTAAGCCCTGGTTCTAAACGCCCATTCGCAATAAAAACACTATTTTCTTTACAAAGCGTAAGAAGTTTATGTCCGAACAAATTCGTCTGCATATCCGCCGATAATCGTTGCGGTAAAAAATCAGTAGGTAAATCAGGCTCAGGCATATCAACATAGCGGTCGAGATTTAAATTATCTACAAGATCTGATCTGTGACCTAATCGTGAATTAAAATCGCCCGTTAAAATAACATCGCCAAGTTGAGAATACATTTTTAAATCGTCTGATAACTGGTCAAAGAAATCAAAATCTTGTAGTATAGAATTTACATTACTGTACACAAGAGAATCAGCTGGTGGTATATAGCAACAACAAATATATACATCGTTATCAAAGCCAAAAAAATATTTAGATAATTTACACCAAATAATCCCTTTGTCATTTAAAGTTATAAGTTCAATTTTATCACGATATACAGTTTTATAGTAAACAATTACACCTCCGCTGTGTCTTTTCGCGTTTCTGTTGCATTTTGGACGAGGGCAAGAGAAACACTCAAAATTGTCAATATGAATATTAGTAGATTTGGCATTCCAAGTTTCTGTAAATATTAAAATGTCATACGAATGTGAAAAAAAATGCATTCGAATCACTTATCTGACTTCTCTAGAGTAACATATAAAAACATATGTACATATGTACATGTATTTACATGCGCCACACAATTAAACACATCTTAATCATGAAGAAGATAAGTTCTTAACAACGAGTTGTGCTTTATCAATATCTGTATTGTGTTTTTATACCTCGTATAACGAAATTAACCTCCACGTCCGCACGAGATTATGCAATACATAATATATATTTGTGTATATGAGTATCGTAATTATACGAGTTCTTTTAGATAAATACAAATGTTCAAATCAAAATGATAAAAATGCAGATTGAAAAATAACATGAACAAAAAGCAAATGATAAACATGTAAATGAAAAATGGATGCCTTTAAAAAAAGGTATTTGTTTATATTTTTTGTTTAACCCATTTATGCCTAGCGTCTAGAAAAAAAAGGAATTGGCAAACAGCGTAGACCCAGATGAGACGCCGCATGATTTTTATTAGTCTTTTGTGTTTAGTCCATATGGTTTGAACGTCCTCAATTTACGCTTTCAAAGTTGTTCGATGGTCTTCCGGTACTCGTCCGATCCATTTAATTTTTCGAGTCCCATGACCCGGAAGTCCGCGACGCTGTGGCCGTTCGTGTAAAAGTGCTCGGCAACCGGGTCATTGTGTCTAGTCCGTGTCCGGGACAGGTTAAGGAGATGTCGCTGGTACAGGTTATCTCCCGTTTCTTAGGTATCTTAGGTGTGAGGCTGAAACGAATATGTTCGGAAGAGACGGACTACAAAAACACAGAGATGAGATCAAAGAACAACTACTGCAGCGAGGATACAATGGCCGATTCGTCGAGACAAAACTGAAGAAAATTGATAGCAAGAAGCGAGAAGATCTGCTGCGTACAAAGGTGTCTTCAAAAAGTACTTCCAGGGTACCGCTCGTTATCACTTTCTCCAGAGCGCTACCAAATGTCGGCCATATCCTCCGGAAACACCTGCCCACACTCCACACTTCCGATTGTATGAAAATGTATTTCCTGATGCCCCGTTAGCAGCATTAAAAAAAGACTGCAACCTGAAAGACATATTGGTTCATAAAAAACACAACCGAATGTTTTTCCGGGTTCCAAACAGGAGCGGCAGTTGTGGGGCGCAGAGGTGCGCAATCTGTCCGTACATGATGGAGGCCGAAAAGTTCAGCGATACCACCGGCAAAAGCTACAATGTGCGGAACGAGGTCACCTGCAAATCCACCAATGTAGTCTACGCTGTACACTGCGAACGATGTAAGACCTTTGTATACGTAGGGGAAACGGGAAATACCCTGTACCAGCGTACTGTTTATTTTGTGAATAGTCGTGTGCAATTAAAATGCAACAGCAACAAAATCGAGCATACCTTTAATTGCTCTTACGTCACGTGTATCGGTAATAATCGACCATTATAGACCATTATTAGGGGATACACACCATAATTGACCCCTATAAATAAACCATAAATCGTGCTCGCGTCTTATCAAATCTATTATTATGAACATAAAACTTATAAGAATTGGTCGATGCCAGAATACAGACAACATTCGGATCAGAGCTTGAAAAGGCGTGTAAACTTTTCCAGCATCGCGACGTCATTATCTGAAAATCAAGCGCCGCGGCGTAATGGATTCTGAAATCCAGGCACCGCGGGCCCGCTGTGCTTAAACCGTCTGGGGAAATGCCTGTATATCAAATTCTCTCTTCCTAATAAATAGTACGAAAATCAATAAAAGAAGAACAAGAAATTTTTGTGCCAGTGGCAATGTCTGACGTTGGCATTTCTCGACAATTCAGGCTAAGCGCTATTTGTGATATTGCCATTAGAAATTAACGCAACAAATTCATCTACAAACGAATTGTTCACGCGTATGCGCGCTTGCGGTAAGAAGTAACAAATAAATATATTTTCGAATTTTAAAGCAAGATTATACGATTTTGTCAAATATTTATGAATTTATACAAAATGTGTAAAAAAACTTATTATACATATATTTCAATAAAAATTAAAATAAAAGTTAAGACGAACATGTTTCGAAAAATGCGAAATAAGCCAGATATTCAATTCTGAAAATGTCTGTACAGTCGAATTGCCAGCATGTATATCATGCGTGTACGATGTGAATCTAAATTAAAGTGATGTTATGGGCATCTAACAGTTTATAGGTGTCTAACGCAACCGTTGTTTATTTTTGGTGTTTTCACTTCATATACACGTATATTTGTTAATGCAGCATCAACATACTAAAACGATATCCCGGAAAGAGAAAAATAATGCATTTGAATATCAACCGTACTTTCGTTTGACAACTGGTCATGCATATACGATGTGAACCTAAATTTAGTTTAAGTGCAGATGCGTTTCATACGATTCAAATGAGGGAGGCGGAAAACTACAACGGGCGAGGCATGGTCAGGGGTGATAACCCCCCAAAAAGGGTTAGGGTAAGGGTTAGGGTTAGGGGTCGGGTTAGGATTAGGGTTGGGTCTAGGCTAACCCAAACCCTTACCCGACCCCTAACACTAACCCAAACCCTAACCCTCTACCCCCCCCCCCCCTGCACAATACCATACCATGCCTCGCCCGTTGTAGTTTTCCGCCTCCCATTCAATGACACAATTTTGTTTTAAGGATCATTTTGCCTTACGGGACTGGGTGGGTCACGTAAGATATCGAATTAAAAATATACTTTAATAAACAACTGGTAGCAAGATGAGTTGCAGATAATTGGTCATTAACCACATTTTAACTAACTCTTTTGACCTGTAAATTCTTTTCAGCTCAATTCAACAGTGAAAAATGCCCATAATATCACTTTAAAGTGATATTATTGGCATCTAACAGTTTATAGGTGTATATCCCAACCGTTTTTTATTTTTGGTGTTTTCACTTCATATACACGTATATTTGTTAATGCAACATCAACATACTAAAACAATATCTTGTTATTTTTTAATTTCGATGAAGGATCTAGCTCTGAAGACCGCAAGTCCGAAAATTGTGCCGAAAAAGTTTTACAGTTTTGTGAAAACAATTTAAATATCGAAAGCGTAGCCAAGCAGATGAAAATCGATAGAGCACACAGGATAGGGCCTCTCAACATGACAAGATGCGTCCAATAGTAGTTAAATTTAACTATTTCGGCGACAAAGAGACCGTGAAATCTGCGGCACGGGAAAAACTTAAAAATAGCAACTTCCGCGTTAGTGACCAGCTTCCAAAACAAATCCAAGATCGCAGAAAGAAACTGCTTCCATATATGATTGAGGCGAAACGACAAGGGAAACAGGCGAATCTTTCCTATGACGCGCTGTACATCGACCGCGTCAAGTATACCCATGACCGTCCACCCCCTGGCCCAGTACCGGAACTGCCACCACGTGGCCGCCGCAAATACGGGGGACAGCGTAGCAACGCCGGAATCCACCATGACCATGGGTATGACCCAACGACCAGAACTTAGGGAGACGACCGGAAACAGCTAACTGTGCTATCCTGGACTGTTCAGGATCTTGTTTCAGAACTAGAGGACAGTGATTTTTTTAAACTTTATTAATGGATATGACATTTTAATATTTACAGAAACTTGGAATGCTAAATCAAATAATATCCATATTAACAATTTCGAATGTTTCTCATGCCCACGTCCAAAATGCAACAGAAATGCGAAACGTCACAGTGGAGGTGTGATTTTTTACTATAAAACAGTATATCAAGATTAAATTGAAGTTTTTAATATAAATGTAAAAGGGATTATTTGGTGTAAACTCTCTAAAGCTTTGTTTGACTTTGAAAATAATGTATATATTTGCTGTTGCTATATACCACCCGCTGACTCTCTTGTGTACAGTAATGATAATTCCATACTACACGATTTTGATTTCTTTGAACAATTATCAAACGATGTTAAAATGTATACCTAACTTGGGGATGTTCTTTTTACGGGAGATTTTAATGCACGAATAGGTCAAAGGTCAGATTTGGTAGATAATTTAAATCTCGACCGCTATGTTAATATGCCCGAGCCTGATTTACCTATTGATATTTTACCGCAACGATTATCGGCGGATATACTGACGAATACGTTCGGACATAAACTTCTTACGCTTTGTAAAGAAAAAAGTGTTCATACCCTTGAAGAACATTTGAAAGTACCAACATTTCCTCATTGATGCTGGTAAACCAGGCTTGGTATATTGTAAAACAAGTGAAAAATCTACAGTTGAAACTCACTGTTTGTTAAACTTTAAAGAGTGCTGACCTCTTACCATCAATGTCTAGCCAGTCTTGCCCAGCCTGAATTAAAGGACCTTGACTCAGTATCTCCTGACCATGGTACCTTTATGAGGAAATAGGGCAGTTTTTTTTAATCGGACCTCAGTAGACAAGCTACCTGTCCCAAGCCGAAGTAATAATAACAAAAACTGTCTGTGTAACTCAGAAGTTGCAAAAAACATGTGCCCTATCCTATCTTTGTTTGTTTTAAGGTCGAAAATTGTATGATCCTGTTTTTCAAATAGCCTTAGATTATTTGTTTTGATTACCAAGTTATATGTTATTGTTTACCATATAAACTGTTCATTGGTGAACTTTCAGCAACAATTACTAGTGTGAAAATTTTAATATTAAATTGGCCTGTGGCATGGTATTTTCTAAATTGAAACTTATGATGTGATGCTATTAATGTGAAATGTAATGTCTTGAAACATGTTTTATAATTTTTGTCAAAACATTTAGCCATATAAATAAACCACTGTCCATGTGTGTTCATTTATTATGACAGGTGGAAATATATAAATTTTGTTGAAGCTCATCATACCCATGATTGCGAAACCCATTTACATGTAAAATAAGAATGTTGGTTGCTATGGAAACATTATTTTGGCATTTACTTATTTGTTGATGGAATTAATTCTATTTATATGATAATGGTATTATGTTTATTTTAACTGATTTATAGAATGTATCTTAATGCCTTAAAAATAATACTTGTTCATCTTTAATTGTTCTGAATTAGAAGTACATGTTGTTATTATTTGTGTTTATTTATGGCGGTTTTACTATGTGGGTTTCGTAAACAAATTGTAGTTAAATTGTTTGGTCAAATAATATTGTTCTTTTTCATGTTTGATATGTATGGGAAAGGATTTACTCATAAAATTAGGTGTTTTTGCTGTTCAAAACAGTAAAAATGGATATGTTATCTATTTGTTGCCATGGTAACCATGGTTACCATCAGCAAAATGTCTGTACATTAACATTTTTACCAGCATATATGTATGGCACTATTAAATTACATATATGATGTTTACGTTGTGCAAAGTATTAAATGGATTGAAATCAATACACTGTAAAATATGTGGATCTTTTCTAAAAAAAGGACATGTTGCACTTTAACTCAACCTATTTTCTTAGATTCTTTGTGTTACTATGTATTAAATAAACACCATGTTGAAATTAAGATCATTGACTATAAGCATTTTTATCATATATTTGACAAAAACGTAAATATTTAGTTTTTTTCCTGATATTTAAACAATTTTAATGAAATTAATGTATTTTATGTAAATTCGTTACCATAGCAACCGCTGTATTCAAATGGTTGCTTTTGTTCGCACATAAAACGTAAAAATCATGGTCAGTGTAGCTAATGCATTGAATCTATGTGTGAATGCTATACGGTAAATACATGTATACTGTATTTACAAAAGAGTTTGTTGTCAATGTCAATTGATATAGACAACCATTATTTAGCTAAAAGATCGTATAAAGGGTGCATGTGTTCAAAACTCAATATCTCAAAAACTATTATAGATAGAAACCTAAAATTTTGGATTTGACTTATGCTTGCATTCATCTTTTACAAAATGACAAAAAACGAAAATGTGATTTTTCCTCGTTTGTACTGATTTCTGTAGCCTATGACACATATATATATATATATATATATATATATATATATATATAGATATATATATATAGATATATATATATATAGATATAGATATATATATAGATATATATATAGAGATATTATATATATTATATATATAGATATATATATAGATATATATATATATATATATATATATATATATATATATATATATATATATATATATATATAAATCTATTCGCGAAATATGTCTAATGTACAATTAAGAGATGATTCCGATCAGTCATGAAAAAAATGATTTATCATTAGCAAATTGAGATATTTATGTGGCAATAATTTCTGCACAAATAATAAAAATGTAAGCGCCGATTGGGTCTCCTTGACGGCATCCCTTCTCTATACAGAAAGTATTCGACAATAATCCATTCCTTTGTATGGAGGCCATGGTATTATGCAAGAACATAGATATCCATTTTTGAAGAATTGGCGAAGGGTCATCCTTTAGAAGTTTTTACATGTTAAGGGAAATATTAGTTTGTCGGTCGATATAAACACGATGTCGAAGTCCTGTCACAAATTCTCATAACTTCTATTTCTAAGACTTCATTAACTTAGTTTTTGCAAGACACATATTCTTGTACAGATGTTATCCGTAAAGATAACATCCTTTCGAATGTATGTCGCATTTCATTTGTTTATGCCTCCCTGTATGTTCTTGTTTCTTTGTCAAACAGTACAAAGACGACTGTTTTAGTGAATATTGATATGCTTCTTTTTGGCCGGTTGAAAACTAGCAGAACATGACCTTAAGAACAAGACCTTAAGAACATGACCTACAGAACATGACCTTCAGAACATTACTTTAAGAACATGACCTTCAATACGTGATCTTCAGAACATGACCTTCAGATCATGACCTTCAGAACATGACCTTCAGAACATGACTTTTAGAACATGACCTTCAGAACATGACCTTCAGAACATGACTAAAAGAGAAATATGTGATTCCAGTCGTAATACAAACAACATAACATTAAGCATAAAACGGATCAACGTTCCGAGTGACACATTCGTTGTGACTCAATATCATTTTATACTATTGCTAAACAACTCTCAACAGGACATTTGTATGATGACCTTTGGTGTCTGATTTTATGTATTACTCTCTGGATTGACATCGTGCGCAGATATTATGATTAGTGCTGTTCAATCCCAAATGCACTTTTTGACGATGCTGGAACGGCATCGTCCAAGGTATGATAACCATAAAAATTCACAATGGCGACCTATGTAAAAGACCGAGCCAGTCCGATTGAGATAACTCGATTTTTCAGTTACTTTCCTTTTGCATTCGCCACTGCGTAGGAGATTGCTCGTCATTGATAACATTCTCCTAGCAGAGTTGTCGTTCGTGTTTCAACATTCAACAATGGCCGCCCCCATGAGAGTCTCGATTCAAAACTTTCTTACTGCATAAATTGGCTTGTTTCGCTATTTAGAAGCTGCCATTTAGGATATATGAATTATTTATTCACTAAATCTCCGCTTATGACAACAATAGTTGGAATTCGAAGGATATATACTCGATGTGAATGAAGGACTTTCTGGATGGTAACAGCTTGACACTGGCATACTGGTATTTTTAGTTATCAATATAAGTCACATTGTGCTTTATAAATTGTATTCGAGCATTTTGCGACTTATTGAATGACTATGATACCCGATATCAACATTTCATCGGGGATTTGCAGATCACCAAGCTATCCTGAAATTCAACATTGATTTCAAACTCTTTACTGGTTTGTACTCTTTCTTAGTGTTATTACTTTTTATCATTTTAAAGTTAAATGAACTGTGTCACAGTAAAAGAGACATTAAGGCGATTGTGGCCATTTTGGATCTAGATCAGCCTGCAATCGCTTGAAAGCTGTTTGCTTAAAAGCGTTTTTCTGACAATAACAAATTATTTAATTGGATACTGATTTGACTGCGCTTTTCATGTGACCTGGCTCAAATAATAGAATTGTCATTAATCAAATTATTTATTTCGAACATTAATCAATTGTTTTTCTTGTCCCTCGGGATCAATGACTCCAGCACTTTCCTGTTGAGAATTGAATACTGCTAAAGGCGATGCTAGGGGGCGTGAGAGATGTTGCACCTTCCAGTATCGCTCGATTGTTCATTGTCGGCTCGGGTACTACGTAAATGTACCCCGGGTACTCTTAAGTATACTTACATGTATCCCGGGTACGGTAAATATACTAAAATGTACCCGGGAAATTTAACCCTAAATCATTCGTTGTCGACTATTATTTTGTAATAATTATATATACACATTTATGTCAATTTTCTGTAGAATGGCCTCTATTTTATCGGAACACATACTCAAAAAGCATGTTGATGCAGTGTTTTTTGAAGAGAAGTGTGTTTAAGATAATCGGTTGCGCGTTTTAAGACATAAGATTTTGGGCGCGAATACAACTCGTGTACAGTCTAATATGGACCGAGTACAATTACGTTTATTTACCGTACCTGGGGTACATGTAAGTATACTTAGAGTACCCAGGGTACATGTAAGTATACTTAAGAGTACCCGGGGTACATGTAAGTAGTACCAGAACCGACAATGACCAATCAAGCTCCATTATCCCTCATGAACCGACTAAAAAAACCGAGTCGGCAATATTTGACTTAATTTTTGGTTTGGTTGCTCTCGAGGGATCGAAAATTTCAGAATCTTCCTAAAAGCCCTACGGGTTTGATCCCCAGAAGCGACATTGAAAACTAGCATACTTTGTTATCTAAAAGGCTGCTAAACCTGATATACAATGATAATGTGAATCTCTCACATGATGTTCATCAGTCATATTATATAAAAACTTACAGCAGTAGTAAACAACTGGACAATAATTAATGAACGCATCTTTCATTTGTCTTTGACACTTTGATTTTTACATGGCCTAGATTTAAATATGTGACTGGACTTTACCAGCACTCTTGTAACAGAGCTAAAGTTTAAATGTACCATTGAAGATCACCTAAATCCAGATTTGCTATTATAGACGTGTGGAAAGTTTTAAGGGTGTGACAAGTAAGCAAACATTGGTCATTACCCAGAGACCACAACTGATCTATGACTGTATTAAAACAAGAGAAATCAGTGCCTGATTTAGATTTCCTTAGAAGGTTCAATAAAAACTAATTTCATAAGCCTGGTAACAGTTTAACGGTAATGCTACCAATGTTTCACACCAGGGCCTTGAATTTGAAATCTAGGACATGCATGGTCATTTCTTCACGAAATCAGGACACAAAATTGTATTTTAAGTCCTTAATTGACCTGGCTATAGTTCTCAGATTATTATAAGCTCAATCAGTATATTTATATTATTATTTATGCTTTGTGTATTGTAAACATATACACAATCATGCAGTTACATGATAGCAATAAATAATATCAAAGCTACCCATACTATAAAGGTCATTGACAAAGCCTATGGTCAAAATGTGAACACATTGAGTGTAATCGCCCTCTCGTGCAAGCAAAAACAACACGTTGACAGGTTGTCATTTTTGACAGTTCTACTTTCACTTTCATTTTGTGATATCAAACTATTAACAATTATGTGGCTGAGAAAAATATCGCCATGGCTTTTTATGCCCCCGGAAGGGTGGCCTATATCAGTTGAACTGTCAGTCAGTCAGTCAGTCAGTCAGTGTGTCAGTCTGTCAGACCTGTTTACCCTACCGATTGCTTCTCAGTAGTATGGAGGGCATCTCTCAGTAGTTTGGGGCTGTTGTCAGTAGTTTTAGACTTTTCAATCATTTTGAGCATTAAAACACCATGACTGGGTCACATATCAGTTTAACGGTACATAAAGCATTAGATGAATTTACTTGCTAATAATAACATCTGTTAGGTGATTTTTTTTTTGCTTTGATGTTTTACAGCCTGTGCCATTTGGATTGGGAAAATAAACCATGAAATTGGAAAAAAACGCGATAAACCATGAAATTTGTAGACATTAAGCATTATACATATGAATATAAGTAACAAAATTACAATTGTTTTTAAGTGCATGTTTGACAGCATTTTATATTATAAAGTGCTGCTTCAATGTCTTCTTAAAATGAAGACAATATTTAGATAATATCCATCCACATGCATATTAAACTTGCAATAATCTATAGATTCTTAAATACACCATTTGCTCATAAGCTCCTTAAGATTAGCTTTTAATTTAATTCAGTATTTTTTAAAATTAAATATCATGAGGGGAAAACATAAACAAATATTGACAAACAGACTTTAGTGTTCTTGTTGTGTTAATGATGTATTAAATGGAGTTAGAATAATATATTTCATTTGTTTACCTTTCAATATCTTGCACTTGACAACCTCAGTTTAATGCTATTTTATTGAACTGTACAGCGTAACAAACATAATAAAGCAGACTATGCATATGCATCTGATTATACACAGATCCACTAACATATAAATCAAATCATGTTTGTCTCTTTCCATTTTCGAACGATACTCATCTTATTATAATAAATGCTCTAACTTTGTGAGTATACTAAACTCCAATTTTCCAACACTCGTTTCCGTGACGCACATTCACTGCGCAGATTTCTGATAAATATTTGTTCTTTTAAATCTCAAACGTAGTCTGTTGCGTTAATTGACACACGCATTACATTATTCCCTGATGACCATATGATATTATCCGTTGTTAATTTGAATGGTATTTATTATTTTCGCCGTTAATCGCAAATTCTTGTCTGCTTGCCGCCATCTTGGACGTGTGTAAAAACAGGCGTGCTCAATCCCGATACATCGACTGTCGTCGGTATTCTCCGCAATAGAAAAAGAAATGTGTATACTGGATAGCAACGTAAAATCGTATATATTCGGCTAAATTTGCGAACCAATGCGCAAGTCAGTTCGGTGACGACTCGACAAGCTCGATCATCACGTTCCCCGGGAGGCTTGAATTTTAACGTTTTGTATTACGCAAGCGCCAAAATGATTATGATTGATAAATTACCCGTTAAGACCGAAAATGACCGAAAGTACGATTAAAATCTGAAATTTGACCATTTTGATCGATGGATCCGTAGTTTTTCAGTTCAAATTTGTAGTGCGTAGTTTAGCCAAATAATCCGTAGTAACTACGGCGAATCCATAGAAGTAAACAGTCACTCTGTCCGTCCGTCCGAAAACTTTAATAGCCATAACTCTTTTAATATTAAACATAGCAACTTGATATTTGGCATACATGTGCATCTCATGGAGCTGCACATTTTCAGTTGTGAAAGGTGAAGGTGAAGGTCATCCTTCAAGGTCAAATGTCAAATATAAAGCGTCTGTCTGTCTGTCCGAAAACTTTAACATTGGCCATAACTTGTTCAATATTGGCGTGCATGCGTATCTCATAGAGCTGCACATATTGATTGGTGAAAGGTCAAGGTCATCCTTCAAGGTCAAGGTCAAAGGTCAAATTTTGCAATATTGAAGATAGCAACTCCATATTCGGCATGCATGTGTATGTCATGGAGCTGCACATTTTGAGTGGTGAAAGGTCAAGGTCATCCTTCAAGGTCAAAGGTCAAATATATGGCTTCAAAGCTGCACAGCAGGGGGCATTGTGTTTCACAAACACAGCTCTTGTTTAATATATTTTCTGCACATTTCTTCAAAAAACTTACATCAATACACGATTTTCTTCGTTAATTCAATCATTCCTGACAGACTTGTGTACATATTTCGCTTACATTTTGACGCGCGTAGGTAGGACCGCATTACCGCTTCCGAAATGTGTATTCATACTATTGCCTTCGAGGAACTTATCTGATGTTTGACGGAAAGGGCCGAAAATGTGCGAGTGTGGGTCAAGTTCCCCACAGGTACTACTTCCCGTTCCCCCAATTTGTTTTCCGTACCTAAAATTTTTCGTACCCAATTTTTTTTCGTACCCAATTTTTTCCGTACCCAATATTTTTTCATCCCCAATTTTTGGTTCGTACCCAATTTTTTTTCGGTCCCATTTTTTTTATTCCCAAATATTTTTTTGTCCCCAAATTTGTTTTCATACCCATTTTTTTTTGCAAAATTTTTGTACCAATTTTTTGTTTCGTACCAACAAACACAATTGTGGTGATTGTGGTGATGTAGATAAACTTAACTTGATGCTTTTATATCCATCCTCTCAAAAGCATCGTCACACCAGTACTGTCAGTACTTTGATTCTGAATGGCATGTCTCACTTATTGATTTATCGGAGAAACAAAGAGCGGCACAATTTTGTTGTTTAAGTGAATGTCAAATGCCAACTACAAACATATTTCCCCATAACTGTACACTGTGCGAACCAGGAAATATCGGTGTGAAATGGCAACGTTTTAACTTATCTTGTAACACAGTGCATCTATAACCAATAAAGCTACTTATAAGTACTAAATATATTTACAGACAAAACGCGTGTATTTTTGTTTTCATTAAGTAGATTACATGAAAGCAACGTAATTACGACAACATAATGTTCATACAAGCTTTTAATTCGAACTTTGACATTTTAGTTTAAATGAGCTATAGATTCATATCTTCGTTGAAAAAGGCATACAGCTAAAAACCAATTTAAAGTACTTACAACTGTTGCTGTCATGTAATTTGGCGAAGAATAGATAAGGCACTTATCTTGAAATGATTTACTGGCTACAATAACATGGTACTAATTGAGTCGTGTTCTGAGAAAACTGGGCCTAATGCATGTGCGTAAAGTGGCGTCCCAGATTAGCCTGTGAAGTCCGCACAGGCTAATCAGGGACGACACTTTCCGCTTTTATTTTTCGTTTAAATGAAGTCTCTTCTAAGCAAAAATCCAATTTAGGCGGACTGCACAGGCTAATCTAGGACGACACTTTAAGCACACGCATTGTGCCCGGTTTTCTTAGAACGCGGCTCAAATGTACCGCGCTCTGGGAAACACGGCTTTGTGCGTGTGCATATAGTGCAGTCCGCACAAGGTTATCAGGAACGACACACTCCACATAAACTTGATTTCCACTTAGAATAGACTTCCTTTAAACGAAAGATACAATAGAAGCAGAAAGGAGAAGACCCTTGATGCACATTCATAAATCCAGTTTTTTTAGAGTGAGGCTTAAATATTAAAGAACCGTTGTTGAGGACGTGGTATGCAAACCGGAGGTTAATAGGCACATCCTTTCATATGAGGTAAAATCATTGAACAGTTTATTCGATTCACTTATCTTTCTTATTTACAGTCTCTAAGTGTACGCACCAATCTGTTCATGTTTGAACGTGCTTGTGTCACACAATTGAAAACATTGTTATCTTTAAGAAGAAAGTTCCTATCATTAATCGTGTTTATTTTGTAATGAAAGGAAATGTGTCTTGTTCTGAGAAAACTGGGCTTAATTCATGTGCGTAAAGTGTTGTCCCAGTTTAGCCTGTGAAGTCCGCACAGGCTAATCAGGGACGACACTTTCCGCATTAATGGTATTTTTAGTTTCAAGGAAGTCCCTCCTTACCGAAAATCAAGTTTAGGCGGAAAGTGTCGTCCCTGATTAGCCTATGCGGACTGCACAGGATAATCTGGGACGACACTTTACGCACATGCCTTATGCCCAGTTTTATCAGAACAAGACACAAATAAACTCCCACTTCCGCATGATAGTACGTGCTGAGTTAAATACATTATTATTGAATATGACAAGCGTAATTATGCGATTGTTCTTTACATATAACAAACGATCAAATCAACATGATGATTAAACATAATGAAGTATAACATCCACACACAAGAAACGACAACATGATAATTGTTAAATGCACGTATTTTTGCAAATCATTTTGTAACTTATAAATTTTGCAAATGTGCATCAGCATATTATGATTTCTGGAAACACTAGGGTTAAGACATACAAGTAAAGGGTTAAGACATACAAGTAAAGGGTTAAGACATACAAGTAAAGGGTTAAGACATACAAGAAAAGGGTTAAGACATACAAGTAAAGGGTTAAGACATACAAGTAAAGGGTTAAGACATACAAGAAAAGTTTAATAATAGATTTGCGTGTGCAGTTCACAAAGGGCATTCAGGGACGAAACTTTCTTCTTTATGGTATATTGTTCGCTTAAAGTAAGTCTTTTCTTAGCGATAATCCAGTTTGCATATCATTAGACGTTAAACAATTAAATGCAACTATTTAGTCACGTGATAGGTCACATGGTACAGCGTCATCAAAATGGAATTTCATTAATAAAACGGATGTGATAGCAAGCAGGTTGGTTTTGATATCGTTTCCAGTTAATAACTTCGCTTTATGTTATAAAAAGAAGTTTTAAACCCTACTTTTAACGGGGATTGCAAAAAGGGTTATTTTTGCATTTTAAATCCGATTAAATCATTTTCGTCGCGCTATCGCGCGACTGTATGTAAGGCGCCGAAGGCGCCTAAAGGCGCGCGACCCGCGCTTAGCAACGATACGATTATACGCTTTTCCATTCTTTTCTACGTACCGGTAAAGTTCAATCGTCCCTCGAAATAGTCTAAGTCGTCGATGGTTAGCTTCCATAAGGTCGGCCATTTTGTTAAGGTTACTTGTACTTACTTACCTAGAGAAGCAGGGTATGTTTAAACTGGGGTTTAACCGATCGATTTATCTAACCAAGTTTATACAAACGCTTACCGACCAGTTATCAACAAATTATAGACTTTCAACCGCCGGTTTCTGGTTAACCACCGGTTTAACTGTTTACACAATCGGATGCAGAACAGCCAGAACGTAAGAGCGGCGTCTTTTTTTCTTTTCAGTGCCATTGTCCCTGGGTGGTAAAGATGCTTGTATATCTAATTGTGAAGCTGGTGGAGATATAGATCTGGACCTCGGCCTTGTTCCTTGTTGTTTCACCTGTTATTTATTTTTTGCGAAAGGTACTCGTTTTATATTTTCTTGCATTTTGACGCTTTAGCTATACAGGAAATATATGGAATCACCGTGTGTGTGAGTGCTTTTCGGAGTTCATGAGGCCTTTCCGCGCCTAGGGCTGCATTATGTGACGACCTTTAGTGTAACAGCACTCCTACCTAATTTATTTACTTCACTCACACAATTTTGGACGAAGTTTGAATCGTACCTACACTTTCCAGCTATTTGTTTACTTAATTTGCTCTTGTGCTGTTAGGGGAAATTTCAAGTGGAGTGACTTCCGGCGAGGCGGAAATATGGCGGCCCTTTCAAACATCCCTTTATCGGTAGTACATTTTGAATTTATGTACAGTTAATGACGAGTTACATGGGTAAATTGTGGAACAAAGTGAGTAGATATAATTCTGTGACCAATATATGCTAAAACAAGACGTTAAATGCTCAGAGGATCACGAACATTTAATCGAACGACAACAACAAAAAGACCATGGCGCCAACGGAGGTGGTGGGAAATCAAAATCTGGACAAAATTGTCAATCAAGTCAAAGTTCGAGCCAGAAACCATGTGAGTGCTCAGCTTTTGAACATATGAACCCCTAACCCGATGCACATTATATGTTTTATCAACATCCAGGCGTACCGCCGACATATAAACAACCGGTCTCGCCACCCTTTCCAACGTACCCAGCCTACGACATGAGTTTCTACGAGCTAATCCAAGAAATGAACTATCGTCTTAAAGCTATTGAAACCAACGTCTCCAAAATTACCCCAATAGAAAAAGATTTGACTTACTTGAGAGCACAACTGTCTAAAATCCGTAAAGAAAGTAAATCCACATCTAAACGAATACATTACATTGAAACATTCTGCTCAACATTCAGCGATATAACCGATGATATCATAAACTCCAGAAAACGCATAGAAGATGAATTATCGTTTGTCAAGCAGTTTAATTGCTGATTGGAAAACCAAATGCACATTGTGAGTAAACAAAACAATTCTCTTTACATGCAAGTTTAGATAACCAGACAATACATATGGAGAACACCTGATCGTGTTTGAAATTGAAGAGGCCCGTAATGGAAACTCTAGGAAAAACACTGAACAGACATTACGAGAGGCATTGACATAACATCTACAGGAAAACAGAAATATAAACACTAACAATGTTATTGACATCAGGGCGCTGACTTAAAGCATAGTATACCGTGTATGAAACCCAGCAAAAGCGGCCCAATCAAACCGCCCCCGTCCGATTGTCGTGCAATTTGAGAAATTGGCAGACCGATGCACAATCAGAAAAGAAGGTTTTTAACTCAATAACACTAGATAATCAGTCAAAATTCACGAACACTACCCGAAAAAAATAGAACAAAAACGCAAAAAGCTATACCCAGTTATAAAGATACTCACCGGAAGAAATGAACAAAACAGTGCTAGTGAAAGACAGGTTATATGTGAATGACCGACTATTCGACCCAATTTCTGGCTTCTACCATGACCGCAATATAATGAAACGCGCTTGTAAAAGCAGCTTTGATGCCAAGCAAGAATCCCCATTCGTATTTGAAAATTGCCGCATTACTGATAATTTGCAAACGGCAAACACACACCTTAATAACCATGTCCCAAGTAGAAGCCAATGCCCTACACTCGACACCACAAACACAAAAGAAAGCTTTACCGTGAACATATCCGAAGAAAGAAAGCCCATAAATATCCACCCGCAACCACATAAAAATACCATTATATTTAAAAATGTATGTAATACTACACCAGATAATTCAGCCTCACCAAATTTTCACAAAAACAAACACTCATATATGTTAACAATAATTTTATTAAACCGAATACAAAATGTATGACACATGCAACAAATCAGAATCATCTTAACATATTATCACTTAATGTTTGCGGCCCCGAGACAAAAATGTATACAACAGAATTTGTAATATTTTAAAACCAAAACAGCATAATTGGCCTGCAAGAAACTAAATTAGAAGACTTGGATCATTTCAGCAAAGAAAATAATAAATGTATAATAAAAAAACAGAACAAAAATATCTAAACGCAAGTCTGGAGGACTTGCTCTTCTCGTCAGAAACAACATTGAAGACTTCGTTTCAGAAATTGAATAAAAAAGCACACTAGTTTTATGGTTCACCATATCAAAAAAAAACTTTGCAACCTAAAAAGTGACCTTTTATGTAAACTAATCTACATACCACCCGAGTACTCAAACTACTCCGTTGAAGACCCTTTTCTCGAATAACAATCTGAACTTGACCAATTTACAAACATATGTAATCACATCTGTTTATTTGGCGACTTCAACTCAAGAACAAAACACCTAGAAGATTTTATTGTCATTGACAAAGACTTTTTTGACAGGCATCGCCTGGAAGAAATCTACTCAGAATTTGATTATGAAATGTCCATGTTCGAGCAGTCTCACAATATTGAAAAGACCAGGTATAGCGGCGATAACTCTGAAAATAATTATGGATACCAGTCCCTCCAACAATAATTCAAATGAACCTCACATTAAACTTTGGGACAGGTTAAAAAGCAAAGCGTTTTCTGAAAATATTAACCAACCAAAAAATGATATCTTAAAGCGAGATTATACGATTTTGTCAAATATTTATTAATTTATATAAAATATGTAAAAAACTTTTGACATATATATTTCTTTATAAATCAAAATAAAAGTTAAGAAGAACATGTGTCGAAAAATGCAAAATAAGCAGATAGTTTATTCTGAAATCGAAAATGTCTGTACAGTCGAATTCGCCAGCATGTAAATCATGCATGTACGATGTGAATCTAAATTAAGTTTAGCGGTTCATTTTAAATTCCTGCAACGATATCTATTCATACGACACAAGAACACTAACTCGAAAGACGAATGTTTCGGTTATTGTAGGAAAATTTGTTCGAAATATTTTCGTCACAATCGGCTCAGGGCGCTAATTTGTCTTTGTTGCATTTCATGAATTTCGTATTCAATGTATAATTTTTCTTGCCTATTTTGTGTTATTGTATATTTTATTAATATATTACATTTTTTACACATATAAAAGATCGTATAATCTCGCTTTAAATGCGGAAGTAAATGATCTTGCAGTAAATAACAACTTAAGGCAAATCCAGGTAAATAAATTATCACATGATATTGCGAGAATTTTTCACAGCTGAAAGTACGTTTGGCTTATTAGTCGGGGATCTTGCCCGATTGGGAAAGTTGGGGAATCCCCTTTTTACATGCCCGATCGGGAAATATTGATTGAAAAATTGCCTGATGAGGCAAGAAAACAACCATTTTTCATATACCTTGACAAAAGGTGTCCGGGCATCACACAACTCATCCAAGAAACAACTAAAATAACTGAATCCAATCTTAAAACAAATATCTTTAATTTAACCGTAGCGATTTTTTAAAATTTCGTTGTTCGTCAGATGTTCAAGCCTAAAGTTGAGCAACTTTTAGCATCTATCAACATTTTCCGCACTTGCCTGTTTTAAACACAAACTTGCCAGAAGGAGCAAGTCGTCGAGGTTACATTATTTAATAACTTGCCCGTTTTGAATTTGAATTTCATGAACGAGCAATAGAATGGTTTAGGAGAAACTTTAGTTAAGAAACGTCAAAATACAATCAATGCTTGACATCTAATAATATGTTTCTCAAAAAGTATATTGTGAGCATGGATAATCTTGTACCCTGTTGTGATGCGCAATACGTTGGGCAGTCGGGTAGATCACTTAAAACACGTTTTAGGGAACATTTTTTTTTTATTTAAAAATAACAATAAATTTTATAACTTCATTTACCAGCACTTTAATAAAACATGTCATAGCGTAACAAATATTTCAATTCAACCTGTGGAGCAACTTATTTTTAATGATAGTACTTCAAGTCAGTGCCAATTAAAAGCAAGGTGCATGTCAGAATTTGAATGGATTAAACGTTTGCAATCAGCTTACCCACTTGGATTAAATGATAATATTCTAAATGTTGGAACAATTTCTAAAAATAAATCGATTAATTTATTTTCTCTGTTTAGTAAACGTCTAAGAAATAAACGTTCACATGGCATTAGGAAAAATGGTAACTTAAGGCGTAAATTTAAACGTCTGCTTTCTTTAAATGATTGCTACACAGTATTACAAAATGGGAGTAAACATAAATTACTAAGTGCACTTTGCTCTCTTTCTGTTTCTTCGTTGGCGCATATTGATAAGGAATGTAAACTTATTTTTCTTCAATCTGACCCTCTATATGAATGTGCTTGTATTATTGAATCTTTCACTGACTACTATCTTAAACCTTTTATTGAAAATGTACTTAACAAAACTAGAAATCGTATCAAAATTGAGTTTTGTAACAAAGGTCTTGATTTAATTGACCTTCCTAAAATATTCAAAGATAAAAATGTACGTCGGTTGATTCCCCCTTATTTCCGCAATACTGAATCACCACTTATTTGCTACAAATATAGTAAACCTGTAAGAAGTATCGTTTTTAATTATAATTCTATTTCCACAGATATAAATGTAATAAGAAATTGTCCTACATTATGTGACTGTACTAGTTCTAAATATATATATGGTCCAGTTGGACATGTTATTACTGGGGACCTTAATTTCATTCAAAATAAAAACCTTAGAAATTTGCTACGCAGAGGCCCTAAGTACAGACTGTACAGACTGCCTATTCCTGTTGATTTTGATGACTGCATTAAGAATATCGTAACATCCTTACATGATTATTGCACTAAATGGTGCAGGAAGGAAAATGCTGAAATTACTGCACTCAATGATGAAAACAAAAATATTTAGTATGGCCATGAATAAAATATGTTTTTATATTTTTATGATACACATCCTTTGGCCCTACCACATTCACCTAAATTTAATAAACAGAATCTCTGTAAATTGCTTGAAGACTTAAAATCTAAATTCGTCTTAGCTCCTGCTGATAACGCTGCTAATAGTGTTATTATAATATGCCGAGTGTTTTATGTTCAAACTATTTCACAAGAACTTTCACAAACTACATCATATTGTGAGTACAATAAGCAACCTAATGAAATTATTACCGACCATATTGCCCAATGCATAAAGTTAAATGTAATAGTCAATATTACTGACAAGAAATTGCCATCACTTTACTGGATACCTAAATTACATAAGACGCCATATAAAAGTCGTTTTATCGCTAATTCAGTGTCTTGTACCACCAAACAATTATCAGTGTATCTTACATCTTCATTGAATGCTATTAGATATCATATAGCTAAATTTTGTAATAAAGTTTATGAAAAAAGTAATATTAACCTATTTTGGTCAATAAAAAACACCTTAGAAGTTATTGATAAAATTAAAAATTAAAAATATAAGGTGTCACAGGTAAGTACTTATGATTTTTCGACACTATATACAACGCTTCCTCACGCTTTAATAAAATCCAAACTTGTTTCTTTGATTGAAAAAACTTTTGCTAGAGAGAAATGTTTGTATCTAGCTTTAAACACTAAAACAGCTTTTTTTACTAATCAGATATTAGATAATTACATCATTTGGACTGGTCTTGACTTTTGTGCAGCACTTACTTTTCTTTTGGATAACTTGTTTGTTGAATTTAATGGTAAAATATTTAAACAAATTATTGGCGTTCCTATGGGTACTAATTGTGCGCCACTTATAGCTGACCTTTTTTATATTGTTATGAAAGCGAATTTATGTTAGAATTATCTAAAACTAAGCAAGTAGTTTTGATTAATTGTTTTAATCTTACTAGTAGGTACATTGATGACATACTTAATTTAGATAATCCATTATTTGAACAATATATTCACAAAATCTACCCAAAAGAACTAGTCTTAAATAGATCGTGTATATCCAATACAGACGCTGCGTATTTAGACTTACATTTAACTATTAATAATAATTTGATCAAAACTAGTTTATACGACAAACGGGACGAATTTAACTTTGAAATTGTAAATTTTCCGTTTCTAGATGGCAACATCCCTAAAGGACCTTCCTATGGTATTTACATTTCGCAGTTGGTACGTTATGCCAGAGCATGTTCGTGTATTAAAGATTTTAATGATCGTAATCTAATATTTACTAAAAAATTGCTAAAACAAGGCTTTTTGTATCATAACCTTAGAAATAAATTTGCTAGATTTTACTCTAAGTATGGTGATTTAATTTCAAAATATAATGTTTCTTTAAAATGGCATTTAAATAATGGAATCTCCCATCCATCATCTTACGGAGATGTTTTGAAGCGTGTCCGCAAATTAAAATATGTTAAACCAAATGTTCATATTCAACTTTTCAATTTAATTAACTTGTTTTTATCAAAAGAATACGATGCTTATGTACTTAAAAACACGTGTTTGATGGTTTTCGATTCACTATATCTTTCTTCCCTTAAAATTTGGAATCATTAGTGATATTATAGGCATTTTTCACTGTTGAATAAAATTGTGTCATTGTGTCGTATGAACAAATCTGCATGAATACTACATTATAGGCATTTTTCACTGTTGAATAAAATTGTGTCATTGTGTCGTATGAACAAATCTGCATGTAAACTACATTTCGACTCAAATCGTACATCAAATCATTTCTGTCTTCAGTTGTCAAAACACCTATATACTGTTTGATTCCAATAATGTCGCTTTAATGGAATTACCATTTTTATTCATTTGCTTCTTAATATTAAATCACGTAAACTTGTTTTATTAGTAGCACAGCCCCATTAATATTTTTATTTAGTACTGCCCTTTGAATTTGTTCACGTCATTATGTCATTATGGATTTTTGTGACGTCATACGACCGACTTTCCCAGTTGTAATCTACATGCATAGGTCATTGGGTTTATAACGTTCCATTTTATTTATATTTTCTCTCTGATAGGCGTTTCTTGTTTGATTTAATTATTTTTAATTTGTTTAGCAGTCACATAAACAACCAAGCTATGTAATATGGAATTTTTACACCCATTATTGCTGCTTCTTCCTGTATTTGCGCGATGATTATCTGAGATATTAACTATATGATTCTATATTCTCAAATCTTTTCTATAAAGAAGGAATGTAGTTGACAATTGTTAATAGTTTTATTTGATCGTTCGTCAAAAAGTTGTAATTCTAATACTCTTGTATCTTCAATGCAATTTAGTAATTAAATAGTAATTAAATTGAATGCGTTTTAATTCCCTTTTATTATTGTTTAATTTGAGTTACAATGCTATGACGTTAAATTTTATTTACACTTAAATGTATAATGAATATTGCTGGGCCAAGTGTGAGGTTGAGCGCTCTATAACCAGATTTAAACCCCCAATGCTTTGCATTGACCGTTCCAAGGCGGTGACCCCAGCTTTATTCATATTTTGTGTTTATGTTGGTTTGTATTGTGCTGTATTGTGCTGTTTTGTACTGTTTGGGCAGTAGTACTGTTGAAGTATTTGCATTTAAATCACGGCTGTGGTAAGCATATTGTTAGACGTTTGCTTTAACAAGGAATCAAACGATAATCTTTAATAGACGCCTGCTACTCGTAAATGCGACATAAACATATTCATTTAAATGTTAGTCGAATTGGCCTTTGTTATGCGCGTTGTTATGTGTATTATATATATATACATATCAAGACCCTTAGACAAGGCAAACACTACAAATTATTATGCCGAAAAATTGTTTCTTACTTTGAAATAAATAAACACATATAAATCATGATATGATACAAACAAAAGTGTCAAGGTGACGGGCCTCTCACCTGAGAATCAAAACCACTTCACTGTTCTACGAAGAGTCTGTGATCGTTGTATTATAAATGTCACCTGGTTTTTACCCAGAATGTTTGAATTTGCCCACGATATCATTAAAACACATATTTTGTTTAAGTTGTATGTCTATCTCGAATTGGATAAACATATGACTTATAGATTGTTCACATCGTTTTTCTAAAGCTATTTCAAAATGCCCCATACCCTTACCGGTATTTCAATACAACGTGGTCATTTTTAATGAACAATGATTTTTTAGATATATTAGAACAAATATTCTGAAACAGAGTTTATTAAGACAAAAATGGTGGTTCTAGTGTTCAAAAGTTTCACGGTAGCTGTAGATGTATAACGAGCAATGCGATAACATCGCAACCTTTGAGGCCATGTTTTTTAACTGACTGGAACAGTTTTCCATATCGACCGAGAAAACATTATAACAAATGTTTTGAACAAGGTTCATGAAGATTGAACACAAATGTCACTTTCAGAATGTTCACAACGTTTCGTTATAGTCTTATAATCGAAACTGCTCTGCCAAAGTCATGTAATGGATACTGCTCTGCCAATAGGCTGTCCTGTTTTCCGATTTACCGAAACCATTTTTGAACTGATTCAAGAATCATGAGAACAATGTTCTGGGTATCTCTCATGAAGATTGGACATCTAGATTGTTTATGGATTCACTGCAGCCATATAACGAAAACACAACCGTTCCCTGTTGGCTATGTTGTTGACAGACTGGTACCGTTTTCGAAATATCATAACACATGTTCTGAGCACATTACATGACGATCGGACAAAAATTATGACTGCTAGACCATTCGCGTGTTGCTTTCAATTTGCCCAAGTATTTAAACCCACTTGATCCAATTTTGAACTCGGCCTTGATGTTATTGAGATTATTTTGCAATGTGTCATGAAAAGTGAGCAATAAATATGGCCCATAGTTAATATTTACGACGCACGACGAACCAAAGTTGATCAAACACGTTCAAAATTATATGGTTTTGTTCATGCTGCACTGGTCAAACGCAATGTTCGTTTGCCAATTTCAATTTAATAAGTCCTTTGTAACAATATTTGGTACATTAAGACCATAATGACACCTGATTGTTTCAAATAAATATCTGCAATACAACTTTGGACCACTGAAAGTTGTTTTTGTTTTGACAATCAAAATAGATTCAAGCAATTTGGAAATCATTAGGTTAACATTTTTAACATTTTGGGGTAAATATTTTAAGTCAAGCAAATTTTCATGATGTTAATAATGCCCTACATGGCAAACTGATACAACATTGTTGTGCCATATTTTTTGGCTAATCATATTGATTTAATGAGGAAATGTAAGCCTACAACACAATTCACGAATGTTTGTTACATGTTTAAAGTATTATTCCAGATGCATGTCTGCACAATTTGTATAAATTTTGCAACACAGCTTCGGTCAATTGTTGACCGACAGCTTTTGCCGACTGACAAGAATATCTTACTCATGCGAAAGCTGTGCTCAGGTGAGCTTACATTGTTCATTTAAAACAAATTGGTTGAGCGATCTTATTTAAATCCAAATTTTAAAAAGCAAGACAAAAACAAACACACGATAACAATTGATCCGTTTAATATTTCTTTTACGAGAGATAGGCGTCTGATTGCAGCTTAACTTCTCGTTCTCAATGAAGCAGACGAATTAAACTTTTCAAACCGCAGAAGAAAATAATGACGACGAGATAACAGTGGACAGACAGGTGATAGCGACTTGACGAAATTGAAAAAAAAATCACCTTTGAAATGAAAAAAGGTGTTTACTGTATTTAATAGGCAGTTTTCTACATAATATATCAGAGTTGCTGCCACACAGGATTGACGACTGGATTGGCATAAATTGGGGTCTAGACAAATTGTTTTGTCTGAATGAATACATTATACTATGATATAAAATTATAATATATACATATATTGCATGTCGGGGTCTTATATGCACCTACACATTATACCTCACACTAAGCATACTGATTGTTTTACTATCTAATCAATCGTGGGTCCTTTTAGTGCTTCATAGCAAGATGTTGCAAACATAGTTTTGGTAGTTCAATATAGCAATGAAAACAGCCCATGAAATGGAGCGAGTTTCCCTGACTGCCATCAAATAAGTAATTTCAAAAGTAGGCATCCGTGGAATCCAAATCTTGTTCTTGTTTGCACGCACGAAACGCAAAAGAATTCTATATTTGTACGAGAAGACAACAAATGCATTTATTTTCATCGTTGTGTTATCTTTGCAAAGTATTTACCACGTGCTTGAAAGAGTTCTTATGTTTATTCGGTCCCGAGTTATAAGTGATTGTACAATTATAAGAGATGTAAGTATATTCATGAAAATCGATCCAATATAAGAATATAAACAGTAACAGGTCGTTCATATTTAAATAGACATTCAAGTACATCGTTAAATGTGCCGCATAATACTTAAATCGTTCAACTGTGAGTTTGACAATTATGAAAACAACGACGCTTTAAGAAAATTGCGACGGTGAAATGTTAGATTATTATTTTAAGATTGAATTCATTTGGTCAATGTGATTCTTTGATGTTTTCTGTCATGCCTGATCACTATACACCAATCCACATGGAAAACAGAGCGCATTCTATTGATCGTTCATGAAATTCAAATTCATAACGGGCAAGTTATTAAATAATGTAACCTCGACGACTTGCTCCTTCTGGCAAGTTTGTGTTCAAGTGCAGAAAATGTTGATAGATGCTAAAAGTTGCTTAACTTTGGGCTTTAACATCTAATGAACAACAGACATGTTAAAGAATCGCTACGGTCAAATTAAAAATAATTGTTTTAAGATTAGATTCAGTTATTTAAGTTGTTCCTTGGATGAGTTGTGTGATGCCCGGAAACGTTTTGCCAAGGTATATGAAAAATGGTTGTTTTCTTGCATGATCGGGTAATTTTTCAATCAATATGTCCCGATCGGGCAAGTAAAAAGGGGATTCCCCAACTTTCTCAATCGGGCAAGATCCCCGACTTTAATACGCTCAACCTGACCCGAATAAATCACAAATGGTTTGGAATACAATGTAACAAGGAAAGAGAAAAAATCCATTTTGCATAACTACAATACAAACTGCACAAAACAGAGAACATAAATCGACTCTGAAGAAAAATAGTGAAACATACAAACAAACAATTAAAAAACATTTTAACAATTCTAAACAAGAACATGTAAAAAATTAAGGTCACTTAAAACAACGGATCCAAGCAAATACTGGAAAATGATAAATAAAAAGAAAAGTAACAAACATTAAGAATCAATATCAGAATTCTATGAGTTTTTCAAGCAAGTTAATTTTAACAACAACCAAAGTAAACACAACATTCCATAACCAGACAAGAGCACCGCCTTGCGGGTGCAGACCGCTCATCTATTTTCTTTTTAAAGGTGAAAGGACTCTCATTTTCAATCACAAAGGAGGGAGGAGTGGAGTGAAGAGGGGTGTATAGTGTGGGGGTGTGGACATTTATTACATTATTTTCCTAAAATGCGGAAAAAAATGCAAAAAAACAAACAAACAAAAACATGGGGGTGGGGGGGGGGGGGTGGGCGGGAATCTTGGCTGCGATGGTTGGACGGTATTTCAAACATAAAATAATAAAATTAAATATTTGTGTTTTTTTTACCGTTTAAAAAAATTGAAATGGGGGGGGGTATAGTGTGAGGGTGTGGTGGTCATTTGTGAGATGATCTTAAAAAAAAAAAATAGGGGGGGATTGGGGTGGGGGAAGGGGGGGGGGTTGGAATTCTTGGGTGCGAAGGATGACGGCATTTCAAACATAAAATAATAAAAATAAATATTTGTGTTTTTTAACCGTTTAAAAAAATTAATTGGGGGGGGGGGTGGGAGGGGGGGGGGGGTATAGTGTGAGGGTGTGGTGGTCATTTGTGAGATGATCTTAAAAAAAAATAGGAGGGGGATTCGGGGGGGGCACGGGGGATGGTTTGGTTGGAGTCTATTGTGGTATGTCAGGTAAGAGTAGTTTTGTCAAAGTATCAATCAAATCTAATCATAAATAAAGAAGTTATGGCAATTTTAGCAAAATGTAATAATTTGACCTTGAGAGTCAAGGTCATTCAAAGGTCAAGGTAAAATTCAACTTGCCAGGTACAGTAACCTCATGATAGCATGAAAGTATTTGAAGTTTGAAAGCAATAGCCTTGATAGTTAAGAAGTAAAGTGGATCGAAACACAAAATTTTACCATATATTCAAAGTTACTAAGTCAAAAAAGGGCCATAATTCCGTAAAAATGACAACCAGAGTTATGCAACTTGTCCTTTTACTGTACCCGTATGATAGTTTGCGAGTGTTCCAAGTATGAAAGCAATATCTATGATACTTTAGGGGTAAAGTTGACCAAAACACAAAACTTAACCAAATTTTCAATTTTCTAAGTATAAAGGGCCCATAATTCCGCCTAAATGCCAGTCAGAGTTACATAACTTTGCCTGCACAGTCCCCTTATGATAGTTAATAAATGTTGCAAGTATGAAAGCAATAGCTTTGATACTGTAGGAATAAAGTGGACCTAAACACAAAACTTAACCAAATTTTCAATTTTCTAAGTATAAAAAGGGCCCATAATTCTGTCAAAATGCCAGTCAGAGTTACATTACTTCTCCTGCACAGTCCACTTATGATAGTTAGTAAGTGTTGCAAGTATGAAAGCAATAGCTTTGATACATACGGAATAAAATGGACCTAAACACAAAACTTAACCAAAATTTTCAATTTTCTAAGTATAAAAAGGGCACATAATTCTGTTAAAAAGGCACGCCAAAGTTATCTAACTTTGTCTGCCTAGTCCCCTCATGATAGTAAGTAAGTGTACCAAGTTTGAATGCAATAGCATTGATATTTCTGAGAAAAGTGGACCTGAACGCAAAACTTAACCAAAATTTTCAATTTTCTAAGTATAAAAAGGGCACATAATTTTGTCAAATTGCACGCCAGAGTTATCTAACTTTGCCTGCCCAGTCCTCTCATGATAGTTAGTAAGTGTACCAAGTTTGAATGCAATAGCATTGATACTTTCTGAGAAAAGTGGACCTAAACGCAAAACTTAACCGGACGCCAACGCCGACGCAGACGCCGACGCCAAGGTGATGACAATAGCTCATATTTTTTTTTCAAAAAATAGATTAGCTAAAAATAAAACATGTAATGAAGAAATCAATAAGCCAATTGATATGCAAGAAATTAAATTTGCTGTAAAAAAACTTTAAATCCAACGAGGAATGTGGATATGATAAAATCCTAAATGAACATAGAAATAACTCTTTTGAGCAAATGAAAAATGCATACCTAAAGTTATTTAATCTAGTATTTGAGACAGGAGTAATTCCTGAACACTGGACCATTGGCATAATAAATCCAATATATTGTTCGGACATTGGAAAACGTTGTGTTGGGTTAATAAGCACATAAAAAACGTAAAGAAAGCAGAAATGAGCTTTTTCTACGTTTATCGTGTGTCGAAGGTTGTGTAACGTAACACACCATAATAATTGAAATTTGTATAAAATTTTATCAGATCTAAAATAAGCAGCCACCTTGATCAATATTTCAGTAGCCTCGGTTTATCAAACGTCAATAAGTACCGGGCACGAAAATTTGCTTACCTTTTGTGTCAATCTTCGGTCAAATCCGTATGTATTCGTTATGTGTCTGTTGCAAACGTCATATTTATGTTGCAGACACGTGACTTTTCAAACGGCCAATCAGAATTGCAAACGTTAAAATATTCTGTGTTTTTGGTAGTAAAAGGCAGTCTTACTTGGGCAGTCGAAAACATAGAATGCGCATAATTTATTGCTGTCGCGGGGCGGCCTGCGGCCGTGCGTCTTATGTTACTGGTAGTTCAGAATATTGTTTGGACATTGGAAAACGTTGTGTAATGTTAATAACCTTAAATTAAACGTAAAGAAATCAGACACGGGCTCTGTCAACGATTATCGTGTATTGAGAACTACGTTACAAGGTTGTGGTGTTGTTGTGTTTTTTTCCGAATAGTAGCGAATTATTGACAACGTTTTTCACATGCTAGAATGTCATCCCGTAAAACAACAATCAAACTGATTTGCATAGAAAATAAAAACAAAACGATCTGAAATTATCCAATAACATTCTCAAAACTGACTTGATTATATGTTACTTCGCCATTTTGTAGATAAATGTATAATGTATTTGAAAACAGCGACAATTGACAATCAAACAATTCGAAGAAAAATTAGCTAAGGAATAATCGTGTTGCCAATGAGACGCTGAACTCAAATTGAGGCATATTTTATTTGGAACGCTCCATCGGGCTTCCCGAATTTATATAAAGGAAGTCTGAACGTTAACATGTTTATAGGTTAAATGAATTACACCCAAGTAGAGCTACCTAGTCGTAGGTAGCTTACATGTTTTGTCGATTCCAAAACACATAATGTAAAATACAGCTAGCCCTATCGTGGTACATCGACTATCTCCGGAACCTCCGTAAGATAGATATAGATCACCTGGAATCCGTTTTCATGTCAACCAACAGACGTATTAATTCAAATCGAAAATATAAAGAATCCATAAAAATTAAAGGATCTATTAACGCATAGTTATATTAATAATATCTGTACAAACATTTAATATACATGTACATGAATTGCAAACAATATATACATTACGCAAGTACACAGAAACTACAACAAAATTGATTAATGTTAGAAAATAGTGTTAACATTATTTAAATGGTAAGGCCAGCATTTTTTTATTATCTGTTTTACGGGAGCGACCGAACCTATTTTTCGACAAATACAAATAAAAATGAAAGTCACTTTCGTTCTTTTTATTTACATTTCACCCGCCGATCTAGTATTTTATCCAATACTAGAAAAAAAATTTCGCAGATTGCCGAAAGTGTTGTTCAAAATTTGTTTATAATACGGGTTGTTTCGTCGTGCCAATTCGACTTGTAAAGCGTCAGCGATTTTCATTGGCTATTGCAGCCAATACCACACGCTATTAGCCAATCGGTGAGTATTTAACAAACTATTTTCATATTGCATTTCCGAAATGGCGGACATTAACATCAACGAGACAAATTTAGCATATTTTAAAATCAAATTAATTAAAAACGGAGCAGAAACAATTTCAATTAGAAAAGATAATCTTCAGAACACCATTGTTGACATCATGCCCATATTATGTGATACGAAATTCAAAATAATAATGAGTTTTTGCAGATGATGCATCGATAAGTTTCGGTGTGTAAAAAAGTTTTTGGTAGGTTTAATAAATATGCGTATTTATTAAAATGCATATCCTGTAATATTTTTATAGATACAAATCAACATCTCGAAAATGTCCAAGAAGTACTACTTTACGTTTCTTTATAATGAACATGAGGACTGAACCACAGGTACTTGCATCAATAATCCCATTCCCCACCCACCCATATATATTCTTTATTTAGAAAAAAATTATGCAACACAGCTTCTGAAGAAAATAACATTGGGTTCCGATGTTCGTATGTCCGTCAAAGTCACAAAAAAGTTTTATTTATTTTTCTTGACATTATTTTTCAAAAATGAGTTATTATTTAGCCGATATATGATGTTCTATCAACTGTAAATAATGTTTTCATACTGCAAGATTTGTACTGCAAAGAATGCAAATAAATTTATCACACCTCAGGCTCTGTTGATAAATGTGCTCAGGGCCCTCGTTTGGCCGTTTTTGGGGCCGAAATTCGGCCCCATTCCCACCTTAAATAGTATACTTTTTCCCCTATTTCACCTAAAAATTCCCCCCTCCAAAACAAAAAATGAATATATTTTTTATATATTTTTATACCTATGTTGCCAGCTGGTATCTTGCTATAAACCTTTGATTAAATGTATATTTATGTAAATTACATTAAAAAAGAGCAATATTAAGTGTTGAATGATTGGTGAAAAGATCTTGTAAAATTCCCCTTTTCGCCGAAAACGACGTGAAATTCCCCCCTCTAAGAGCCCCGGCCCCATTCCCCCAAAGTGTAGCAAGGGCCCTGGTGCTCAATCGGCTTTATGTATTTGTTCCAAAGGTTATTATTATCTTCACATTTATATAGCTCTCTCTGTTTATTATATATCCAAGAAAATGTAATTGCTGTTTCTCCTTAAAATAATACAGACAACACATTCCATAGAAATTTCATTTGAACTTAAACTGCGAATAAGAGAGGAACAAAATTATATCTGCAAAAGTTTACACCATTTTATTTTGTCAATACTGTGAGTCTTTTACGAAATTGTTAAAATACTATTTTAAAATATACAATTACATAGTTTCAAAGTTGTGTTCTATATATAATTAATATTGCGAGTAAGTTATATACAGTCAGCAGAGTAATTCTACTATAACAATTTAAATTCTTGCTACATTGCTATTTAATTCTTTATACGGCTTTCACTTAAGAAAATGTTCAATGAAATAAATCTAGGTTTCAGGGTATATTGTGTCTTTTACCTCAATATTTTGTTGGGGCTAATGTGAAGCCAATGGACATGATACAAAACCTACGAAGATTACCGCCATACAATGTCACATTCAAAATAATTATCACCTAACCCATGCGTATTGATAGAATGATATTGTTTAACTCTTTATTATATAAGTAAATATTAAGCATGTTAAACAAGGACGGGTTATTTTTAACTCCAAATGTATGATTTGATCACACCTAGAAGAAGAAAACACTAACATTTTACACACCAAATATTGAACTCCTGGCCCTTGCGGTGTCTGTGTTGTAAGGGATTATCAAAGACATTAATCTATATAAATCAGTTGACCCCTGAAGCGCAAACAGTTTTGACCACGGAAACATGCTTTGAGGAAATTTAGCAAAGAACAACTATATGGTAGGCATGCAACGCAACAAACCAAAGGGCCTTGCGGTTTCAGAGAATGATTATATTATTTATATTTAAAAGCAAAACATTAACCCCTAGGGAGGGCAAATTTTCTGCATGATTTGAACAAACTTCAAAGAGAACCTCATAACGATGTTACACACCAAATAGTGTAGTCATGCCTCTTGTGTTCACTTTACATATATAAACACTATAACTCTCTCTGAATATAAAATGAAATGCAGCACATGTTTTTATAAGTCTATAACTCACGGTTTCTTAAATAAACTATTCACATTTTATGTACTGGAACTTTCACTACACAAAGTTTGGATCAAAATCTATTCAAGCACAGTCTGATCAGGATCCAAAGTGTTCGCTAAACATCTTTAGAAGTACTGACTGAATGACAATTATGTTGAACAGTTTGGATCCTGATCAGACTTCTCATTTGGAGCCAAAATGGTCGCAATCGCCCTAAGGTCCAATTCTCTTTCGTTTACTTTTCCGTTCGGCTTAAATGAGATGTGGTTTGCGCATGCGTAAGCAGTGATTTGCAAGATGGCGGATTTGAAGCAGTCAAATAATATCGAAGAACGTAGTTTTTCAACAAATGAGCGAAATGCGATCGTAGATCGTGTTAATGTTGAACGTGAACGTAGTTCACAAAAAGACAAATCTGGAAAAGGAAAACAGCCAGAAAAATCGGCACAATCGAGCTCTAGCAAAGTTATTTCGGTCGCCGAAAGCCGAATGATCATGGCGGTTACGAGTTTGCATAATTCGATTGAAAAACAAACCTCGCGCATGAACGAGCAGGATAAACGCATAAATGAACAAAACAAACAAATAAAGGACTTGTTAGACAAAATTACCTTGTATGACGAAGATTATTTCGATTGTCGAATTGACGAGGAATGCGACAAAGGCGCAGAGCACGTGGCGCAGCCATGTTGTGAGATCGACCCACAGGCAGGTGGGGAAGAAAATTACTGTTTAGTGTCTACAAAAAGGAAAACTGACGAGGATACTAATAACAATAGTTGTTTTTCATCTATGGCAAAACGATTTAAAACAGTGGAGACATGTGATACCCCTATCGATTCAGTTTTGGCTGAAAACATAACTGAGCTTTTTAGGAAGGGCATAGACGAAGAAAGATACAATGACTTGATAAAAGAAGAAAATAATGTCCGTCCAGAGAACTGTGAGGGAATGTGTGTCGTGCAAACTAATCAGTCAGTGTGGGACATTATAGGCCCGGTAGCTAGAATCAATGATAAGAAATGCAGGGAATAGAAACTTCAGTAGTAAAAGGAGCCACAATTCTGGCTAAGGTGGTTGACAAAATGGCAAAACTAGAGACAGAAAAATGAAAAATCATAGCATGCAAGGTATTAGGAGAAATTTCAGAGAACGAGGATTTTCAGAAGAAACTACAAATATATTCATGTCATCGTCGAAACCAGGTACAAAAAAGCAGTACAGTACATTTATCAACAGATGGTTTTCTTACTGTCGTGAAAGGCAGATTAATCAGTTTTCAGCATCTCTGGAAGAAGTGATTGAGTTTCTTACCTTTCAATATCAAAATGGCTTAGGTTTTGGCAGTATTAACACGGCTCGGGGAGCCCTTTCATCCATAGGACTCAATTTTGATGGGTTTAAAGTAGGTAATCACCCTTTGGTGGTGCGGTACATGAAAGGAATCTTTGTTTTAAGACCATCACAGCCACGGTATTCAGCAGTATGGGATGTTAATAAGGTTGTGAGCTTCTTGCGAAAGTTGTCACCGGTTAACCAGTTATCATTAAAAGATTTTACATTGAAGCTAACAATGCTCATCGCGTTAACATAAGCGGCAGGCGTCCAGACTTTACAGTTGCTTACTATTGAAGATTGTAAGAAATTGAAATCAGAGTTTGTTTTTAAGTTAAGCAGTTCTTTTAAACATTCACGTCCGAGTTCTAGGACTTCTGTTGTTAGTTTTAAAGCGTATCCTTCAGATAGGAGGCTATGTATATATACAGAGTTTAAAATGGAGTGAAGGATTAAATGCCTCCCACCCACCCTACAATAAATTATTGAATCTATAAACTAATTTGATGATACTTTTTGTTATTAAAATGACAATTAGTCATAGCTATGAAATCAACATACCTGATGAAATAATGTGGAAAAAAGTATGATTCGAAGACTGCCTGCGCATGCGCAAACCACATCTCATTTAATCCTTCACTCGAACCTAAACTCAGAGAATTTCAATTAAACATCTACTTAACCAAGGTAAGTCTCGTTTAATTTTTCAAATTTCCTGTTATGTGGCTCATTTTTTCTCATGATTGATTCAAATTATCATGATATAAAGCAAGTCTGTTGTATATTAAATAGTATTTTTAGTGTGCATATTCCACCCATGGATGAAAGTTACAAAGTTGGTTGTTATTTAAAGCTATTAAACAATTTAAACAGTTTTCAATTCTTTTTTATTTAAGTCAAATGCATGCTATATTTGTTATAAACATACATATGATTAACACTCAACAAAAGTTTAACGATCATTATAATACACTACACACCTGGCGTGGTTAATGGTCTCTATTGAAGCAATATAGTATAGTACATGCGAAAGGTGCTTTTACATATAAATATATATAAAAATATGTTTACTTTTATTATTAAAAGCTTCTACAACAGTGTAATAAGATATATAAAACACTTGAAGGTTAATGCAAGTATACATAAGGCTAAATTGGCTTAATTTTAAATTTTCAAAAATAAAAAAATAATCAGTTTAGACAGTTTTATTCTTATATTTTTAGTAGACTGCTCACTTTTCATGATTTTATTTTTATTTATCCCCCCCCGACTCAATTTTTTTGAAAAATTGCCAGTAAAACTAATTAAAAAAATGCTGGCCTTAAGGCGTTTTAAAATACGATTACTTGTGAATATCCCATCAAGTAATGTAGCAATTTTGTTTCGTGACAAATCCAGATTTTCTAGTTTTTCAAACGGAGCAAACAATTGTTGAAATTGTTGTGAATGAGAGGAGACCATTTCGCCAAGAATGTTATCAGACAATAGCAATTGTTTTAGAGAAGTTATTTTCCAGAAAGCCTTTGGATTAATATATTGCAATCCGTTATCCAATAAATCGAGTAAGTCTATTATTGTAGGGCACGTTAAGTTCACTTCTATATCGAGAACCGAAATGAAGTTTCGTCGGAAGTATATATTCTTTAGATAAATAGTTGATCCTTATGAACAACTCACTTCAACAAGTGAAGAGGCTACTATTTTTCTGACTCGTGTGTTTCCACACATGTTATCAAGGTATACAGCATCCATGCTTACGTTTGCGTAATTTTCTGCTTCCACGGTGTTAGATATACCTGTCTCTTCGTTCACGCACCATAAATGTGAAATGCGGTTTTTATCAGCATCCCTACGGCTAACGTCCAATATTTTTAAAGACGGCATTTTGCAGTCCATATTATCATTACTGTTTGCTAAATCAACAACAGATATACTAAATTGACACAAATCATATTCTTTTATAGTTATGTCCGATAAATCTAATACACGCACCGGTCTAGAATAGAGAAGCTTTGCAAATGCGTCTCGTATGATAAAATTATCCTCCCTGTTCCCCGTCATATGCAGAATCAGCTCTTGGAGGCTTGGAAGTGTTGTGTCTGATTCAAACGCAGACCTTAAGTTGGAATAGCCCAAACTGACGCAGTTGCTCAGATCAAGGACCCGGAGGTTAACCAATCCACGAAAGGAGCCTGGATACAACGTCACGATCTGAACGCCCACGAAGCGAAGCGCTTCTAAATGACCAAATCTTTCAAACATGTTTGAGTCTAAGTCGACACCATCGCGGCCCCAGTTACCTACCAGACGAAGAACGGTAACATTTTGCCAAACATTTTCACATAATAAATCCTTCGTGAAATGTAGAATGCAGCTTGTATGAATTCAACTCTTTCCTTTGTTGGAGTTTAATATTGGATGTCAATACAAGGATTTTTTATTACATTCTGAATAATTCAAACTATTTGCAAAACATCTAGTCAAGTGAAGAAAACTATAGTATCACGAACATTGCCATATATTTTATTTTGTTAATGTTTATAAATTATGTAAACTTCTTTGCCTGTGTAAATTCTTAAAACACATCCATTGATTTGATAAAAGGGTGTATTTTGGAGTGTAAGCTTAACTGCATTAATGCATATCCCTTTAAGATTATAAAAACGCACTAGTGCATTGCAAACAGGAAGTTTGAAAAATAATCACTATATCGGCAACGTTTGGGAGTTTAAGTCGACATCATTTTCATATTTTCAATTACCTACAAGATATTATAGCAGAATAAATTCTTCGTGAAATGTCGTCAGTAAAGTATGTGTATATAAACTCTTTCCTGTGTGAAAGTAAATGATTTGATGTCAAAAACATGATCATTTTCACATTTTGAATTAATCCAAACTTCAAACTATTTTCAAAATATCCATTTAGTTGTATAAAACGCAATTATATAACGAATTTACAGTTTGTTATATATATTTTTTTATATTTATAAGCTTTATATTCATGTTTGTGTTAACATTATTGTAACATCCAGTGAATTGTAAATACGCTGTTATGGAGTTTAAGCAAACATTAACATACATATCCGTTCACAATTTTCAACACATCATTGCATTTAAACAGGAAGTTTAAAAACATGGACGGGTTTTACTGTCTAAATACAAAAGTAATTTGATAAAGGTATTTGGACACGCGGATGTGTTTATTGAGCAGTGTTGCGTAATCCTCATAGAACAAGTAGATTAAGTTTAATGTGATACAAAATATACTTCATACCGGAAGAAGCCCTTAAGATATGAAAACACATTACCACTTTCGTATGTAAACACATCACCACTTTCGTATGTAAACACATCACCACTTTCGTATGTAAACCCATCACCACTTTCGTATGTTAACACATCACCACTTTCGTATGTAAGCACATCACCACTTTCGTATGTAAAAACATATCATCACTTTCGTATGTAAACACATCACCACTTTCGTATGTAAACATATCACTACTTTCGTATGTAAACATATCACCACTATCGTATGTAAACATATCACCACTGTCGTATGTAAGCACATAACCACTATCGTATGTAAACATATCACCACTTTCGTATGTAAGCACATCACCACTATCGTATGGGTGGTGCGGTGGTCGAGTGGTAACACTCTGGTCTAACATTCAAGAGGTTCCCGGTTCAATTCCCGGCCGGGGCACTGAACATTTTAGAAATGCTTCAAGTGTTTCCCGCCCAACTAGAGATGTACTGGTATGAAACTCAGGTAATTCTCGCGTGTATCGGTGCTATACACTGAGCACGTAAAAGAACCAAGGGATCTATTCGAAAAGAGCTAGGGTATCGCACCCGGATTCCTTGTATCCCAATACTGTCTCGTCTGCTTGCTGTCTCTTCAGCAAAACCAAAGGACCCCATTGGAAATAATTGCTTACACGTTCATGGGTTATCCTTGACTGCAAGGTTTAAAGAAATGCAATGCTAAACATATCACCACTATCGTATATAAACATATCACCACTTTTGTATGTAATCGCATCACCACTTTCGTATGTAAACACATCACCACTTTCATATTTTAACATATCACCACTTTCGTATGTAAGCACATCACCACTTTCGTATGTAAACACGTCAACATTTTCGTATGAAAACACAGCACCTCTTTCGTATGTAAGCACATCATCACTTTCGTATGTAAACACATCACCACTTTCGTATGTAAACACATTACCACTTTCGTATGAATAGACATCACCACCTTCGTATGTAAGCACATCACCACTTTTGTATGTAAACACATCACCATTTTCGAATGAAAACATATCACCATGGACTTTCGTATGTAAACACATCAGAACTTTCGTATATAAACACATCCATCACATTCGCTAGTTCGACACAGCTTGAAATGTCTCCACTAAAATAAATAAATACAGACTACCTCGGTGAGATTACATCATAAATGCGTCGTTGTAGGTAAACTAGCCGATGTTTTCCCCTAGATTTGAACAGAAACATAGTAAAATACTAACATTCACATGACATGTACTACCGTTAGTTCTTTTGAAAAAAATTGATGATGATTGCAACATTATTTTATTACAAAGTGACCTTCTTCATGAATGTGCAGCCAATATTTCGGCTTATGCAGACTAATTTGTTTAGTATTGAATCAATCTTTATAGTCTTAAAAACAAAAAAAGAATATAATCAAACGTAATTTCTACCATAGAAGTATTAATTTAGTTGATCTTCCTAGAATAGGCAATGCTAAAAATGTCCGTAAACGTTAACGTCCTTATTGTCGCCATACTGAAACACCGCTTATCTGTAATAAATGAGTCGTGACGTTTCTATTAAACGATTCTCATGGATTTCATTGTCAGCGTGGATGCAAGGCTATTATTGACAGACTGCAAAAAATTCTAAAAACAATATATGTCTCTTGTCATTGCAATCATATGTTTTGATATTTTAAAATGTATACTTTATTTTATAGTGTTTTCTAACCTTAACCGACTGGTTCCGGTTGTTGTATTTGGATATATTTGTATTTTTTCCTCGTAATAAGGCAGAATAAAAATAAACAGACGATGTTACAGAAATATAATTGTCTATTAATAAAGCATACATCTATTTGGTAATTAAGTTATTTCTATCGAAGACATTTATTGTTTCTTAACATTAGTGTGCAACTGAAAAGGATTTTAATTGTGAGAGTTTTGGAGATTTCATCAATAAAAAGTGAGTACTAATTTTGGCATTCTACTTTTTTGGACAGCCACTTGCCATACTAACTTGGGTTGTTGCAGTTCTATTTTCTGTTCAAATCACCAAAGTAATGTTTAAATTTCGAACAATAACGTCATGTTGGAGTATTAATTTAGTTTATTTTAAATTAAAAGATATGAAAGTTTTATGTTCATTTTTTGCACGCGCGGTGAGTAAAGTTTCAATGTTTCACCGTATCACATCAAGATCAAGATTAAATATAAACATTTATATATGGTATATGATAGTATATATCATTTGATAAGTACGTATTGAGTTCTGATGAAGGACATACAATATTGACCTGTTTTCGTCACATTTTTGATCAGCAAAACGATGTTAACTGTGTCAAAATTTTTCTTCCGTGATGACGGCATCATGTGGAAACATTCTATCACATGATCTCTATTAACCACGACTCAAGAAGAACCTAACCTACTAGCCAAGATTTAGTTTACCTTCAGATTTGCCTTCAGCCAATGTTCAGGTTCTGCCTACAACATCGGTTCTGCCTCAACAGGTCCTGCCTCCAGCCCAGGTTCAGGTTCTGGCTCCAACACAGGTCCTGTCTCAAGCCCAGGTTCACGTTCTGCCTCCAACACAGATCCTCCCTCCAGCTCAGGTTTAGTTTTAGCCTCAAGCCCAAGTCCTGTATTTGTGAATGTTAAGTATCATACAAATTTTTAAGAGTAAGTGAAAAGTACACACATCAGCATATATCATTCAATTCTTCATTACAGAGATAGTTGCAAAGAAATTCGACCGACCTGTGTCATGGGTTGAAAGAAAAATGAGAGCTGCGCTCCGTCGCCTCTAAGACCAGATGAACGGATTGTATTAATTTCTTTGATTCATGTTTTGTTTTGTATATTGATTGTTCAACATGAGTCAACATTTTTCCTGTGTATATACTGTTATTATAAGTATGTTATTATGTTGTGTTTATCTATGATCTAATTATGTATTTTTCACCATATTGTCATCATTGAAATTAAATTGTTCATGTATGTTAATAAATGAAATAATGTTGGATTACATAAAAGTTTAATATGTATTTATCGTGTAATTATTTAAAATATACTAGTATACTTACATGTTATTTTTTATTGCATATCTGCATTTTAAAACTTTTGACAACATGCAATTGAATCAACTTTATTAAGGCAAAAGATGCACCTCCAACGCACATGTGTGCCATTCATGTGCGTAAAATGTGCGTTTGTATGTGGTTTAAAATTGCGATATAAGCGAGTTAAATGTGGGCTTTTAATGTTCCTCATTTGCTTAAGCACTCTACCAACAGTTTTACTATGTAAGGGAAAGAAACAATAACAGAACACTATTTGTGTTGTAATTGGGCATTTTATTTTAAATGCCATAAAACAAATACCACTGTAATTAACCAGAAACCTTTGGTTAGCCGAACAAGTAAAGTAACATCAGTTGTTTTCCCTTATCTGGGCTGCCTGTAGCGCCACAAGTGACAACGACCGCCAGACCAGATGCAACTGTAGGTAGAGCTTTAATAATAGAGTAACAATAAGGACTAGACTAGACAAAGTTAAAAGTATACCCAAATTAAACTTTGACTAAATGTAAAGGATTGTGCTCCGTATTATGGCAACTGGCAACAGTTTGGGGTAAACATAAAATGCACATGACTAGGGTAAAACTGAAGACTTCCTTCGTACCTTATATATAAGCATGTCTTAACACGTTAAGGCTATTTTTTAGCATTTACCGCTGCCTCAGACAGATCGGTGTTATGACAAAAGCACATACATATACAATAACAGTACATATCATTTATGTAGACCGCTGCCTCAGTCAGATCGGTCGTTTGACAAAAACGGGATGCAATATGGTACAAGTACATAAAATGCTAAAATTGACCGCTGCCTCAGTCAGATCGGTCGTTTGACAAAAAGAGGCATGCAATATGGTACCAGTACATAAAATGCTTAAAGTGACCGCTGCCTCAGTCAGATCGGTCGTTTGACAAATGTGTGTAAAAAATATATACTTGATAGTCTTGACTATGCTTGGCTTGACAGTAACATTGGAAAAACGGAAAAACCAAACACAAATCTCTTATACTAGTGGAAGAAATGACCCTTGTTGCTATTTCCTGTAGTAGTCTTAAATTATGTTCAATATACTATAAGCAGTCAACAAACTAGTTGTAGGCCTTTCTTACGTCAGCCTTGTTTCCACCCCAACATGTTAAATTATCCTACTAACATGTAAAGCCAGATTGTCCGTAGTTCACAAAATATAACACTAACTTAAATGACAATTATACGTTTCCTTTTTAATGAGTTAGGTATCGGGGTTGGTCTCAAGTATGTCTTGAAAGCATTAGACTTACAACGACCTAATTGACGTAATTGTGCATCAAACAGCTGTGATTGGTGGGCGTGTGTAGCGCTCCAATCCTAAAAGAGTGGGGGTATACAGTTTTGGATCCATTTTGCAATACATTACGCAATGTCGCAAGACATAGCGGAAATACTGAGTTCATACTGGACAACCACAAGGATGGCAGAAAAGTGGCCCCTCCTGAAGCTCCTTGGCAAAAGCACATCTTATAGAGTTCACGTACTGGACAGATTGTTTTATCGGCTTGTTTGCCCAATGGGACTGTTGCAGTATTACCTGCCGAGTGTTTGAAAGCCGCCAATTTGATTGAGACAGACTTGAGTTTGCTGTTTTTGAAATAAAGCATGTGTTTGACCTGCGAATGACATTGTTAGTACCGTTCTTCGATACTGTTAGCTCCCCAACTCGAAACAAACCAGAAAAGACCACTAGAAACATGGTTTTATAACACGGGTGGTGGAGGCAACTTAAACTACCTAATAAAGGACTTGCATAGTGCCTTTAAAGATTGCAAGGTAATAGGTTTTTGTTTGTCGTTAGTTGCAAAACGACAAACAGTCCATACAGTAATTTCTTACACAGAAATGAGTCTGTGGGGTTTGGCAAGTCTTGGATTCGATGAATGTATGAAATGGCCGATATGATTGAGGCAGTGGTGGAACCCTTTAAACCTTCAGCATTGCACACAGCTATAAACTGGGCCACCTTACTTGAGGTAGAGGGAAACAAAATCTGACCAAAATAGTATGTTTTATTCAAATTGTTGAAATGTTTAAGGGCATTTCCATAACTAATTCTTGTGGACGGAGCCAAAGAAAATACTTCACAATCGTCTTCAGGGCTCTAGTAGATGACTGAATATCCGAACCGGGTGTGGGAGCATGTTTGGGGCTTGGGCGAAAAAACGTTCAACCTGAAAGCGGTAAAGAAGATCAGGTAAAGTATTGAATGTCCCTGGTATGTGGCGAGCTCTAATCAAAATGTTATGTTTCATACAGGCCAAAACCAGACGGCAGACTAGGCGCATGAGGGTTGGGTCTTTGAAGACTGTTTGTTTACAATGTGCACAACAGCTTTATGATCTGTATGCATGACTAGACACTTGTTGTGCATTTGGGTTCCCAAAATTTCTTATGAGAGAATTATTGGAAAGAACTCTTTTATAGTGATGTGTAACGGTGCCAGCCAAATTGGCCATGATCTATAAAACCACTGGCAACCACAAACTGCACCAAAACCAATCCCGCCTGCCGCATCGGTATGTAAATGCAACTGTTCGTTTGTAACACACTTCTTATCAAGAAGTAATTTATTGCCATTGAAATGTTCAACGAAAAGGCGCCATGCAGCCAGATCTCGCCGACTCTGTTTGTAAAGCGTTATGAACGATTGGGTTTAGAGACCTTGTATGTGAGGTCGATTAATCTCCGTAGGAAACACCTGCCTGGCAAAACCACATGAGAGCAAAAATTCAATAGACCCAATAGAGATTGCTGTTCTTCGAATGTGATTTTTATAGACCGAGCGAAACGTGTTATCAATTCTCTTAATTTACATAACTTATCCAGTGGGAGTCTGGCTTCCATGGCAACCGAGTCCAGTTCTTAACCAATGAACGTGATCACCTGACAAGCGGGAACAGTTTTTTCTGGTTTAGTGGGAATCCCCATACCTTTGCAGAAGAACAAAAATGTGTTCAAATAATTTTGACAAGATGAAGAGTTTGGTGGGCCAATGATTAAGAAATCATCAAGGATATGAGTTATGGTGGGTATCCTGAGATTAGTTTTGGCTATCCATTCCAGAGCCGAACTGAACTGAACTGAACTTTTCAAAAATGACACAGGAAGAACTTGAACTCATGGGTAAACATGTATCATAATTGTATTGCTCCTCAAAGTAGATTCCCAAGAGATCATAGTCCTCAGGGTGGATGGGGATGAGCCGAAAGGCGCTATCAAGATCAGTTTAAGCCATAAAGGAGTTATTCCCTGACTGAATAAGTAGCTGAACTGCGTCATCAAAGGATGTGTACCGTACAGTGGCCAAGTCTGGATCAATATAATCATTGACGGAAGAGCCTTCTGGATGACTAAGGTGTTGGATAAGACGAAATTGATTTGGGGTTTGTTTTGGTACACTTCCTATTGGTGAGACCTGTAAGTTGACAAAAGGGGGGGGGGGGTCTTGAAAAGGTCCTTTAATGCGCCCGAGTAACAATTCTTTTAGGAGTTTATCGCGTATTGCCGAGGGAATTTGTCCTGCATGATTTCAGGTTTGAAGCGAATGAAGGTCTTCTAGGACCTATAAATCCCAAGTGGAAACCAGTTTTGAAACCTTGTATTATGAATTCTGCCTCTGCATACCCAGATAAGTAAGGCTTGAGAGCTTGTATGTTTACTGGTGTTGTCAAATCAGCACTAACGGACAAGCTTGTATGTGGTGTTAACCTTGGGTGGCTGAGATCTGTTAGTTGATTGGACATATTCTTTACTACTAAAAGAACACCTGGTTGCAGGGTGTCACCTTTGCAGTAGCCACATATGTGTTTGTGAGGACAGGCAGTGGTCGTGCATTCGGACCGCCTGTTGAAGGTCCAGCAAGTGAACATGTGGAATATGTTGGGCTTGTGAGATTTGTTGGATGAGTAGTTTGTGGCGTGAAAAGGCTGTCGGGGGAAACGAAAGTTGTTTCCCCCCGACTGTTGGGAGGGGAAGGGGGATGTGGTAGGGGCCTGGGTTGACGCCAACAACCAATAATCTAGATGAAGGCTGTCCCATGGATGTAGGCCATTTTTTCGTACCATTCCGAATTGCTGTTTGTACACATACAATGCTAGACCAGGACGTTTTTTGGCCAGATCCCTAACATTAGTTATATATTTCATGAGGGCTGGGGCCTGGAAAGGGAATTTGTGCTTGTACACAGCTACATAATGTACAAATACAGTGGTCCACATCTCAATAGATGTTATTTGCTTTTGTTTAGTTTTAGCAACCAGGCTTTTGTTAGAAAACTTATCCATTTGAAATACTAGTATTATTAGTTTGTTGGCGGACCAGAGGGTCAATGGGCAGAAGCTGGGAAAGGTCTACAATTGTGTTTGCCCATATTTGTTTTTTGAGGGATTTGGGAATTTGATCAAGAATGGATGTCACATTGTTGCAAGGTCATGAAGAGCATTGTAACCATTTTGCACAAGTGAGGTACTATGCTGATAAGCCACATCGCTTCCTGACTCAATATCCTCATCTGAGGAGTATGTCATATCTGAATATGATTCCTCTCCTTGGTTCGAACAGTTTATATGATATATAGTAAATTTGCCGGCACCTCTGTTTGTATCTGATTTTTGGTTCCGGTGACTGTTGAATGGTCCGCCTCCGTCTGGCACCCTGTTTGGCCCTGACAATGGTTCGTTAATGTGTTCTACTGAGTCATTGAATGTCTTTCTCTGTTTCGCGCGACCCCGGCAAGCGTCCTGCTCCACCCGTGTGTCTGTTTCCACATTTGAGATCTGCGTCGTCGGCGGGACACGTGCACGTATTGTTGTGGGTCCGCCGGGTCGGCTATGTCTGACTGCACCTGTGCTGCCTGCCCCCTGCTACGACGGCGCCCCCGTTCTGTTTGGGTGCAGCACGCTAAATCGCCGCAACCCTTTTTGCCGGCATTGGACCTTGAGCGATCTCTTCGCTCCATGTATAACATGATATAAGCAACATGTTACATGAAATGTGGAGTTTCTAAGCATTTAAGGGCCGGAACTTCGCTCTCCTCATTTGTAGACCCTTCTACATGGGCAGCTCTCCAGTTACAACACTACAAAAAGAACAGTTTACCAAAGGCTAGATTCAAAGCACTGAATTACTACAGTCGAGCTTTTATAAGCTGAAAAACAATCCGCCTTTGACACTATGAGTAGAACACTTTGCTGACTGGAACAAGATACTAACACTGTAAAATAGAATAATTCACCATTTGGTTGTACTAATTTGGTGCTAAAAAAATTTACAGTAAAAATATGACTAAGGGCAACAATACCAGTAAAACAATGTTTTATAAAACATGGCACTGCCGAGTAGAACAATTTGCCTGGTCCAATCATCCAGCACGGAACTACACAGTAGAACACTTTACCAAGCTGGTAAGAGTGGTACGGCGCTACCCAGTAGAACAATTTACCAAAATATTTATGCGTCAACTCGTGTTCGATGACAAAAACTAGACAACTATTGAAATAATATAAAAAAATCTGCCAGTACTACATGTACCTTGTAGAACAGTTTACCGGAATAAATGCAGAAAAGTGTTGACAACAAATTCTCTTGTACTATGTTTCTAGCGTCAGACTTTATTGAAATAATACATTTTGGACGTATTTGTTTGCAAATAGCAAACATTTTGTCATCAAATATATAAGTTTAAAATGTTTGACAATTGCTCAACAATATTAAACAAGACCCCTGTTCTGGTCCTCAAACAAATTTTTATGTTGAAAAGTAACTTATTCAACATTGGAAGAGACACAGTACCAAGAACATATACATAACTAAGCAATTATTTTCCTTCCGTTAAGACACTATGACCGCCTTGATTGTTGTATAGAATGTCTTCTGTCCGATAGTGGACAGATGGAACCCGTCCTCGGAAAAGATGCTTGCTTGTGTATCCTGAGCCCAGAAACCTTCACAGTACCAGAATCGAAGAATGAGATTTGTGTGATTCACTCTGTCATTAAACCAATGTCAACAGGGTACTTTACAGGTTAAGAAGCTGGAATCCTGTGGAAAATTTGGCATACCACAACTGACTTCACACCACAGAAGAATAACAATGTATCCACTAGGTCCAGTATAGAACGTGCGACAGTTTCTGGTGTGTTTTCAGAATTCGAAAGATCATTCGTACCAATAACTAAAATATTAAATGGGGATCTAAGTCTGTGACTGCTTCAAGCTGGTTCCTAATACGATGTATCGTTGCCCCCTGGAAACCACAATATTGGATTTACGCCGGTTCTTGTAGTTCTAGGTTGAAAGAGTGTTCTGGCGATCTCGAAATAAAGTTTTTCAATTGTTTCACAAAACTATGACCCAGAATTTGCGATCTGAGCGCCATGAATTTTTTCCTTTTCCCCTAGCGCGTGGGTTGATGACGTCACGTCCTTCTCCGAGAACAAAGGGTTCACACAAAAGACAACAAATTCACAAATAAACGTACTTACTCAGGTATCTGTTTTGCGGCGTCCAACACAGCTATCCGAGTTTGACACTCTCGTATAAAATCAATAGCAGAAAAAGTGTTTATAAATGTTTTTTTGTAAACAATTGTGTGTCTCTCCTCCAGACTTATACCAACAGTGATGATGATGCTGTGCTCTGATTGGTTAGAAACCGTCCTGTGACAAATATCCTGTCATTGATTGGCCGTGCCTCTCTCAACTTCTTAATTAAGTCATAAAACACTCAATTCAATCCGCAAAACATCCACATAAAAACTTTTATGAAGTCATAAAATACATTTATGAGAACTGACGAACAATAAAATGCACATTTAATTCGCAACAAGCGCCCATTTTACCAACGTGTGTGCTTTTATGTGGGTTAAAACTTCGTTTAAAGTGTGTTTAATGTGCGCTTTTTTATAGGTACTGACTTATAAAAGCTCAAATTAAACGCGCTTAAAAGCGCAGTTTTAAACCCACATAAAAGCGCACATTTTACACACATGGATGGCAGCAAAAAACACTTATACAAATGCACATATTAACCACATAAAAGCGCAGTTTTTACCCACATAAAAGCGCACATTTTGACACAGTCATATGCATACTTTTTCTTATATAGTAAAAAGCGCACTTTAACCCATATAAAGCGCACATTTGAGCAGTTCCTTTTTTACGTTTTGCATACTTTTTCGAGAAGGGTGGGTCCAATGTGATAGCAATGACCTAACCAATTGTTTACTTCAATTTACTTTTATGTGACGCCAGTCTGTAATCATTTTGTACGGTTCGCACATTATATTATTGGCACATATTCCCATGAATGTAATGTAGGATTGAATGTCGCTAATAGGAATAATGTAGGAACCATTGTCCGGGGTGTGAATATAACGTAGGAGCGACTGTCCGGGCTGTCAAAATAATGTATGTGCGACTGTGCGGGTTGTCAAAATGATGTAGGAGCGACTGTCCGGGTTGTCAAGACAACGTGGGAGCGAACGTCAGCCTGGTCAAAATAAGCGAAGGAGCGATTGTCCGTGGGAGCAATTGTCCGGGATTCGATAAATAGGTATCCATACAAACGGCACCCTGTGTATTATTGCCTAAATAGCCATTTGCAACTATGTTCAGTATAATTGATAACTCATATTAAAAAATGGCGACTTCATTTAGGAAAACATAATGGAATATTATAAAATTAAGATAAAATTACACTACATGAGGAATACTAAGTATATGACACATTTTGGCTACTTATTTATATTTATTGAGTCAAGCTCATGGACTTTATGCTAACTATTATGGGAACATGGCACTTAGTAGTAAAATTGTAAATTTTAACTGAATTATTATGTAAATAGTGAGAGCATTTTTGTTTGGTTCATACATTTTGAAAGGCTAATAATACATCTATCATATAAAAGAAAATCCACGACACAATGAAATCAGTAAAATGGCACACTATTTCTAGGTTATCATCTCTATTTCTAAACAAGCAATTGGAAATCGTCCGAACGGATTTGGTAAAAAACGATCCTTTTTGCGGTTTTTAATATGAACTTGTTTTTAGTAAGGCAATTTCAGCAATAGTAGCATAATAAACAATAAAGAGCCCTTTTCACATTTACAAAAATAAAAAGGTAAGCAACACCGAATTAATAGAAGTCTTATTTTAGAAAATGGGTTATCAAATAAGGCTTGTTATTCAAAATGTTTTATGCAAAGCTTTGAATATTTGCTGGGAATTAAGTCCACCACCTTTCCGACGATTATCCGGCCTGAATGCACAGCTAAAATCTATTTGCACCTGATTCTATCGTCCTTTGGGAAGCCGAATAATCCTTTCTTCCCCTTTGCAGGACAAGAATTGCATTCAAACGCTGCAAACTGCACCATCGTATTATCTGTAAATCTGCTATGTCACGTAACAATTCGAATCGTAATTAACTCAACGTACATTGAAAAATCATTAAATGCAAGTAAACGATCAACATAGTCTTGTATACAGTGACGCTTTTCGAGAAAGGTACGTGTGTAAATAACAATCGAGGTCGTTCTGGGCAAAGATGGTTAGCTAGTGGCTATGAACAGCCATCACTTCATCAATTTTGCAGCAATTTTCATGAACCCTGTCTTATTCAACGCAGAAATGAATTTTCCTTTTGGAAGTGTATATACCTTGTTATATTTCTACACATGCTGGGTCAAATTTTAAGAAATAACGCGATACTTAATTCGCTTGACCCAGTAAACATTGATCAGACCGTATTTATGAATGGAATCTCCAGTTGAAAAGACACACCTTCGCATTGGACCAATGAAATCACTCGTGTGTTTAAAATGTCAGTTGGTTGAAATGTATGTAAACACAGGTTTCAAAAAGCGCTGGGCAGTTAGTGTTGATGCATAATGCAGCGGCAAGCACCGTAAGAATGTTTTTCATACGTTTTATTGAATTATGGTATCGAGGTCCGTGAACTTTGCAGGGAAAATGCCCTTTACTCCGTGAAGATTTCAGTCTGAAATCCTATCTGATCGATATCAAGTGGGTCAAGCGAGTTGTGTATCGTGTTAGTTCTTAAAAGTTGACCCAGTATTTGTAAAAATATTGCAAGACATGTACATTTCCAGAAAGGAAATTCTTTTCTGCGTTGAATAAGACCGGGTTCATGAAAATCAAATTTAATATAAAACTAGCGCACGTGTACATTTAGCTAAAATGACATACCAGATTTATATTGAGTACTCATCAGAGCAAAATTTGTCAAAGAATGTAGCAGAACAAATGAACATAAATAACATACTTGATGACATGTACTTTCATTTGATACAAAGGCATTCTTACTAGTAAGTTTAACTGACATGTGATGTTTGCACTGATCCGAGAATTAAAATGTGAACAAGTGCAAAATAATATGAGTAAACTTGGAAAAAACGTTGCTATTTTTTCTTTAAGTTTTTCTTTAAAATCTTTGAGTTAATAAATATTGCACCGCTTGACTAAATTATTATTAAAGGTATTTTGAAATTACCTAAGGAAAATTATTAATGCAAGATTTTGTTAACTATGTTTGAAATTTTAAAGAAAGCAGCCCATGCAATGTAAAAGCAATACTATTGCAGAACACAGCTTGTTTTTAGTATAAATATGTAATATTCTCTGAAGTCTAAGAATCAATTTACAAAGGGTATTTAATTTACTATTAATTTTATTACGACATTTGGGTTTCTAATAAAAAATTGATAAACCTATGTCCACTATTGTTTATTGGAAAATCCAGACAGAATGTAAGAACCCCAGAATGAAACTCAAAGCATTTAATCAACAGTTCTATTGACCCTGAATAGACAACATTAGTATTTCTAAACTAGGTTGTGAGAGAATTATATAAAAAAATATAATAATAAATAAACCAATAAATATTTGTAAATAAACAACAACAACTGCATTTACTCAGTCATTTTATAGTTCTTTACAAAATAAATATCACCATATTGTAAATTTTAGTTTAAATTGATTGCAATTTTAAATAACTGTAACTTAAGTGATATACATTTTGATTAAAAAGGTGAACTACATAAAGGTGTTTCCCTGTATCAATATTTTCTTACTATTGGCAAACATGATCACAATGTGACTCATGATAAAAAACTTAAGTAATAAAAGTCTTTCAATCTAGGTAAGTGACCCGGTAACACAATCATGTTTGACAGTTATTATTTTATTCAGTGTTTACACACTTATTCTTTAAATATATATTTATTTTGGTTGGTAAAGCAGATTCTTGATTTTCCAGCACTGAGCAGGATTTCTTAATATAAGTCTCACAAGACTAGTACAAAGACAATGTGGTGATGCTGAATATGTGCACATGTAACAAAATACAAAAGATACAAGTAATATTTTTATTACTTTAAATAATAATAATAAGAAATAAGAATATGTTCCATAGAAATAATAGTATGCTCCATAGAAAAGTTCATATCTTAAACAAAAATTTAAAATATAGCAAACATAATTAATTTGAAGTTTAATGCTAATCAGACCTTAACACATTGTGTATGTACATTTATGGCCAATGTAGCCATTTCTCAATTGAGTAAACCAACATCATATATACAATTAATTGCAAGATAAAAGTTTTTATGAAATTCATTATTGTATATACTTGTATACAGCAATATAAGAGGCAAACCATTCTAAACATTTAATTGTAATAAAGTAAATAAAGACATGTATGGAGATCTTTGATGAATAGGTTAAGTGTTTGCATATGGTTTTACATTTGTGTAATTTGTGGTGTAAGCATATTTAATTTACAAGACTACAGCAACAAGAATTGCTAAAAACACCAGACTTTGGCCTAGATGAAAGTAAAAATAAGTTGTAATTGTCAATGAAGGGTTATAAATTCTAAAATAGTTCTACTTCCATAATTACGACCATTGTAATTAAGTTTACTTTTCTTGTAAATAATTTTAATATATTCAACCAAATAGATGTACATGTCATCTAACTAAAGGAATTACAATTATCATTTAAAGATTGCTATTAAGCATTGCAAAGACTGATATAATTTATATAATACTATCATATCTAATAATATTAATAATACTCATAATCATTGCATCGATGTTATATCGTGAATACTACAGCACTGAACATAAAATCTTGTTTCACTTTCAGTTTCGCCTATTTGTAAACACAGCATAGTTTATTTTTCATTTATAAGAATAATTCTAACATTTGTTACTTTCAAAGACAGTGATGTTCTATGATAGTTTAATATATGCATTCAAATAAAATGTATTACACTAGTTAAACAAATATTTTGGATAAAGTATTGAGCTTCTTCAGTCTGCGTCGTGAATAGTCTAATAACGTAGGCGGATCACGCTTTTGGTGTTTCAAAGCCAAGATGGTGGGCATTAGGTACGAGTCTACTCTTTACGGAGACTCCGGAGATGGACGACGTGTTACGATTGCATAATTGAATTATTGAATTCACACAATTAATATATAGTTGTAAATCATCCAACATCCCATATTATAGATTATAATGCACACCTCATGAACGATGTATAATGTTTTCAAATAATATGTAATATTAGAGTATTGTATTTCAATTTTATAACATTTTCATAGGTGATACATATGCATGTTTGTCTCTCACCAATGGATATAGATTTACCACGTATGACGATACTAAATATAAAAACTGTTCCCGAACATTTCCATAAGGATGGTGGTATATAGGGTCCAGAAGAAACGGGGTTTTCAGGGGTTTACACACGGGCTCGACAGACTGTTATCACACCGTTAAGAACTTTATGTTTGAAAATATCTCAAGTTATAGAAATACATTTGCAAAAATCTATAGTGCATAAATTACAGTTTTTTTTGCAATTTGTGTCGATGTCTTAAGGTGTAAGAATAAATCCTTGAATACGTCTGAAATCGGTGAATACATTTAACGTTGCGTGAAACATAACCGGCCATTAACCGTGTACAACGTATGCAATAAATGATTTTTTTTAAACAAGAACACATGCTCATCAAATTAAGTAATTCTGATGTATTCCACATTGCAATAAGAAGATTAAAAAAATCGGTATTTTTTTCACTAATTGAAATCCTTAAGAAAACTTAAAAAAACAGTTATTTGAAATGAAGGACCGCTTACTACCGTCGTGTTAAATCTATTTAAGTTAAACAGCGGAACCCCAAAAAGTCACATGAATAGACAGTATACAAAGCTTGGAACAGTAGCTCCAGATAATAATCTACTTGGTGTTAAATATCACGAGTATAAAGGTCATGTTTCATGGAAAACGACAAAAAGGTTGTTCATGAGACTTAAGAATGGTAAAAATGCAAATATCAATACAGTTCAGGCAAATGTGATTAACACAAATACTGTGCAGTGCGCACATGCTCGTCAGGGACGACACTTTCTTTAAGACTTTCTTTAAACATTAAAATATTAAACAGCGAAAAATATCTCGTCCCTGTGGGACGACATTACGCACATGCATTAAACCCATTTTTCACAGAGCACGTCTCAATTTGATTAAAGTTTTGTTGTCAATAACTGGCGAATTGTACTTCACAACATGCGGTGCAACAAGTTTACATGAAAATCTTTAAATTTGATCATTTAGTTTCTGTTTTACTCTTGTTTTATTCAGCAACGCTTTTACTAATATTGTTTAGGGCTTGAATAATATAAATGTCAGTGTTAAAATCGAACTGTTTACTGTAAATAAAAACATGATTACATTAATTAGATGATACAATTAAGATAAAGCAATACATAAATTTTTCGCACTCATAATGATGTCGAGAGTGAACGAAATCTTATGAAACTTATTAAGTTACTTTGGTATTAATCGTCCAAAAGCATAAATTATACATGCGTTAATTACAGTTTAATATCGCGGTATTATTTTCATGTGTGTTTATATATTCCAGTTATTTTAAATCGTGGCACCGCAAATTAAGAAAAACCTATGCAACCTAGGCAGTGAACTCTTTTTTATTGATATATGCATACATTCGTTTTTCAAGAATTTAGTATTTATAAATGTTTGACAATCAGTTTGTTAATAAACAAGCGTTTAAGTTAAACGAAGGATATTATTTGTTGAAATAAATGGACATGCTGAATTGAAAGGAAAACGAACAGTATTGATCACTGACGTTTATCAACAAAATTAGCATTTTACAAAACCCTCTGCTTATAATCCACAAGTCATATTTTGAAATAATTTCGAATCCTCTTGTATAAATTAGCCGGTGAATAGATGTGACCAAGCATCAGCTTTGGGTTGACTTGATGTAGACACAAAGCAAGTGTTATAAGGTAATACTTAAGAGTTAAAATATGAAAAAACATCAGAATTTCAATTTTTGCGTATGGTCGTTTTGCGCAATTCCTTTGACAAAAATGTGACTACATTGCTTAAAGAAGTCTCTAAGTGCGAGTCCTGAACATCTCGAAAAGAATGGCAAAGATTGTCCCAACCTTACATCGACCCAATCAATGTCCAGCCTACTTTCTGCTTTAGCCCTTTCAGTGCGGGAACCGAATTTTAAAGGCCTTTGCAAACAGTTTGGATCCAGATGAGACGCCACAAAACGTGGCGTCTCATCAGGATCCAAACTTTTTGCTTTTCTGATAGTATTCTTAAAAAAAATGGAAGAAAATGCTAATTTTAGAAATTCAGCAGACGACATTTAAGCAGACGACAAATTTCCCAGCATGCAAAGGGTTAAAGTCTAAAGCAGGGTGCAGGATCATGTTACTTTGTGGGGTTGCCCATTTTAACTTTAATGGATGCATACACGATGGTACCTGGTGCTTTATTTCAAATAAATTTTAAAATTATTTTTGTTAAGAATTTCAACTAGTGCATACAAGTAAGATTTTAATACTGCTTATGGCAATGTAAAAAACGTCGGCATTACTTTATTTAATAAGCCTGTATTCTTGTTAAAAAATCGGTATCTTCTGCATTCTACTGAATGAAATAAGTTATAAAAGGCAATTATTCTAAAATCAAACGTTAAATGTTTTCTTTTAGAAATTGCGGGATCAGTTAAAATGCTTGAAGGGATGGTTTTAAGTAGTGGACATTAAAAGGTACCGTCAACCACAAATGACGAAAAGAAAAACTCTAAAATACCGTATTTTTTACAATTATTAGTTTATATTGATTAAAATATCACGACTGGTATATAACATTACTTGAATGAAGTTAATATTTTCAGTATATTCGGTAATACAATTTCGTGATGTGAAATCGAAAGTACGTCGCGAAAATAGGTGACATAACGATATACACGCTATAAATAACGCAAGTAAATTGATAATTTTATATCTATAATATATACAATTCACTACGCATACACAATTTGGATTCCTGGATTTACCACGTGACGATGATGATCAAACTACTGGCGTTATTTATAGTGAACTGGTAGTTAGTTACCTGGTAGACATCCCCAGTAAAATTTATTACCGAAAATACTGAAAATAAGAAAACTTAACAACTTTTTTTCGAGTAATGTAATATACAAGTCGTAGTATTTTAATCAATATAAACTTATAATTGTAAAAAATACGGTATTTTAAAACTTTCCTTTTTTCGTCAGTCGTGGTTGACGGTCCCTTTAAGCAATCGCTCGGTTTTATAATGCGCTACTAATTCGTTGTAAGCGTCTCATTACATGAACAACACGTGTCTGCGACATGTCTTCGAAAGAATAACACGTTGCAAACTTGTCTCATTCATTGATTATCTTATTTGAGCACGGCTATTGACCTCATAGTATTTTAGATTAAATCCTCGTCAGAATATCATTACATGATTAAAATATGTTTGCAACATGTTGTATGGCGAAAAACATGTGCAACCATGTCTTGTAAACTGATTATCGTATTTGGATTGGTAATACTACTCGTTGTAGCTTAGAAAATATGTTTTGAAAAATACATAACACTATTTAAATCAAGCTTTACTTACGTACTCACAATCTCTCGCGTGGGTTCAATCGTTTAAACCCACCGACAGCTGTAACTTGTGTTTATTATATCTGAGAGATGTACGAAGTGTATTACGTAGAGAATTACATGTGATATTACATTCGCCCTTGCTTTTGTATGAACAAGACTCTATATAATGCCCACCGTTTGCGATGGTGAATAATTTCTCTCCTTGTGACTTTGTATAGGATCATCGAACATAGAAAATCATGGTATGTACAGTTTGTATAATGTTTGCAACAAACAATATATAATACATGTACACACGTTATAATAATATAATTTATGGGGTACCATATGATAACAGGTATTTGGCTATGATTTGTTCTGTAAGAAGTGATAATTATATGAGCCGTGCTCTGTGAAAAGAGGGTTTAATGCATGTGCGTAAAGTGTCGACCCAGATTAGCTTGAGTTGTCCGCAAAAGCTATTTGGGGACAACACTTTCCGCCTAAACTGGATTTTTTGCTAAGAAGAGGCTTTCTTGAAACGAAGTATATGTGCGAACTGCACAGGCTAATCTTGGCTAACACTTAACGCACATGCATTAAACCTTCCTTTTCAGAGCACGGCCTATATGCTTTAATAATTGGATTAATTGTGTCTTGTTCTGAGTAAACTGGTCATAATGCATGTGCGTAAAGTGTCGTCCCAGATTAGCCTGTGCAGTCCGCACAGGCTTATCAGGGACGACACTTTCCGCCTATACTTGATTTTCGGTAAGGAGGGACTTCCTTGAAACGAAAAATATCATTAAAGCGGAAAGTGTCGTCCCTGATTAGCCTGTGCGGACTGCACAGGCTAATCTGGAACGACACTTTACGCACATGAATTAAGCCCAGTTTTCTCAGAACAAGACACAATTTTAATTCCGATCGTTTGTTTCCTTAACTGTGTTTCATTAAAATATGAAGACTCATTTGACGAAACAATACTAAATATTATATATTTGTAATTTTAATGCACATTAAAAGCTAACAACTTAACATCTCAACATAACATTTAGAAAGAATGTTCTCTAAAGTCTAAGTTTTTTCTAAATGTAAGAATAACGAACATCTTTACTAATATGCTCACACATCTTTGAAAAATGTTTTCTCAATTGTGACATGTTTCAATATACTATGCGAGTGCAAATCACCGACCTTATTATGTTCAAAAATGAGATTCTATTTTTGATATAGGTTAACAGTATGAATTGTGAAACAATTATACGCACTAATAGTAAAAGCATGACTTTCAAATCTTGCAGGCCCAGCTAGTTGTTCTAGTTGTGATCATCGCTTTCATGAATTATATCGAAGGAACAACCTACGTTAATCCAAGAGGTACGCGCTGCCATTTAATTAATTACATTTAATTTTCACAGTGCGGCAAACTGACAATTTATATAAATTAACATTGACTCAAAAGAGATTGGATGAATTACCTTCAAACAAACATACTACTCCTAACTGAAAGAAATGGTTAAATATATTTGTTCTCTCATTACTTTTGAGTTATCAAAATCAGGAAACAATAATCTTTTTTGCGCTGTTTATTGATAATTTACCAAAGACGTGAGTATCGCCATAGTATGTAAGCTGCAATTACATTTAAATAGCCTCTGTGTGGGTAGTGCGTTAGCAGTTGCTTCTAGATTTAATAGAGACTCGAACCTCAAACCAGGCACGCTTGTTATAATTATTTTCTATCCATGGCATTGTTAGTATATTAATTCAAAACTATAAGGAATGTAACATACTGAAATCGTGTTACATATATTTGTTTTTTTAATATTCTGCCTAAATATATTTTTGAAAAGAGAGACTAATTATTGCTTTGTCAACTGTCCATATTATCGGGGAAATGCCTTTGATAAAATCCTTTAAGACATGCAGTTCTTAAAAAAAAGATTAGCTTTATTTTTAAAATACAATACGGTTTTTGCCGCCGATATGACCCCTCTGTTGTTTTTGTTGTGAGACAAAGCTGATTTATGGTAAATACTTTTCCGCAAACATTGCGAAAAAGTCAAATATATAAACAAATTATATTGTATTCATTTATGCTCATTGTATCTTAGTTTCGAAGTTTCTGTCTGCAAAAACAAATATGCGAAATAACGTTTGGTTCTTCCGTATAGAAGAAATTATCCAAAACATAGCATTTTCTTTAATCAAGCAACATCAAACAATCTGAACGACCCACAGTTCCAACTCGACGTGTCCATTCTTAATTAGATACTCGTTAATTCTGCGAGTATCCGCTTAATGATATTCAGAAAACGCTTATTTGATTAGTTTCGAAATAATAAAGTATAGCCACCTTTCTGTTTGTCTTAAAGGTTGACATTTACTTTTACATGTACATTTTTGCTACAGAACCGAGAACTGAGATAATCTGCGAAAACAACAGAGCAACAGTGAGTTGTGGGTATGGTTTGAATCTCAACATTCTGTCGGCAAATTACGGCCGGACAGCCCTCGGAAAAGAAGCTTGCGACCACCCTAGCATACGCACCTGTAATTGTCGGGAACCCAAAAGCCTTGCAATTGTTAGGAAAATGTGTCAGGATAAGCAGTCATGCACTCTGGAAGCCACCAACGGTGTATTTGGAGACCCCTGCGTTTATACTTATAAGTACCTGGAGGTCCGCTACAAATGTGATGGCTACTAAGGGAAGACTGACACTTCTCGGACTGGCTTTCAACTTTCGCATTGAATGATATCTTCACAATAACGGACGATTGTATTATTCCCTTATTATTAAGATCCTTCATTTTCGTGCTAATTAGTTCATCAAAGAGAGCGAATGTAAAGTTAAACAGTCAGTTTTCTTGTTCTTGTCATAAGATGAAAAATGTATAACAGTTTCAGTTTATTAGCAATCGGCAAAATATTTGCCTTTGTCCATTAACAATTACAAAAAAAACTTGTTAAAGAAAATCATAAACATATATACAAATACAATTACTATTGAACTAATTTCATAGATATAGAACACAGAACACAACACAATATTACATTACAATCAGAGAACATTTTCAAGAGCATTTTGTCTTATACAGAGAGATTCTTCAATATATTTGGTAAGATTATACATGCATTATATATTTTTGTTGACATTGATAAAATGAATTTTTGATCAGTAGGCCATGAACAATTTCCAATATCTTTTGATCCTATACATCTTAACTTTGAGCAACATAAAATGAAATGATATTTTAATTCTGTAGCATTTTGATAACATCATTTGCACAATCTATTATCTCTTTCTATGTTATAATATCTTCCTAATTCTAGCTCTAAACTATGGGAACATAATCGTATACTTTTCAATAATTTTCGTAACTTGTCATTAGTTATAACATCTAAATAGTTTTCAAAACAGAATTCGGTTTTATATTTGCAATAACTATCAAGTTTTGGCATTGCATAAATACTATTATGCAATTCTTGTACAAATTGATCTCTAATTCTTGATATCAAACTATAATAGTAAACGTTATGATAAAAAAACAATATGATATTTGCATAGCCTAGATGATCAACAATGGAATTTATTTTACTTGCCCAACGAGGCATATTGACATTATTGCATAGATCATTATACATGTGATATATAGGTAATTCATTATTATTATATCATGTACATCAACAATTTAACAGCTCTTTCTTTACAAATAACTGATAGTAGCACTCGACCAAGTACCCCATACACAGCATATGTAGGAGTTTGCTTCTTAACACCAAGTAAATACTTACAAAATCGTGTATGCAATTTGTCTACCTCTTTATAGTTATAAACACCCCATACTTCACAACCATATGTTAATATAGGCACAATCATAGAGTCAAACAGAGATAACTTAGTACTAATATCAAGACTAACCTTATCAAATACATTCAAAAGGTTATTATAAGCTCTAAGGGCTTGTTCATTTAGTGCCCTAACTGCATTTAGCATATTACCAGTGTATGTAAAGTTAATTCCAAGATACAAAATTATCAACAATTTCGATTTTTTCATAATCTATGTAATAGTCAGGATATACATTTTGCTTCTTGTTTTCAAAAACACATATTTTGATTTAACTAACATTCATTTTGAAACCCCATTTAACAGAATAACGTTGTAAAGCATCTATTTGCGACTTAAGACTATTTGGATCTGTGGTAAACAATACAATATCGTCAGCAAATAGGTTCATATACATTAACAAAAGTTCAAAATCCTTTTCAGGTTATGCACCAAAGTTCAAATTTTCAACAATATCATTCTCGAACAGAATAAAAAGTAAAGGCGACAACGGCTCTCATTGTTTCATGCCTATTGTTTCATTGAAAAAGTCAGACATTTTCATAGTATTTGACTTTTTTTACATATGTTTGGACGTCTAATATATACATTTTATCATATTTGTCATTTTACAGCTTATTCCAGATTGAAGAAGTTTAGTCCATGCATCTCTATTAACCGAATCGAAGGCCCTCTGATAGTCAATATAAATACACTATAATTTTGACTTTTTAGCTAGTTTCTGTATGATCGAGTGCAATAAGAAAACGGCATCAGATGTAGAGCGTTTATCTCTAAAACCATATTGAACAATGACACTGAATAGTTCAAGTGTACTCCATTTGCGTTTGTTTTTGACATCAGCTATGCAGATATGTCAGCAATGCATCTTTTTAGGAATAGTATTTTGTGCAGTACAAGAGTCTATGCGAGACATAACTTTACTTTTTGTTTCCGAGCGTATAAATCGCAACACATACGAAATACCGTAGAACGTGCACTTACATGTCCCGAACACCTTACGTCGGTGCGACGTGAGCCATCTCGTGCGCGTACTTCAGTCTCGCTATTTGACACGTGTATCAATATTGGTGAATTAAAGAAAAGCTCATATCTCACATAGTCCGTCCCTGGAAGACTAGAAGTTGGGGATTAGTTGACGGTGCGAAAACTTCATATGAGAGCCGACTGTAACTTTGATCAGTATTTGAAATAAATTTTTCTCAAAAAACATCTAATATTTTCCCCGTTCAACATTGATGATTTTTTATTATCTACTACTATGAATTTGGGCAAACAAGTTCATGTACAAATACAGCATCCGGATAAATCTAAAAACTCCGTGAATTTTATGAAAACTTTAAAAATATGGAGCTTTGAGAAGTGCCTATGAATAGAAAGACGCTTGGACATCTATAATGCCCAACGTTCCTGAACTAAATTTAATGTGTGTAGGCATTACATAACATATCAATTATTTGTTTATTCTAAAATGGCTTAAAACTGAGTATTAACTCCCAACCTATAGTGTCTCTTAAATTATACGCAGAGTCGTGCTCTGTGAAAAGGGGGGTTAATGCATGTGCGTGAAGTGTCCTCTCAGATTAGCTTGCGCAGTCCGCACAAACTAATCAGGGACGACACTTTCCTCTTTAATGATATTTTCCATTTCAAGAAAGTCTCTTCTTATCAAAAATCTAGTTTAGGTGGAAAGTGTTGTGCCTGCGGAATGCAAAGGCTAATTGGTGACGACGCTTACGCACATGTATTAAACCCCTTTTTCACAGAGCGCGACTCACGCGCTAAATGTTACGAAACACCTCTCATATTCGTCAGTCTTGAGTGTTCCGTTAATGAATGCCACTCTTTAATTACGCGCGTAATCCATACCTTTTTCCATACCTAAATGGTCAACCGCTTAACCCGTTACCACTTAGAAACGTATTTCGATGCATATGAAGTCCCTTAGGAAGTTTTATTTAATTAAAGACCGTTCTTACTAAATTCATATGTTAAATGCTTGATTTGCAATTCTAAGATACTGATGAGCAGCAAACCGTATAAAAAAAAACTTAAAGCGCCTTTTCACGTTGTGGTAAAAATTGACAAAATTAAAAAAAAAGTTGTTTCAGATAAGCAAATTGTCTTTTTTGTTATGATATTTGTGTGGAAACAGCAATACTGAACATTTACCATGCTCTAAAATATCCATTATATGCATCTTTTGACAATTTGAAAAACTAGAAATTATAAAGCGTTGCAACGCGAAACGATTGAGCCATTTGGAAAGTTGTATTGTCGTTTTATTTTGTGAAACTACGAGGATTGCTTATATTAAGTAAAACACGTCCTTAATGGCCGAGTGGTCTAAGCGATAGACTTTTACTCTAGGACTCCAGGGGTCAGTGGTTTGAGCCTAGTTGAGGGTTAATTTTTTTCTTGTTTTTTTAAATTGTATTCTTGTTTGTTCGTTTTTACTGGAGCTTTTAAGATCCAATGTTAACATTTATCAATCTAAAGCATTTAATGACAAACTTCTATACATGCCAAAATCTGTGAAAATGTCCCTTTAAAAAAATGCGAGACGCAGACTGTTCTGGTTTGATGTTGTATGCACATAGACATTTTCCTTTTGCTTCTGAGTTGGAAAGCGTAAATATTGCAAAGCGTACAACAAGCAAGTAAATATAAACGTATAAGGGAACTGATAAATGTTGTTAGCTTTGATATAACTACAAGAAGTGTTTACAGTGAACAGTGTATGATGTTATCAATGCACCGCTAACCACACCTAAGCAAAGGAACGTTAAAACTTTCGAGGTTATAGTAGATATACCTCACTCAAACATGCAGGCGTTATTCCTTATGCCAAATTTTAAATGTATGCATCTTTTTTTTCTATTAGAATTTCGATTAACTTTCGATTACGAAATTATATCAAAGTAGGGCTAGTCGATTATGAACAGTGGGTTTTGTTAAATGCTAATTTGTTTTCGGAAAGTCCGTCGTAAATACTGGTCGTTTTACTGTTAATTCATCTAGTTAATTTATTTCTGCACACGATACTGAACAAAAAGGTAAGTATTTACGAACGAGCTATTATGTACATTTTATTTGTGAAATCACATCATACATCGATATAATTTTGGTACGTAGTTTTGCTTTCTAGTCCTAAACACAGTTTTTAAATAATGCCTTTAGTAAAAAGACTGACAACAACCTGCAGATAACACGCTCTTTATACAAATATAAAGCACAATAGTTTGACAAAAATATTGATCCGAAAAAAAAAACTTTTCGAATTTCAATCTTTTTTTCAAACTGTTTTTGTAAAGGTCACTGTAAGCAATTAAAACTGACCCCACCAGTTGTCACTTTATTTATTTTGACTTTTATCAAAATAAATTTAAAGATATTAATTAAAAAAATATTTTTGCATACATCAAAATTTACTTTTAATATATTACTCGATTAAACGATCCTCGACGATTGTTTAAAATTGTAAAATGGTCGAAATCAAAAACATAAGAATAACTTTGATCATCTTACATATCACGATTTTGGATGTATTTTATTCTTCTAAATAAGCATACAAAGTATGCAATACTCATAACAGTGACGGTTCTTGACTAAGATAGTTTATGCTGTGGTGACAAGTTCTAGTTTTTGTTCCAAAACAGTCAAAACCCGATGTCTCAAACTCGCGGGTACCGACAAGAAAAAATCGAGTAATCTGAAATCTCAGCCAATCAATTTCTTATATAATGCGCTTACTAACATAAGTCTGCAACAATTGTGCATGTTCAGTCAATGATTATTCATAATGCCTTAACTCCGTACTGATTTCTGCTTATTAATTCGTAACTAAATATTTACTTGATATATTTGTTAACAAATATAAAAAAAACAGCTAAGCATACATTAAACAAATATTATAATATAAATGTATATAAGATGCAAAAAATACGAAGCACATTCGCGGGTGCATGTAAGAAACAGCACTAACAGGGTGCATAATCAACGGGGTTTTCTGGGGTTTACACATGGGCTGGGCAGAATGTAAACACCCAGTTAAGATATTAGTTTTTTCAAATATCGCAAGTTATTGAAATATATTTGTAAAAATCTCAAGTGCATAAAAGACAGTTTTTCTTGCACTTTGTGCCAATATCTTACAGTACAGGAATAAATCATTGAACACGTCTTAAATCGGTGACAAGCATTATACCCGGCTTCAGGTAGTCTGTCACCTGTTTACCGGTACCTGTACTTCATATCAATATTTGTTGTATATTTCTCTCTGGTTGTCTGTGGTTTAAAGCCACAGCTACACTGTTGTACTACACTGTACATGACTGCTTGTACTCTTTATGGCTTACAATTCTTATTTCGCATTTGATGTGTGTTACGATTGAACCCATTTCTTTGTTATTTTATGTTAATTTTCGGGCCTCATTTGTATAGAACTTTACATTTGTCAAGTTATGTAAGTTTTCAGATTTTTCTGTTTGGTGGTTAAAATAGGGGTTTTAAGCAAGTTTTTGTTAGCCACATTATTCAGTGTGGTAGAAGATACATTTTAAGTCAAAACACGTTTAAATACGTTTAGTTTTAAGAAATTTCGATCTTCATATTTTTGTAAATTGTTATGTTTTTCTGTAAAGTTAGACTTACGGGCCTCAGTAAATTACGGCTTTTAGTCGTACGATATCGGGTGATGTGTATATGATTGATTTATGTCTAATTTTATTGGTCAGTGAAGAAAAGTTGTTCTGTTTGAGTTCATGGAGAGCATGTTCCTCGATTTTTCGGTAAACGCTGCTGGGCGGTTACACGTATAAATTGACAGACTATTGGACATACACGGACAGTTACAGCTTTGAGACCAGAGCACTAGCTGGGACGTAAGTGTCCATCACATACATGTTTGACAGAACGCTACTTCCGGGCTTTATACAGCTCGGGTATCGCAGTCTTCTTCCGGGCATAGTCTGCTCGGATATCTACAGACTAATTCCGGGCTCGATACAGCTCGGGTATCTACAGTCTACTTCCGGGTTTGATACAGCTCGGGTATCTACAGTCTACTTCCGGGTTTGATACAGCTCGGGTATCTACAGTATACTTCCGGGTTTGATACAGCTCGGGTATTTACAGTCTGCCTCTGGGCTTAATACAGCTCGGGTTATCTGCACTCTACTTTCGGGCTTGGTACAGCTCGAAGTTTGCTACTTCGCAGAACACTACAACCGGTACTCAGTTCCGGATCTGGTCATTGACGGCTGGACATAGGTTCAAGTCGTGACAATCGATATCACTCCACCACTACATCTACCATCTATCGTTTGACTGCGTTAACTGAACCCAGTTGTTCGAAACCTGGGTAAATTTTTAACCCTGGGATAAATGTCGGATAAATTTAACACAGGGTTAATTTTTTGGGTAAGTGTTGTTGCATCATTTTGGTTAAATTTATCCAGCGTTTTGTCTGAATAAATTTAACCCTGGTATAAAGGTTGGTTAAAATTTATCCGAGGAATTATTGTTCTTATCCATTTATTGAAGAACAGAATACTTACTTTAAACATACACTCATTGAAACAATGGATCAACATCTTAACGGTAAATCCTAAAAATTCGGGTTTGAAATGATTAAGGAAACGCCGGGTATGCGGATACTTTGATAACAGATGGTACTTCGAAACCAGATAACAACAAAAGCCACGCGCGAGAGTTGAGTTCTTCAGCTTTTTTGCATTTATGTTCTGTTCATTTGGTTTTCAAACACGTATCCTTGTTTGACCGATTAATGGGATAGTACTTCGTATTGCGGAGCAATAAAGTCGTAAAAAAACAGTAGATTATAAAAAAAGATAAAATTTCATCGATAATCGTCATGAATTCGATGATCAGTACGTATTTCAACAAAATAAAAATACTTGGAAATAAATCAAGAACGTGCCAACTAATCGAAATACAAGATCAAAATGTCCATTTATGTTACCACATGTTAAATTTTAGTTGAATGACGTATTTGAGGAAATTCAAATGTTTTAAGAGTCGGCTGCCAAATTTTCATGGACTCTTCTTTTACCGATCATCTAAAAAACAATGGCACTTCGATTCCAGATAACTCGACACTTTTTACCAGATATAACACACTCTATTTAGTGAAGCAGAAATTCTGACATAGCTTTTTATAGTGCCAAAACCTGCTTCAACATACTGAACAAAAGAAAACTGGTATTGTACAATAACAATTTGTAGTGTAATATATGTATCATAGTGTAAATACTTGAAAACTAACACATTTGATCTTAGACATAGTTTAGTTTTAAAATCCTAGATACATGTTTAGTGCATATATGACAATTGTTTTACTGGTCAAATCGTTTTAGCTCCATCTTTAAGTTCCCTTGGTAAGCAAATTGTGTTAAAATCTGATCAAAACATTTCAATTAATTTATACCCATTTTGAGAATGTGTTTTAACATCCATTCAGATTTTAATTACCCGATTAACAAGGATCCTTTAGATCTTATTTGTATTAAGTGTACATAAAGTATAGTCTATGGATCATGATTATCTTATGGTGTTTTTAAGTTTGTCATGTCAACATTAAAAGTCTCTTGTAAATCTTTTCAGATTGGCAATGTACTGTTTTTTAAACTGTGTTATGTATGTGATTATATACTGTGTACATTGATGAGACTTTAATATATATATATATATATATATATATATATATATATATATATATATATATATATATATATATATATATATATATATATATATATATAAATATATGATTATTTATCATTCAAAATGATGTTTTCACTAATTAATATCATAGCCACACGCTAATCATCTGTGATGAGCACCAATAACAAAGGATTTTACTAGGTGTATTGGCCACGTGAAGACCCCTTGCTCCCCTTTTCTAGAGTCCTGGTATAAGTTCAATTGAACACAGTCGTGTTGATCCACATGATCCGTTGTATTTTCCATTCTCTTAATCCCAATTTACCACTTAAAAACAAGTTTATTATTTAGACAATTATTGTCGGTCGTCACTTGAAATATATTACTTCAGAAATAAGAATTTGAATCTTATTTAAAAAATTGCACTTGTCATATTAATTATACAAATTAAAAGTAATAAGATTTTTGAAAACGAACAACGCCATTGGATTTATTTTACATGTGTATGTAATAACGTTTTGCATAGATTCCCAAGGTGTCGGTCTTGAAAATGCAAATTGATTCGTTCTTCAAAATGTTTGGTAAGAACAGCCATACTATACATAAATGCATTTCATTTAGAAGATAAAACTCGGTTATCAGAGTGCCTAATTTGTTGAAAGTCTCTGTTATCCGAAGTGCCCTATATCGGGAATCAAAGTATCCGCAACTTCATGAATACCACCTATTAAAACATGCTTTATCTTCGTTTATATTTCATAGAATACTATCAAAATTTCAGTATTTGAAGCACAGTGATAACTCTACATGCTGGAATATCAAACAATTTCTTTCAATATTTCTAAGTACTTTTATTTTGTGATATGATTACTGTTCATCCAGTTATGCTGTTTTCCGACCAAATTTTGTACTTTTTTGGGAAAAATCTACCATTTTTCCGTGATGTTTTTCTTTGCAATAAAAAGGATACACCATTTATAAGCTCGACCATGCGCCTTGTCTAAAAAACTAATCTTTATGATATAACTTAAAACAAAATCCCTGATGAACTTACCTCTCGCGCGTGGCTTTTGTTGTTATCTGGTATCGAAGTGCCATCTGTTATCAAAGTGTCCGCATACCCAGCGTGAAGGAAGCTAACTAAAACAATTGCACCATAATAAATATAAAAAAGCGCGAATTAAACGATTTAAATAAACGTATATATGCAGGGGTGCAGCCAAAAATTAACAAGGAATGTCCATATTTGACGCGTTAGTCGAATAATGCACACATAATGTCAGCGATCTAATGTCCTAAGTATCGGAAATGTGTTATCACGATAAGAGGATAAGCTCTGAAGTTCGCAACATACGTGCAAATATGACCCATGTATAAAAGATATTTTAAACTATCATGTATGTATATCCGAAACAAACTTGTATGAGAACCTATCATGAGATTGTTTTGGTCTAGTCGGGTAAAAGGTTAAGATTTGCTGAATTATTAACAGTTTTGCCTGCACATATAATATTTTATTTATTTATCAAAACATTTGCGCATTGCATTCGACGGTATTGAAATCGTCTGGTACATCGTCCGATGTATCGCCTGTTATTGGTTCATATTAAACACTTATGTATTGAAACAGACTATTGAATGACATAATCTTACAGTGGGTGACATTACTAAGTGTTTCTATTTATAGTTATTAACGTCTGCATGCAAAGCATAGAATTATTTGATAATATAGTGTGCATGTATGCAGGATTGTTAATTAGAAAGACTTCTTAAAAGTTAGTTTCACTTCTTTTCATTGTAAACTAACGAATGAATGGGAAAACCTGTTTGATTTAATGCTCTTACTCCAATAATGTGTGCGAGAGTTTACAATTCATTATTACAAGGTAAACGTCCCCATTCTACGTTTTGCAGAGTATCATTTCCACAAGCTGTACAATACTAGAGCTTTTAAAATAGACGCACGGTGTACACAGTTTTAAACCAAACAAATCAATACTTAAGCGATCATATTACGGTTGCGCATTATGTTAACCCAGTTTCCAAATTTAACATAAAAAATGTAAAGAGAGTCTCGCGAGATCGAAACCTGGGCGAAAACAGAAAAAGAAGATTGTTTTGTTAATGAAACATGTCATTTAAACTTTAAATACCTTACTCAAATTGTTATCAATATTTTGCGGACAGCCAATTATTGGAAAAACGTAAGTATTTTAATGTTTGAGTGTTTTGTATGTTTAGTTTGATTATGAATATGTTCATTTCAAGAACAAAGACACCTTTAATATCTAATGCATGATAGCCGCTTTTGACATCGTGTGTCAACTATTTGTTTGTCATGGTAGCCGCTCAATCTAAGTAAGCTTTGACATATATTTTTGTACGTTTGTAATTCTATTCCATGTTGGTGAACCTTAAAAAATATTTATTTACACCAATCGTAGTCTTCATAGATGCTTTGTACCATAATTATTTCGAAAAAAGTGAAACCAATATACTAAATATTATGTATTTCATACATTATATATTCTACTATTTGTTTGTCACGGTAGCCGCTCTAAATGAGTACGCTTTAACATCGTGTGTCAAGTATTTGTTTGTCATGGTAGTCGCTGTATATAAGCACGCTTTGACATCGTGTGTCAACTATTTTTTTGTCAAGGTAGCCGCTCTATATAAGTACGCTTTAACATCGTGTGTCAACTATTTGTTTGTCATGGTAGCCGCTTAATATAAGTACGCTTTAACATCGTATGTCAACAATTTGTTTGTCATGGTAGCCGCTCTATATAAGTACGCTTTGACATAGTATGTAAACTATTCGTTTGTCATGGTAGCCGCTCTATATAAATACGCTTTGACATAGCATGTCAACTATTTGTTTGTCATGGTAGCCGCTCAATATAAATACGATTTCACATCGTATTTCAACTATTTGTTTGTCATGTTAGCCACTCTATATAAGTACGTTTTGCCATCGAGTGTCATCTATTTGTTCTGTATGGTAGCCGCTTTATATAAGTACGCTTGAACATCGTGTGTCAACTATTTATTTATCATGGTATCCGCTCTATATAAATACGCTGTGACATCATGTGACAACTATTTGTTTGTCATGGTAACCTATCAATATGAGTATGTTACTAGGCGTCTTTGCAGACTTAAATAACTTTTATTATTGGAAACCAATGATCATCATACACAATGTTAAGGTCAGAGTCAAAACGTATTTAGCCAGTAACAGTCGAGAAATATTTCGAGACAATAAGAGTTTGTTTTCTATGTTTGATAATTGTTTGTCTTAAAGTAGAATCTACAATTATTTTCATTTCCTCTTGTGGATTAGTCATCGTGAAAATATTTGATTATTTTAATACATTTTGCTTTATGTTATCTGGAGTATAGAGTTCAAATGCGTTTAGGTATTTAATCATGCATTTTACCTATTGCATTTGGACTCCTTTCTGAGAGACGTCACATTAATCTGAAATGTAACACTCGTATGATGCCTCGTGAAACAAGGCTGAATATAAGCGATTGACAGATTTCCCGTGGCAAGTCCCAGTTGGACAAGGGCAAGTTATTTTCCAATGGCCCGATCGAACAGGTAGCAATTCGCCTTGGTTAAACATTAAAAGTGATGCACATTTTGAAAAAATCACAGAATAATTACATTTGAAAGACAAAGCCTGACAACGCTGACAAAAAATGGTTTACTAATGTTATAAACACAAACTTTTACAATTTTTTAAGTGAACGCGCCTGTACCTCAGTAAACGCGACTGTACTTCAGTAAAAGTGCCTGTACCTCAGTAAACACGCCAGTACCTCAGTTAACTCGCCTGAACCTTAATAAACGAGCCAGTACCTAAGTTAACGCGCCTGTACCTTATTAAACGCGACTGTACCTCATTAAGTGAATAGTGGATGATGAGTCTGCATGACGTCCGATCGGAACCGGGTTTTTTTCACATCGGAAATGCGTAACTCATGTTAAGCGAGATGCGCAAATCACATTTATCGAAGTATAACGACGGATTTAAATATAGATTCAAAGCAACATGTATAAATAATTTCCTGAAACCGACCGAAAGTGAAAGTATATTTCTTTAAATATAAAACGAGCATAAAGTATCCGTTTCTATATGATGTGTTTGATTACAAAAGAATAATGTAATACATATATAACGATGGAAATAAAAATGGAATAACAAAAAAAGTAAGCTTTGACATAGTGTGTCAACTATTTGTTTGTCATGAAAGCAGCTAAAAATACGAACGCTTTAACAACTAGTGTCAACTATTTGTTTGTCATGGTAGCCGCTCTATATAAGTACGCTTTAACATTGTGTGTCAACTATTTGTTTGTCATGGTAGCCGCTAAATATAAATACGGATTGACATCGAGTGTAAACTATGGGTTTGGCATGGTAGCCGCTCGATATAAGTACGCTTTAACACCGTATGTCAACTATTTGTTGTCATGGTAGCAACTCAATATAAGTAAGATTTAACATCCTATGTCAACTATGTGTTTGCCATGGTAGCCACTCTATATAAGTACGCTTTCACAAAGTGTTTCAACTATTGGTTTGTCATGGTAGCCACTCTATTTAGTACGCTTTAACATCGTGTGTCAACTATTTGTTTGTCATGGTAGCCGCTAAATATAAGCACGCTCTAACATCGTGTGTCAACTATGTGTTTGCCATGGTAGAAGCTCTATATAAGTACGCTTTGACATAGTGTGTCAACTATGTGTATTTCATAGTAGCCGCTGTATATAAGTATGCTTTCACAAAGTGTTTCAATAATTTGTTTGTCATGGTAGCCGCTCTATATAAATACGCTTTGACATAGTGTTTTAACTATGTGTTTGTCATGGTAGCCGCTCTATATAAGTACGCGTTGACATAGTGTGTCAACTATGTTTTTGCCATGATAGTCGCTCTATATATGTACGTTTTGACATAATGTTTCAACTATGTGTTTGTCCTGGCAGCCGCTCTATATAAGTACGCTTTGACATAGTGTTTCAACTATATGTTTGTCATCGTAGCCGTTCTATATAAGTACGCTTTAACACCGTGTGTCAGCTATTTTTGTGTCATGGTAGCCGCTCTAAATAAGTACGCTTTAACACCGTGTGTCAACTATTTGTTTTTCATGGTAGCCGCTCTATATAAGTACGCTTTGACATCGTGTGTCAAACTTTTGTTTGTCATGGAAGCCGCTCTATATAAGTACGCTTTAACATCGTGTGTCAACTATGTGTTTGCCATGCTAGCCGCTCTATATAAGTACGCTTTGAAATCGTGTGTCAACTATGTGTTTTCCATGCTAGCCGCTCTATATAAGTACGCTTTGACATCGTGTGTCAACTATGTGTTTGCCATGCTAGCCGCTCTATATAAGTAGCTTTGACATAGTGTGCCAAATATTTGTATGTCATTGTAGCCGCTCAATATAAGTACGCTTTGACATCGTGTGTCAACTATTTGTTTTCCATGGTACCACTCTAAATAAGTATGCTTTAACATCGTGCATCAACTATGTGTTTGTCATTGTAGACGCCCTATATAAGTCGCATTGACATTGTGGGTCAACTATTTGTTTGTCATGGTAGCCGCTCTATATAAGTACGCTTTAACATTGTTTGTCAACTATTTTTTTGCTATGGTAGCCGCTCAATATTAGACGCTTTGACATAGTGTGCCAAATATGTAATTGTCACAGTAGCCGCTCAAAATAACTATGTTTAAAGGCGGCTGTGAGCACTAAAAAAATTTGCATTATGGAAAAACCAATGATCATTATACACAATGTTTAGGAAAGTATAAAAGCGTATTTAGCCAGTACGTTTGTTAAAGTCGAAAAACGTTTCGAGAAAATAAGATTTTGTTTTCTATTGTTTGATAATAGTCGTAAAGTAGAATCTACAATTATTTCTTTTCATTTCTTCTTGTATATACTAGTCATCGTGAGAAAAATGTTTATTATAATACATGTTGCTTAATACTATGTAGTGTATAGTGTAATAAGGCTAAAATAACGACTGTCTGATTTGCCCATGGCAAGTCCCAGTTGGATAAGGGCAAGTTATTTTCCAATGGCCCAATCGGGCAAGCAGACATCAGCATTTGTTAAACCGTAAAAGTGATGCGCATTTTAAAAGAATCACATAATTATTATATTCCAAAAACAAAGCCTGACAACGTTAACAAAAAATGGTTAAATAATTTTATTTACAGAAACGTTTGCCATTTTTAAAGTAAACGCGCAGGAATTCAATGCTCGTGACATCATTAAATGAATAATGGGTGATACGCCTGCACGACGTCCGATCGGGACCGTCCGGGTTTTTTTACATCGGAAATGCGTACCTCACATTAAGCGAAATGCACATATCATATCTATCGAAGTTTAACGACGTATTTAAATATAGATTCAAAGCAACATGTAGAAATAATTTTCTGAAAACCGACCGAAAGTGAAAGTACATTTCTTGTTATATTAAACGAGCATAAGAATCCGTTTTTATATGATTTGTTTGATTACAAAAGCATAGCTTTCATGAACGTCAGTACCAGACACAAAATGAAAAAAAAAATGAAACGTTATTATTTTTTGGCGTCATATTATCCGTTTTTATCTGTTAAGTTTGCGACATTCTCTCTGTGTATGGCTGTTCATTTTGCTGCTACCGTTCATATAAAAGAAAATGAAACGTCACATTTATCAAGCTTAAGTTTTCCAATTATATCCGAAAAGAATAACGAATTAGGGTTCGACAACTTTCCGGAAACTAGCGGAGGTGCTAAAGTGTATACATTAGAAACAAATATGCATTTTGTTTTCATAAATGATAACATGTGTTCGAATTCTTGATAAATGATGAGCAAATGAATCTGGGGCTAATTTTGGGTGATGTTTTGCGCACCATATTCTAACAATATAGTGATAACAAAAAGTCTTTGTTCGTCAGAGCAGAGGATTCACTCCATCAAGCTTCGCAGCAAAACAAAACTCATGAAAAAGTTCATTTTAGATCAACTTAAGTGTGAAACAAAAAATAGTTTTGCTCCCACGAGAGGAAAACAATTAATTTTGTCTAGAGAACAGTTAATGCGATGACACATAAAAGATAAAAAATGAATTAAAACTCAAAATACCTTAACACATAGTTGTCTGCAGCCAATTTGTTTTTAAATCATTTGACCAGATATTACATTATTTGGATATCGTCAGGTGACACAAATACGTTCGATAATTATGCAATAATGCAATGGAATTCTTAATACGAAACATTATTTACGAAGATCTACTTTAAAAATAAACATTGAAAGTAGATGTAAAGGTTCAAACTATTATAGCTATAAAACAATATATATATGAGAGCCGGATATTTTGAAACAAGTCCGTGAAGTGAAACTTCATCGCCCTCATTTTGCAATAATCGTCTCTATCCTTAGGGCCTACTGCATGTGTTTAATACTGTTAAAATATGTAGTTGTGTGTTCTGATATGGCATGTGTGTTGTATTCTAAATAGAGCGCATGCGTCCAATCCATTCTCCCCTCCCCGCCCCTTAGAATGTTCGGGAAAGGTTTACAGCATGTTCGGGAAAGGTTTACAGCACCGTTTTAACAGGACCACTAGACGACAAAGAGATCTACTCAACATTATTCTTGCTTCTGCATTTAATGGTTATTTATAGGCCTTTAGCAGATAGATTGTAGACATGATGAATGATCGTTCTACCATCAAAATCTATAGCATTGAATATGTTTTATTACTATTGTGACAATTGTGTGTTGTTCTTTTGAGAAAAAATCGAAGGCTCGGGCTTACTATGCTTACATATATCTTAGCCACATATTCTATTTATCAGTATTCATATAATAGGGGGCTTGCAAAAAAATCTAAAAACAACGAATACGAATATTTGATTTTTCAAACGTGTAAAAGAAATAAATAATAAAAAATAAATATTAGTTTTTAGCTCTACTGGCCGAAGGCCTGAAGAGCTTATGTCATGGCGTGGTTTCCGTCGTCCGTCCGTCCGTCCATGCGTGCGTGCGTTATACTTTTTCTTGTTTACGCGATAAAGTCCACAGTTTTCATCCGATTCTTTTCAAACTTGTTCAGTGTCTTTATATTAATAAGGACTCGAACCCTATTGAAAATTGGTTACATCAGAGTAGAAAGTCCAGAATTATCTCCCCTTTAATTTGAGATAATTGTGAAATAAGGCTTGTTTCCGCAATAAAGTCTACAGTTTTCATCCAATCATTTCCCAACTCGCACAGTGTCTTTATCTGAATGATGAGTCAAACCCTATTGAAAATGAGCAATATCGAAGTTATGAGTCCAGAATTATCTCCCCTTGAATTTGAGAAAAAAAATGAAAATTCAGTTTTTTTATGTGATAAAATCCATGATTTTCATAAAATTCTTGGCAAACTTGCACAGTGTCTTTATATCAATTAGGACTCGAACCCTTTTTTAAAAAGAGCAATATCGAAGCAATAAGTCCAGAATGACTTCTCCTTGCATATGAGAAAATTTTGAAATCCCGCTTGTTTACGCAATTAATTCCACAGTTTTTATCCAATTATTTTCAAATTTGCACAGTATCTTTATATCAATGAGGACTTGAACCCTATTGAATATGAGCAGTATCGGAGAAATAAGTACACAATAATCTCCCCTTGAATTTGAGAAAAGTCTCCGCGATTAAGTACACATTTTCCATCTTATTCTTTCCAAACTTGCACAGTGTTTATAGCAGTAGAGCGATTCATACCCTCATGGGCCTCTTGTTTACCTTTAAAAATATAGACATTAGCATGTATTGACTAAATGCACAACTATGGACGAAATTAAATGATGAAGCATTATAATATATATTTTTGATCAAGTAGCAATTGATATCAAACCTAAATATAATTTTTGATTAGCTTTATGTTCCAATAATATATTATAATTCTGAAATTTAGGGTATGTATTATATTACAGATGTTGACTTATTATATGTAAGATTTTTTAAAGACGTACTTGAAGTTAGCAAACAAGCTCCAAGTCAGGCTGTGCTGTTTTGTCGTTTCCCTCTTTCTGGTTAATATGCAGAAAGAGACTTCGTTTTGGTTAGAAAGAATGAAACATAGAAACTTACTTATGAATTCTATCTAGTCCGATCTCTGACTATCCGAAAATATTAAGCCCATTAAAGAACTTCAAATTATTCGCTAAAACGTTGTTAATGAAATAAAAAGGCGTGCACCCTTCAGTCAATTCCTAATTTTTACCTATATTGAATTTACGTCTCAAGTCAGCCCGTTTAGATTGAAGGGTATTTTCAACATTATCTATCGTGAAGACCATCCTGGCGATGTTATAGTGTGACTTTTTACCGTGTTGTTTATTCGCGCCTGATTAGTTTACTTTCAGTTGTGATACAGAAATATATGAAATATATAAAATATAAATATATAAAATCCCATTTCAATTCAAAAGAAATTATGAGATATGTATACAATTCTGTTTGATCGAGTGTGATATAGAATATTTATGTTTGGTTTCGCCTAATTGTACACACTTCCCATGTATTTTAAATGAGATACATATGAAATAATAAACTAGTAAACATGACTTAACGCCATTTTTTTTGTGGTTGAAGACATATTCAATGCGTGAAACGAATTCTATTTCATACTTGTGTTGGTTGAAAGTTTTTTCTTTTGCACTTTGATGAAGCTCCGTAAACTTTTTAAGCCATGTTTTTTTCATTAACCCATGTTTTTAAACTATTTGATAAACAAAGTTGTATTAAACGAAAAATATTCAAGTGAAAAGCGCTGTTAAGAATGTAAACGAAAAAAGGTTGGTTATATAAATTCATCAAAGGGGCTTAGGATTTAGCACAACATCAAAGAATGAAAGATTTACGGTAATACCAGTTTTTGACCAGACTTAACTTATATGGACGCCGGCTTATTTAGATAGAAGAAGGTGGGGTCATAACACTGCAAATATACTTAAATGGCAAAAATCTATATTTCTGATTCTTAATAAAGTTCATCGTCGGCGCATGTTTTTCTTACGTTAATATTTATCTCATTAAGATAGAGTTGTATACAGGTGTTTTAAGCATGCCTTCGTATTACAATGATAAGTATGAACTTGATCATCAGCGATTACTTCTGTATTGCTGTTTTACTTCAGCTGGTCAACTAACATTTCTTCGTTCAACCACGTGGCGTTTATAGTAAAAGGGACTTCTATTAAACAAAAACAGTTTTATAAAACAGTAGGTAAATATCCTATGAAGGTAAACATATTATCTTCTGAAAAGTATGCATAACAAAATCTTAATCTAGACCGTGTAACACTGTGGCAAATATCCATGGCGCCGTATGCTGTTATATCCCACACGCTTTAACAATAGTGTCAAATATCCATGTCGCCGTATGCTGTTATATCCCACACGCTTTAACTATAAAAATAGGGCTTTTTAACCAACGGTTGATTATTCAAACACGCATATGTAGAGCCCCGTGGATGTTATCAGAATTGATCCCAAATTCATGATTTGTTGAAACTAAGTAGTGTATAAATACAAAACGCTACATGTCAAATATGACATATCCGGATGGTGTAGTTTCAGAGATGCCTATGTTTTTAAATTTAGTCTTTGGAACCAACAGACATTTTATATATGAAAAAGATGCACACCGTATGTAATTTTAAACGAAGAACGATGAACAAAAGAAACAATCGAACACATTTGAATGATGTGCAATAAGAAGTGGATGAACACTTCCTCAGAAAATATGAGGTCATAGAATGGACGTACCAGTATGCAAAATTGCTTAAAACATACTTGTGAATACTATTTATTTATACAGAATATTGACACGCAACCATCTTAAATTTGACTATAAAGGGGTGTTATTGCTGGAATAGGGCCAACTATTATTTTGTTGTTGTTAAAACGAAGGATTATTTTTTCATGATTATGTATTTTAAAGGTGCATATCGAAGATATGACAGATTGACATAGAAAAACATTATAAATACATACACTAACCGAGAGAATCATCTAATAAAAATCAACGTCTTAGCTCCGTGGTCTTACCCAAGCCTGTTGAAAAGGCTCGTTTATTTGTCAATACATCTCCACCAAAAAACAAGCTTTACACTTGTTGCAGAATAAGTATTAACCTTTTATAGTATACTTCTGAAACATTTTTTATCAAAGGTGCAGACATTCAAGGTTGGATTATTAAAATGGCTGCGAGAAATCAATGGTATGAAAGAGTAAATGCAAAACATGGAACAGTGAGTTTTTCCTTAAACTATTTTATGGTCGTCCAATTAAAGGTACGAACCTGACAAGAAAGAGGTAACTTCTGGTTGTAGAGGAATATACCGGTGAAAATTTTCAAATAGTTTACGTTTGTGTTTGGACATGATAAAGTACTAATGAAAACTTTGTTTGTTTGTCGGATTTTATTGTTAAGTCGAAGAAATAGTCACACCTCATTTCAATTGGTTTGTGCATATGTACACCCATGAAATATTCATTTGGTTCTATTGTTGGAACTGATTCCTCAGCAATAGTACCCATACACTAGATAACTATGTGTCAAATCTTCATGTTTCCTCGCCACTTCTTTTCTCTTATGTTTGAAACAGCTTTGAAACACTAACAGAACAACATCAACCATGAGTGGAAGCAAACACGTTAATTTAAATTTCTGCCAAACTAGTGTACGTGTATTAATTAAGACAATTAGCATTTTCGAAAAAGTCTGGATTCTTTTCATATAAACTTGAGAAACGTAACATGAAAAATGCATGTCTATATAAAACCAAAAATCGGTATTTGCAGACACAGTTAAAAATTACCCGTTAAAGAACAAATGGCTGGTGCTTATTTTTATCAATGATGTATGATCAGGGGAAGGGCTATCTCAGCTGAATCGCAGGTTCGATTCCTGCCAAAGGTCCATCATTTGTCATTGGCCCTGACATTTTTCGATATGACCATTCTCCCCGAATCTAGCATTCAAGTAAGGAAACTGTCAGTTAACTAGCTAGCTTAGGAAAAGTGGGCAGTTAAACTGATAATAAAAAGACTGAAATACTGTCGAAATAGGTAATAAACCAAGTGTGTGTACTGTACTGTATGTCCTTTTCGGAAATATGTTTAATTAAGAATCATTTAAAATAGCCAGGCACCCGGTTAGTACAAAAATGATACACCTAGCATGCACCGAAATAATGTCGGAAGAAATGTTTTAATTACAGTATGGCCATTTTATTAAACATGCGTTCATCAACAACTAAAAAGCCGTACTACTGAAATTATATAAAATGCTTTAACAACGAAGCTTTTGCGCAATGACTGTTTCATACCTTAATCGAGGGGATCTGAAGCAAAATTTATTCCGGAAAAAATGTTGGATGGATAATTTTTGCTGATTGGTTTGTTGTTGCGTTTAAGAATTTGTTTTTACACTGTCACATGCAGTGTTTGTTACATAATGATAGAAAATTAAGTTTCAAACTAAAAAACCAGTGCTATGCCTATTTTTTATTGCATTTGTTACAACGAATTATTTCAATAAAAATGTATGGAGAACAATGGTTAAATGGTTATGTGTCAAGTCGATTGATGTATATGTAGATGATATAACTGACACATATTTTCCGTCATACAGTTAACCTATTGAAATCTAATTGTTTAAAATGTTTAAAACACAGGAAGCCAGCATATGTTTCCCGGCTGTGTTCTCATGATACTCTTATAGTGATGTGTTGTTTTCTTTTATCATGTTGAACAGCTAGGTATCATCATAGAAATACGTTCCGGTTACTACAAACGAGATTCATAAACATATGCCGTGTTCTTCATTGAGAATACGCAGTATTCATAATGATATAATTTACATTTGTCTTAAAATGGTCTTCCCTTGATATGAAGAATACCTGTATCTATCTAGTTCAACAAAACATCATATATGCACAACCTATTTAAAAAAAATCTTAAACACACCCCTTCAATAATAAATTTTGTTCATACGACATACATAATATTATGTAATTATTAAATGATACACATTTATCAAGAAGTGAAAGTAGTAATATTTCAAGAATTTTGAATACAACTCATTGCACTCCAGTATTTCGTAATAAGTTGGCAAATATTCTTAAAAAATGAGATTTTGCTTCGGTAGGTGCGACTATGAGACTAAAACAGTCTTAAATGAGTCATCCCTTGAACATTTCAAGAATAAAAGCAGGCGTAAAAAAGACATTTCAAATATAGATGCCTTATAAAGATGGTTAAGATCACAGTACCTAAAGAAAGATACAATTATTTATGGCCAATTCCTTATTTTCAATCAATGATATTTATGTCAAATTTAATAAATAGTAGGATAGTAAAGTAAAGTAAATTTTATAATGACCTTTATTCGTTACATTATGTTCACGTTTATTTGTTAACATTTTACATGGCTTGTTTATGAATGGCTGACGCTTAAGCGCTTTAAATATTTCGTGTTAAGTATGTTTACATCGTCTTAATCCCCCATAAGAGGTTAATGTTTTTGGCGATTGTTGTGCCTAACCCATCCACGTAGTTTCAGGGCTACTTATCTATACAAATTGTACACTTGTGATTATATTAATTGATCAGAACTTATCAGTTTTGATATCATAATAACCCTCTTTTGATAAGCCACATTTGTCTGCAATCAGTACCAGATAATGATGTATCTGATTTAAACACTGACTTCATCCATACAAAAGAATACTTGCAGCATGCGATTCAGTGCCACCATTGGCCTCTTGTTAATTTATCTTTTGAAGATGGGTTTTAATGTGTTTACCTGATGGAAGTGATTGTCAAAGGTAAGCCATAACATGCCCTTAAAATGTTGGCAAAAAAAGCTTGAGTAATGATTGTTACCTTGTATATTTGTTTTATTGATTTTAACGTATAACAGAGAGGCAGAACCCCCCCCCCCCCCAAGAATTCTCAACACAGCAGGAAGTATTGTTTGGAAACAAAACTATTGTATGGTTGTCCATTCAATCTAGGTGTTTTCATTTGTGAGCTGCGTTCATTGAGTCGTTTATGTTTTTGTGTTTTATATTAAACGTTAATACGAGAAGACATATTGATCACAGCAACAACTGAACATAAAATCATGATGATAATATACTTATGCGTTATCATCATTAGACATTTTTAAAATTATATAGCAATACAAGCGACGGAACATTTGGGTGTATTTCTGTTGTTTTCGTTAGATTTAGTCGTAATGCGTGGATTTATTTTAAATAATGCACCACGTGCATGACGTAACTTTTAAGCCCGACTTACCGAGTGGTTAAAAGGGTATTTATTTTAATCCATAAATTAGTTGTAAAATCCCAGAAAGATAGTAATCTTCATATTTTCTGTTCTTCTTTCTTTAATTATGTTCTTGGTTTATACTACAACTCTAAATGTTTCAATTTAGAGCATTTAATGACGAATTTAAAAAAGCCAAAATCTGTGAACAAATGCCTTGAAGTTAGGTAAAGGGTTGATCTTTTCTTCTGAAAATATGTTGTCAAGTTAACACATTGCATTTGATTTAAAAAATTACAAATATTATTTAAAGAGTTCATTGGACTTTTCTATGATCTGACAGTTGGCCGCAGTGTCAAGCGTCTCTAATTGAATGTATTTATTTGTGTGTGTATGGCGTGTACACATTGTATATACAAGTTTACTAAGAGTTGATTTTGTTGTAAACTAACTTATAATTTGCAAATACGCTTTATCGTTACGTTCTTACTCCAGTTACATGTGTATGAGTTTACAATAAAGCTTCAAAAGTGAACATCGCGTGTCAACGTTTTGCAGCAATTTCTGTGCATGCTAAAATACTGTAGTTTTTAAATCTAAGAAAACGACTTACACTATGTCTACGATTACTTAACATGTCGATATTAATTATATATGTATTACAAAAAAATCTGATCTTAAGGTCAATCAGGATTTTACACGTGAGCCACAGTATCCATAAACAGGGCAGTATCCATTAACAGTGCTTTGTTATTAAGAACTGACTTAAACATGGGTCATAATTGGATGGATTGATAATGTTTATATATATATATATATATATATATATATATATATATATATATATATATATATATATAACATAAGTTCTATAAATTACTGTCGAAGCACTGGTTTAAATAACTGTTTCGTGTCCAATGAAGTGGTTATCGTCGTAATCAAATTCAAACGTTACATGATACCTCGTGGTATTTTAGTGTCATGTGACTTTTAACCTAGTTAAAGAAAGTTTTGTTTTCAAATAAAACATCAATCAATGAAGTTTAACCTGGCTGGAGCAAGTTGTATGAAAATTCTACACCTTCTATTTCCAATCAAGAAATCAACATTAACATTAAATCAAAACGTATGCAGGTCAGACTTCAATGAATGAACGAAAGATGCATCACCTAAACCAGCGGGTGTGTTGACAATTCTTATCTTGCGGGAAACGTCGAATCGAATATATTAGGGACCTTTACAGGTATTTCCCGGTCCTTTTGACTATTTTGATTCGGAAAACTGGTCATATGTCAAGCATATATATATAAATATATATATATATAAATATAAACATATATATATATATATACAGGGTGGTATAACTATTTTCGAATGTGGCTTGTTTCTGATACGGGGTAATCTTCAGCGATTAGGTGAAGTTCCTACAGATAGGCCGAGACACTTGACAGATAACAAACGCAATATTTAAGCGATTCGTGTAATGAAAGCGTGATGTTCAGCATTTCATCTATCTAAAATTACTTGAATGCACCGAGTTTTTCGTGAAAACGAAACAATTTAGGCTATGCTATTTTTTTTTAATGATTTGCCAAAGGATCTTATATGTTTATGAAAATTCGTAGTGTTTGACTAACAAGGAATAAACTATTAGTGTGACAGCAAAAAGTAAGAAATCTCGGATGTCATTTAATGTTTTATTGTGTCGTGTGTTTACATTGATTATTAAAGTTTTCCTTACAAATCGTGGATTTAGACAGAAACTTCGTTATATAATGAATTACAGCAAAATCCAGACGATTTTGACAGATATTTGCTTATGTCATTATAGCCGCACAATTTAAAGACGTTCGTATGTGATTTGGTGAATTCGGAAAAGATTTAATTTTGGGAAACAAACGATTTTTGAAAATTTGAGAGGTAATCGAAATTGTAAATCGATCATCTATTAAAGTCGAGAAGCGTTTCGAGACAAATTAGATATTATTTCGCAATGTTTGATTACAGTTTGACGTAAAGTCGAATATAGAAACGTTTTCATTCCCATCTTGCATGCACTGTGTATCATTCAAATGTATACTGCGACGCAACTGTATACTCAACTTTTTTTCAATTGAATGTAGAATTATTGAATATTCACCACACAATAATCTTGCAAAAATAAACACTTTTGAACAAATCAAACTTGCAAAACAGGTGTTCGTATGGGCAGGTTTGTAAGCAAAAGAAAATAATAAAGAATAATGCGTCTCGCATATCAGATACTGGTCTTAAACACTGATCACTTATGAAAATAAATAGCACAATAACAGGAAAATAGTAAGTTATACAGTTCCGAGAATGTAATTTTTGGAGCGTAATTCCCTATCAAAACTAAAATACATTTATGCTTGGGAAAACTACTTCGAATTATTTCTTATTTTTTTATCACACTAATAAGTATTATAAATATGCATAATTTAGAAAAACATGTTATTCCATGTATTTATTGCTTACCGGGGTCCTCAGTTTTCTTCGTGGTTATCTTAGAAACACTATTTGTAATGTCATACTATTGATGCTTCGATTAATTTAGCGTTTAAGTGCAGTAAACTGAGGTATTGGTTTACAGTTAGTCTCATATTGGTCATATAATAATTATCTATGAAGTCATACGTGTTGGATGAAACGAGTCTGGTTGAACAAAAATATGAGTTGCTACCAAGATATACTTCATTTTAGACATAAAAGCAACACATTAATACAACATTTTCGAGTAAGAAATTGTGTTCTAAGAGCTCTTTTTTAATAATCGTAAAATTTTAAATGTGTAGATTTGGTCTACTACAGAAAAATTTAAACGCATAGTATGTAATCACATGTATCCCAAGTGTTGATGTTGTTTCAAATAGTATTTTCTTTTAAAGCAACGAAAGCTCTCCGATGATTCCCTAAAAAACGCTAATCACCAACATAAGGTCTGCACTTGACAGCGTCAACATGGGACAAAAGGCTTTGGCCCCAGCCCCAGTCCCAGCCCCAGCCCCAGCCCCAGTTCCAGCCCCTTTCCAGAATAAGGTTAGTAGCGCAATGCCAGATACATTTATTTATTGGGGAATTAATAGTGATTAAATATGTGCAGATTGTGACGTTAAATGCATAAAAACCGTTTACATTTCTTTGCATGAATGCGATGACCCCCCAGTGATAATTATATTTGTATTTGTTGAGTGGAGAACAAGAATGTAAAGTCATGGTCTAGAACTGGAAATATGTAACGCATATATAAAGGACGATTGAATAATACTCGGTTAATGTCGATCTTGAGTTATCCATATAGTGGCTTATTCTTTTTATACACGGAAAACTTATTTTGAAACAAGAAAAATTACCAATGATTTAGGACCAGAATAGAAAGAAAGGGTCAGTCAAGTTAACTTTTTTTTTCTTCAAGCAGTTGACGCTATAAGCTCATCATCAAACTATGTATTGGATATGTAGAACGCTCAAACTTGTTTACAAAAATGAGTGTGACATTTAATGGATCTCTTATGCATAATGTTACAATAAGTGATTGTTTGTCCAGAAAATAATAAAATATGCAATAATGTGTCGCACTATAGAAGTGTAACATTTACGATTCATTTATATTTTACACTTTTTAATTGCATATTGACAAACAACCCTTTTATCCATAATAATAACAATTCCTTTTTGTTAGCATGGTTGGAATAAATGATACTAAACACGTGTTTTGTTGGAAAGTTATTTTATATACGTATCTTGATTTTTTAAGCATGACTTTCCAAAAACAAACATATGTATTCATAACGTGCAACACCAAAGTATTGTTAATATTATAAGTGTTGTCCTATCTCTCTATATATGTGCGAGGTTGCTATTGTAAGTATAGCTAGAATTACTCTTCTAACATTTTAGTCTGCAGTTCCACGCCTTGTGATAGCGATCGACTTTGGTTCATTTGCAAGTGGATACGCATACCAGTATCGGTCAGAATATGACAGGGAACCTTTGAAGATTCATATCAACACACAATGGCAATATGGTGGTATATGTGCACACAAAACAAGGACTGCATTATTGCTGAAGGTGCTAATTTTAAATAAATATCAGAAAAATGCGCTCGGTTTCCGATATCGTGCATTGGTTATAGTTAAATATGCTTATTCCAGTTTAACATTTAAGTAAATAAAATTAGCCAAATTTGTTAAAATATTTATTTAACTTACATGGCTAAATATTGTTTTGAATTACTTTTAAGAAATTAAGATGTAAGCTATACGATCACTTACGTCTTGAAACAATTAACGTTTAAACAATTTTCAAAGGTTTTATTCAGATCATTATGTATCATACTAAAGATTATTTTCTTGGATAAACGGTATTCAATAACTGCATTTTAAACACACATCCCAAATGTATCACACTAATGTGTCTTCCACGAACAGATCAATGCGATCAGCATCGTAAAGAAATTGCTAACTTATACATAAGACAAAACATCAAACACACTTTGACCTCAATATGTGAAGAATTAATATCGAGATATAAGCACGTTTAGTACTTTTAATTCGTCCAAATTTTGCTACAACCCTTATATATTCATACTTTAAGGTAAGATTCAGCTCTTACCATTATTTTCTTTTTTGGCAATATGCTTCAAGTGGTATGTTTTCATACACACGTTGAACACGACATGATTGCTTCAATAATTTAATAAACTCAATTATTCATTTTTAAAAATGAAAAAGCCTGACCTTTCGCTGGGAGGGTTTGGATATGCAGCACAACGCAAGTCCCGTACCATTCAAAAAGACGAGAAGGATGGGGACAACTGGTACTATTTCGAGGGATTTAAAATGACACTCTACCACAATCGTGTAAGTAGACAGAACACAATATAGTTCTTGAAATAGAAAAGAAAATGAGAGTGACGAGCTTAAATAATGATATGAAAACGCGTATTTCATCATCTGTTATTCAATAATAAACTCATTTAAACAAGTTTCGAGGGATTAAATATGACACTCTACCACAAGCGTGTTAGCAAATAGTAAATGCAGAAAACCAGAAAAAGGTTGTGTAATCTCATGACAATGCGCGTTTGACCTGTATTCGGCTGTATTCCTTTCACTGCACACAACCCAATCATTTTGATTAACAGTTTCATCAAAATTATAACACTTTTAATCATATAATTATTTTTTACTATACAATGGTATACTAAGATGGTCACTTGCATACACTTTAAGACTATTAGAAGTTGACAAGACTTTCTACCCCGATATTTTTTCTTTAGTTATATTGTTCGTATAAAAATCACATCGTTGTTAAAACTACTTCGTTACTACGGTGTAAAACATGCACATTTATTTATTTCAAATTAACAACTAAAATGGATAACCATATAACCTGCACATTAATTTTAGTAGGATTATTTGACGATACAGGTCTTATAAAAGTATATTAACTTTCATTAAATTCTATCATCTTCGCGTCGTGCTATATCATTTCCATATTATGCTTATAAAAACACGTGTATTGAATTTAGGTAGTATCCTTATCGTACTTTAACTATAGACTACGCAAAACACATTTTTTTTCAAACACACCACATGTATTATACGCTTTACAGGACAATCTTAATGCAAACACCACAGTGGAAGATGTGAAAGGTCGACATGCGCCTGCTACACTGGTGTTCGGGAGGTCAATCCAATACATGAAAGAGCACATCCTCGATCATATGCGAGAAAATGGCGTGGCATACATTGAGGAGGATACAAAGTGGGTGATCACTGTCCCGGCCATCTGGACAGATCGTGCAAAAGGCTTAATGAGAGAAGCGGCAACGGAAGTGGTAAGGCTATTTAAAAGAATGAAACTTTTTTTTAAATAATGAAGTATAAGCACACATAAAGTACTAGTATTTGCGACGTACATATCAATTAGACAGTCTAACTAATGGAACTTTCGTGTCACTGCCATTATCATTTTGGAATATATACTTGCAATTAAAACAGTTATGGCGGTGAACAAAGTTGAATGTGGTACGTGATTACTGATAATGAATTCGTCTTATTTGAAAAGAATTTTTGTTAACAAGAATAGTAATTTAGCACCATGTTCAAAATAACACAAATTACTTATAAGATACATACATTAAAAGCTGTTTGCCATATTATTTAGAAATAAAAAGGTCGAAATAGATGAATATCCCTGTGTATTCCGAATTTAACTAGGTCCTACGGCTGCTATGTTCCAGCATTCCTATCCTTTTAATTTACTAATTTTACGAACTTTAGAAAGATATGTTTAAAAATATTTGCACTTTTCAGCTGGTTGATGTTTAGTGAAAGGTTTTTTTTATGTTGATATGGGTCTTATGTTGTGGGAGAAGCAACAGGAAAACCAAAAAGGCCGGCTCGTTGACCTCCAACCAAAGTCACATGGTCCTGATACCTGGAGTAAACCAGGGTCACCGAGGTTACAAACTCATGTTTCAATCATTGCCGTTACTGGACCATAAAATGGTCTTTTGTGGAGTAAACGTGATAACTGTGCTTCTTGTATTATTTGTTTCGGCTTGAAAAGTATTTAATCGCATCAGTATGATATTGGCGTAATCAAGCAGGTTAGTTATCTAATTGACTTTGTATTTCAGTGAGCTATATTTACTGTACCATTTAAACAAGTTCAATGTCCTGGACGATTTGTTTGATAACATAAGATTATCTTAATAAATTGAAGACTACATGTTTGTTAAAAGATTCCCACAACAATATCAATTTCCAAAACTTTTTCAACAATATCAATTTCAAACACTTTTGCCCTATCAGTTTTGCCTGGATTCCGTTGTGCACGCCTCTTATTCCTAAACCAGTATTTTAAATAGAGACTATATGTTTGCTTTGGGGTAATACAAGTGTACACGCTAAAAATGCACACAAAATCCGAAATATTTTGAAGTTTTGAAGAATAAATATTTGATGCATACATGTAATAGCTATTCTACTATAAATTCACAAAAAATAACTTTTATGCACCGCACGAAGATTTGTCTATTGCAAATCTAAAATGTACATGAAAGGGGTTTTCCCCATATCATATTTTCTGTGGCAGAGATGCTGGTTTAATGCTCAGCAAAAGGGAAACAAATTTAAAGTCAATTTAATTGTATTGTTTCCGCAATACAAAACAGTTCTTTTTGTAAAGCGTCTGGTCACAATAACTGTGAACACTCTCGATAATAAGAGGTTTTTATGATGTTACATGTTCGATTGCTAATAATTGTTTATGGAGGTTTTGTTGACTTTACATCAGTTTTGCTTGTTTTGGTTTAAACAATTTGCATACGTTAGCATTAAAAGAAAAATCCACAGGTAGTGAGCGTGTGGCAATGATATTAATAAGTAAAAACATCATTTTGAATGATAAATAATCATATTATAACGAAAAATCAACATTTCTGAAAAACAAAATTTCATTATCAAATATATAATTATATAACAAGGTATTCAACTCGAAATAACCCGAAAACAGGATGCATCGCTTTGAACAGCGATTAGGGCCTAATTAATTAAGGCAGGTAGGCTGAAAAAATAAAAACCGGATAACGAACGCTGAGCACAGAATTATATCATCATATTACACGAACAATAGATTTGTAATGTTAACCAGGATTACCTGCTCCAATATTTGATGGGTTTTACAAATTACCTTCTTAACACATTGTCTGGTAGCCACATTGGCCCCAGACGACATTGAAGAGATGAGGCTTTTCATAATTGCAATATGTTCAAATTCAATATTGAGTATTGATAAGATTCGTGACTTGTAACTGTTTTAACATTTACTGCTATTTATTTTAATTCCGTTTGTAGGATTTACACCTATGAATTGTGGCATGTCATTCATCAAAACTATATTTCAAACTCATTTGAAAGTGTATAATACAGTATGTAGTCAGAACAAAGAAAAAGGGGATTATTTCCGTTGTAATTTTCAATAATTGAACACTAAGAATTGACAAGAATGACTATAATATTCGCTTAGCAACTCTACTTTTATTTGTTTAAGAGTAAGAAATATAGTAAGTATGTTATTGGAACCATACTTCTCAATTTCTAAATTAAATATAACCACCTCGTCTTTTAGGCTGGAATCCGGCTGAACAACTTGACGATAGCTCTAGAACCCGAGTGTGCTGCCATCTTCTGCAGTCACTTTACCCGAGAACAGCTCGAAATTAAGGACGTTAATGAAAAAGTGCGTTATATTGCAATACCAGGCTCCGTTATAATTGTTGTCGACATTGGAGGTAATTCATGTGTACTATGTTATATGAGGCTCGCTCTGTGTACTAAGTAGAGGGATTTAATGCATATGCGTAACGTGTCGTCCCAGATTAGCCTGTGCGACGGACGACTCTTTTCGCTGTTATGATATTTTTTTAAGAGAGTCTCTACTTAGCAAAAATCTAACTAAGGCGGAAAGTGTCCTCCCTTATTAGCCTGTTCGGACTGCACAGGATAATCTGTGACGACACTTCACGCATATGCATTAAACCACCTTTTCACAGTGCGCGACTTATATGTATTCTAGTCAATAATTAATAACATGTTAAATAAGCTATATTAAGTCAGTATGTTCAAGTTTTTGCCTATTTAGCTTTCAATATATTTGTAATCAAAGAAAATCTATCGTTAAAGAACATCTATCTTCTTTACATGTTTATCGTCTTGTTTTCATGAATGTTTCAAAACCTAGGTGGAACAGTCGACATCACTACTGTTCGAGTTAGAGAAGGGGAAACTTTGGAGCATATACATAAGTCAGGAGGTGGGCCGTTTGGCGGGATGAATATTAATGACGAGTTCTTTGAGATGCTTGTACAAATCACTGGCCAAGATGTCTTTGAGGAATTTATCATGGGATACCCAGTTGAATACCTCGACTTACAAGCGTCCTTTGAACACGAGAAGTGTCAGGTACATTTTTTTCCTTATTCACAAAATCTAGCACACGTCGGAATTAGAAAATAAGCGTTATATATAAAGTACGTTGAAAAGAATAAATGAAAAGAATAAAAACAAGTGTGTTGTGTCAGTTGTTCTTATAATGAATATTCTTGTCTGCTCAAACATTTCGGTGCGATCAAATGTAGATATTTAATAGTATCGCCTCCTAAACTCGAAACACAGTTAGGCTACAAAAAATCACAGGTGGTTATCAAGAAAAATGAAACACAACTAAATCAACTTTTCTGAAGAAAAAAAGTCATTATCGATCGATGTCAAGTGGGTCACGCGAGTTGTGTATCGTGTTATTTCTTAAAAGTTGGGCCAGTATTTGTAAAAATATTGCAAGACATGTATATGTCTTCACACAACTAAGCACAAAACACAACACGTTTTGCATTGGGCAAGGCTTGCGATCAGTTTATTTACATTGACAACACACGTCCACGAATATTACATATTCGTATCATATAACAATCAAGTACAATCGTAGTACAAACATGACAGGACAATTTTCGATCTATAAATTATATCACAAAGTATAACTATTACTTTTTATACATCACTTCTAGTATTGTGTCCTTAATTGGTGTTTTCAAGGCCAGGGTAAAAACCAGAGATAAAAATTCATCAGAAGCCCAATGTAAAATAACTCTGGAAAACTGTACCTGAAAACAACCAATATTAACATGTAACTAAACATTATGTAACACAAACATTACATGTCATTTGAGCCAATTTACTACTAATGCGGTTCGAATTTAAAAAGTAAAAATTTACTGATCGAAGTCTAGCGTAGAACTGACCAAACAATCAACACCCCGTGCAAATTCCCGCCTGTGTTCACCTGAGTGACCATCACTCACGTGACAACCACACGCATGAACGAACCGCACATATACCTGTTTTGTGCGGTGCGTTATGTTTAGACATACGTTCTGTGCTATACTCCGTAACGCACAGAACTGAAAAGTCTTCACACAACTAAGCACAAAACACAACACGTTTTGCATTGGGCAAGGCTTGCGATAGAACAAAAACAAAGGTTAGTAAGGTTTTAAATTCGAACCGCAAATCAATTATAATTTCAATTGTCTAGTGATAAAAAGCTTTTTTTTTCTAGAGAATCATCAATGTACTCATCTTTAGCCCTATCAGACTTCCATCGACCATGTCGCTTCAAACATCTCTAAAACACGCCCTCGGCGTTAGCTAGTCTAAATAATTACATATATATAACCAATAACTTGTTTGAACAAAAATCATTTGATTCATCTGACCAATTTGCTAATTACATATTTGTTAATAAAACGCCATATGGGAAGTTGTAGTTGTACATTTTGCAATTATAATATCCGAACCATTCGTATACATGCCAGTATTATAATGGCGTACATTAATAACAAAGTGATCAGATTTCAATTGTAGGTCATTACAATGAAACTCACTTAATTTGTTAATATTCATGATACATGTACATGCATAACCCAACAAGAGCACCGCCTTGCGGGTGCAGACCGCTCATCTATTTTCTTTTTAAAGGTGAAGGGACTCTCATTTTCAATCACAAAGGAGGGAGGAGTGGAGTGAAGAGGGGTGTATAGTGTGGGGTTGTGGATATTTATTACATTATCTTCCAAAAAAGCGAAAAAAAAAAAAAAAAATCGGGGGGGGGGGGGGGTTTTGGGTGCGATGGTTGGACGGTATTTCAAACATAACCGTTTTAAAAAAAAAATGGGGGGGGGGTATAGTGTGAGGGTGTGGTGATAATTTGTGAGATGATCTTAAAAAAAAAAAAAAAAAAAAAAAATCAAAAAAAAAAATTGGGGGGGGGTGGGGTGGGGTGGGGGTATAGTGTGAGGGTGTGGTGGTCATTTGTGAGATGATCTTAAAAAAAAAAAAAAAAAAAAAAAAAAATTAGGGGGGGGGGGAGGGGGGAGGGCACGGGGGAGGGGGGGAGGGCACGGGGGATGGTTTGGGTGAAGTCTATTGTGGTATGTCAGGTAAAAGTAGTTTCATCAAAGTATCAATCAAATCTAATCATAAATAAAGAAGTTATGGCAATTTTAGCAAAATTTAATAATTTGACCTTGAGAGTCAAGGTCATTCAAAGGTCAAAGTAAAATTCAAGTTGCCAGGTACAGTAACCTCATGATAGCATGTAAGTATTTGAAGTTTGAAAGCAATAGCCTTGATACTTCGAGTGGATCGAAACACAAAATTTAACCATATATTAAAAGTTACTAAGTCAAAAAAGGGCCATAATTCCGTAACAATGACAACCAGAGTTATGCAACTTGTCCTTTTACTGTACCCTTATGATAGTTTGTGAGTGTTCCAAGTATGAAAGCAATATCTATGATACTTTAGGGGTAAAGTGGACCAAAACATAAATCTTAACCAAATTTTCAATTTTCTAAGTATAAATGGCCCATAATTCCGTCCAAATGCCAGTCAGAGTTACATAACTTTGCCTGCACCGTCCCCTTATGATAGTTCATAAATCTTGCAAGTATGAAAGCAATAGCTTTGATACTGTATGAATAAAGTGGACCTAAACACAAAACTTAATCAAATTTTCAATTTTCTAAGTATAAAAAGGGCACATAATTCTGTCAAAATGCCAGTCAGAGTTACATTACTTTGCCTGCACAGTCCCCTTATGATAGTTAGTAAGTGTTGCAAGTATGAAAGCAATAGCTTTGATGCTTAAGGAATAAAATGGACCTAAACACAAAACTTAACCAAAATTGTCAATTTTCCAAGTATAAAAAGGGCACATAATTCTGTCAAAATGCATGCCAGAGTTATCTAACTTTGCCTGCCCAGTCCCCTCATGATAGTAAGTAAGTGTACCAAGTTTGAATGCAATAGCATTGATACTTACTGAGAAAAGTGGAACTAAACGCAAAACTTAACCAAAATTTTCAATTTTTTAAGTATAAAAAGGGCACATAATTCTGTCAAAATGCACGCCAGAGTTATCTAACTTTGCCTGTCCAGTCCCCTCATGATAGTAAGTAAGTGTACCAAGTTTGAATGCAATAGCATTGATACTTTCTGAGAAAAGTGGACCTAAACGCAAAACTTAACCGGACGCCGACGCCAACGCCAACGCCAACGCCGACGCCGACGCCGACGCCGACGCCGACGCCAAGGTGATGACAATAGCTCATAATTTTTTTTCAAAAAATAGATGAGCTAAAAATGATCAATCATCAATGAAAACAGAGGAATCTCCTTATATCAAACACAATGTTTGTATCATCTCTAATGAATGCACATGTACATGATACATCTTTCTTGTGAGATGGTTTGAAACACACACGCTTTGAAGCTTCTTATAATAGTTTGTTAAATCTTTCTTTGGATCATGTACACTATTAATAGAATGGATCCATTTAATACTGTAAAACACAGATGTAAAAAACGTTATTAGATTTCCTCGACCCATCAATTGAGCCATGTACATTACTACTGATATATGTAAGGCTGGCATGGCGACTACATTTTCTTCACAGTATTTGAAATGTGCACATGAAGAATTCTTTTCTTCACCGTATTGTCTGCTCTTGATTGTTCTAAGTATTTACTTAGCCATTCTGTCCGCCATCTAATCTCTTCGAAGCCCATGCAAGCCCGAGCCCTCTAATCGCTCCTTCAGAGTACCTCTCAAAACATTTCCTGTCAAACATATGTACTATACATCAATAACTGTATTGTGATATGCATCTTAACGCTATCTTATTTAATGATAATCTAGTGTTACCAAAACAACCTGGAATCATACAGTCTCTACCAAACTTTTTGCAATATTTCACAATGTGTCCGTATGACAAATCAACATTAGCCAATAAGGCGAACTGCCCCTTTTTGGAACAACAAGGATGCATTTTGCTTTCTCCGATATCATCTTATTGATACAGATTGATACCAACCTAGTTTCTGAACTAACCAGTTTACATTGTTTCCCCATATTGAACTAAGGCACCCACTGCCTCTTTTCATTGAATCCAGTATCCACACTACATATTTAAATCTAAAGCTATTTCTTATGACTACCATTCAATAATATAGATTTTACATTTTATTGTCTGAATACACTTTGATGTACGAATTTTGCAAAGCATTTAAAACATTTCATATAACATAACATCCGGGGACCATAGCATACTCTCTGCTCTCTTCATGGAGCATCTCTGCTCACTTCCGGGAGCAATCTACTGGGCTCTGTGTCCACTTCCGGGGACCATAGCCTACAAATTCTGCTCACTTCCGGGAGCAATCTACTGGGCTCTATGTCCACTTCCGGGGACCATAGCAAACTCTTTCTGCTCACTTCCTGGAGCAAAAACATACCTTTTCTAGCCGTATGCAAGGCATTTTCTTGATCATAAGAAATTTTACTTACGTCATATTAAACGACGGAATACTTATCCGGTTTATCTTGAAAACCAACTTCCGGTGGCTTAATGTATTGACTTCATATTAAATCACAATATGCATTACCTGTTTCGTTTATAAAAACACTGGCAGTGTACCTCCTTGATTTTAACAGTGTAATATAGTAATCACTTCCAGGAATAACTTTTTTCTTTTCGTCAATAATCTGTTCACTTCCGGGAACAGGTTGCTCTTTTTATTAAGATCATGTACACTCCAATTTTCTCATTTTAGGGTCTCAAAGACCACGAGTACATACCTTTACTCTCTTCGTCATTGGAATAAAACAAATTGAAAATTAATTTGCTTTTTTATTTTTATGAAAATCGTTAGCTTGACAGTCATTTCGCCTATATCTACATTAAAGCTACAACTTTCTATAAAACCTCCATAAACCATAACGTGTGGTACTTGCATCAGCAAATATATTACACAAAAACAACTGATTGTGTTTGAAATCTTTCCCACCGTTGATTAACTGCCTAGTGCTTTATTTCCATAATCTAAGTTTGGAAATAGCTTGCAACGTTACAATAACGGGAGCTTTCCAACTAGCTCTGGTATTTATGCAATTGTATATATGCATTGTTATCACAAACTTTATTTACAATCACACTCTGAAAGGAAATTATCTGCCCTACAAGACTAGCTATTAATTTATCTTTTGGTACTACTTTTTCTTTCGTTTGATAAATTAGATAGATCATCGAATCATTACTTTTTTCTAGCCTAGCTACTCAATTTTTAATTATGAAAAACTGCATTTTATGCATATTGATCACATGCCCGAGCCATTCTACTCTCTGAGAAGGAATCAAAATACTGTTTCTTCAGCCAGTTAACATCCAAACTCGTCTAGTCACTAGCATATAATGTTTTTTCATATTCTACACTGTGATGTATGCCATCATCACAAAAGCAAATAACTATTTTAAGTCAATTTGACGTAAGAATGCTAGTACACCTCATTTTAGTTTTAACGAGTTTTAGTAAAAATACGATCGGCTGTTATCGTGCCAAATATAAGCTAATAACAACCTAACACTGCCTGCTATTCTCTTGATAGCTCAAACCACACCGTTCGTGAATGTATCAATATCATGATACGCTCCTCTAATATCGAAAGTAGAACAAATAAATAAATATATGATCGGCCGTTATCGTGCCAAATATAAGCTTATAACAACCTAACACTGCCTGCTATTCTCTTGATAGCTCAAACCACACCGTTCGTGAATGTATCAATATCATGATACGCCCCTCTAATATCGAAAGTAGAACAAATAAATAAATAATAATTTTAAAATATATCGAGGCCTCCCATTCTTATTAAATACGACTATAAACGTATTAACGGGCGTATTAACAACATGATAAATGTCACGTGGGTTTTCAGTCTACTAACCGACAAACTTCCGGTAACAAAATTTTTAATTTTTTTTTTTTTTTTTTTTTTTTTTTTTCATGATTTTTTCCTTTTTGATAAATTTCTATTCTATGATCCTTTTGATCAATTGCTTCTTTTATCTCTTTCTGTACGTTACCGTTTTCCGACGGAAAAGGAAACATATAACCGCAATTTACTACATCTAAAATGTAACAACCATCCGTAGCCTGCTACAGTTTGGCTACATGGGCTTTCGTTCTTTTTACCGGCGAGCTTCTAGCATCAATTTCTATACTATGATCCTTTTGATCCAGTTTTATAATAAGATCCTTTTGATACATTGAGACAGATCTTTTTGTACGTTACCGCTTTCCGACGGAAAAAAATAAACTTATAACCGCCATTTACTACATCGAAAGTGTACTTACTATCAGTAGTCTCCTGCTACTTAACCGCGTGGGCCTTCCTTCAACTTACCGGCGAACTATACATGGATCCTTTTGATCACGTTCGACTTTAGGAACTTTCTGTACGTTACGTTTTCCGACGAACACGAAACTACCCATTTTCTGATAACGGGGTTCTATGCATAATTAACTTAACTTATTGGTCGAGCTGTTTGCTGAACATCCAGCTGCTCCTCTCCGATGACCCGGTTCGCCACATGCGAAACATAGTCCTGTGCGTCTCAATGGTAATTGAGTTTCAGCCCCTTGTGTTGCGATGTTAGATGAAGCTTCCGGCTTCTGATATGACCCGTCAAGAGCGCCGCGTGGCGTTATGTTTCCGCCTTTTTATATGCCATCGCCTCTACCTTGTATTTTTCTGCAAATAACATTACGTCATCAGACTCGCAAAACATTTACACATATACATATAGAATGTATACAACACCACAAAGAATAGCAATTTATTCCCCAGTAAGTTCGAAAGCTTTTGTCGTGTTCTACCATTAATGACCTTTGAATTTTCGGTCACGTGCCATCAATATTTTTATTTGTAAATTGATCGGCTTTCTCTTGTGCTGAAATTGTTACTTGAAATATACATCGTTTCAACTCTGTTACTACTTCGTAACACTCGATACTATGCTCGAGATTCAGTATAACGGATTTAACAGATTTACGTTTCTTTTAGCACTTATCTTTTCTATGATGCGTTCCAAATCTTGCAGCATGGACACCCTGTGTTCTGCTAAGGTCGACAACACGATGTAGGATTTGTACACGAAGACAAGTTTACTGATCGAAGTCTAGCGTAGAACTGACCAAACAATCAACACCCCGTGCAAATTCCCGCCTGTGTCCACCTGAGTGACCATCACTCACGTGACAACCACACGCATGAACGAACCGCACATATACCTGTTTTGTGCGGTGCGTTATGTTTAGACATACGTTCTGTGCTATACTCCGTAACGCACAGAACTGAAAATTCCAGAAAGGAAATGCATGTTTGCATTGAATAAGACCGAGATCGTGGAAATCGCTAAAAAATTGATGAAGTAATGGCTGTTCAAAACGATGTACCCTGTTTTCGGGTGATTATATATATATTATAGTGAAAGTTGTTTTTTTTCAGAAAAGTTGATTTTTCGTTATAATATGATTATTAATCATTGAAAATGATGTTTTCACTAATTAATATCATAGCCACACGATAACCACCTGTGCAGCAAATCGATCATTCAATTGGGGAGAGCAAATGAAACAAACAATACAAACATTTGTTTCTATTTCGATATGATCAGAATGGAGCGAATAAAAAAAATTTATATTTTTATGTTATTTGAAATATTTCTTTAAAAAGCCGGATATATTACAAGTTAGTGCTCTAAACACAATTCTGCCCTGAGGTAATCGTTGAGAGGTTTTATTTATGTTATAGTCTGCCTATTACTTGTACCAATGTTTTTCATACTGTCACCCATCCTACGAACAAACGATGAATGTGTCGAGGCTTTGAGTGGCTGTAGGTCGTTCTTCCTAATAGCAAGATTAAAAAAACTACATAAAAGATTATTCGTAAGATGACATTGTTCATTTTATTTTTAGGTTCCGGCACAGGGCAATCATGAGATATTCAATCTACTGCTTCCGGCTCCGCTAAAAAAATTATGGGAACGGAAAAGGGGACACAAAATCAAACATTTATTACAGACTACACATATTCAAGGAATACAATTTGCAAATTCGCGTCTGGCTTTTCCTCTGCGTGTTATTTTGGATTTGTATGATAAATGTACCGCAGGAATCCTTCAATCTATCAACAGCATTTTGTCGCATCAGGACGTTAAAAATTTGCCGATTTCTGCTGTATTGGCGGTAGGAGGTTTTGCCAAGTCTGGCTATGTGGTTGATGCCTTGCGAAATGGGATTAGCAGAAAGGGAACCCCTGTACTTCGACCGGAAGATACCGAAATAGCCGTTGTAAGTGGCGCAGTTCTATTTGGACACAAAGAAGAAATAATAAATTCCAGAATAATGCCGTACACATACGGTGTTGCTTGCGTTATGGATTTTAACACAAGACACAGAAAAGAGCACAAATATTATGATGGCAAGAAATTCGTAGCAAAAAATTGTTTCAGTAAGCATGTAACTCGCGGTCAGACGGTGGAGCTGGGAAAATGGATCGACCATAAAGAGTATTTCCCAGACAGTGACTCGCAATCATCAACCACAATCCACGTCTTTGCCTCTGATAAAATTGACCCGACCCATACTGATGAAGAAGGATGCAAATTCGTAGGAAAGTTTGATGTTAAATTTCCACCATCCTCATCCGTTGACAAGAAAACACGCGCTGTACAAGTTGCATTTCAATTCGGTGGCACGGAGCTGCAGGTGAAAGCCACCAGTCATGATGGGACAACGACAATGGAATGGTTAAACTATACATGATTTGTGAGATATGTTACCTTAAAAAATGTCAACTATAACCGCATGAATGTTGAACCTTGGTGCAACCGATTTGAGAAAAATATTTATACGCTTTTCGGACGAACACAAAATAAGTATATCAGTGAAAAATAAGAGTGCTAAAATTCGCAATATGTTTTGCAAAAGCATCGTGTTCCAATGTCAGTTACTTTTTCTTTTAATTGAAAAGTTGCGCAAAATAGCAACAAACATGGATTTACTTCAGTCTATGATACATATTACAATATCGTGTGACCTATTAGTTTTACTCGCTTATGTGTGCTTATGTATTGTAGTTACGCATGCGATGAAAGAAGATAGGTTGCGATAGGTGAATGATCGAATATTTATATAACTCGTAATTATAAAAGAGTTGTTTTCTATAACCATTCGTTGAATTTTTCTTTCAAGCACAGAAATTAAACAAAACATTCCGCGAAATGTTTTTTTTCAGTTATGTGTGGAGTTTCAAGCGATGAATAATTTGTCTTTTACGTTTGAAGGTTGTCTTTTGAAATCGGATCAATCCATAACATTGCTCATGTAAAGCATTTACACTTTAAAGAGCGACAGCTATAGTTACATAGATGCCTTCAAACGTTTGCATAAGCCCTCAAAAATTGAAAATATTCAGGTGTCTGGTTGCAATTCTAACTATCTGTTGGGTTTGTTTATGTACATTCGTTGCTATTGTCAGAGATGTTATTAACGTTATCGAAACGTTAGAGATAGTCCACTTGTATGATGCTTTTAACCTAAATTATGCAATTAATACATAAATGCTCAAAACTGGTAAAGAATATAATGTGAGTCCGTTGCAAATAATAAGACATTACAGTTAATAATCATTTTCGGAACAGTGTTTTTGTTTTTAATGCTTTATTGCTAATTATTGCATAAACTCTATCTATAATGCCCTCTGGCGGGGTGCAGAAACTTGGCAAAAGGAACGCTTGAACGGGAGAAAACGTGTATTCACAAGGCGATTCACGTGCCGTTCAAGCCCTGGTATGTGTTTTTCATATTCATAAACTGGTCCACGCGCAGTTACTTCCCTTAGTAATGGCTGGATTCAATGAAGTTATTATGAACTTTGTAAATAACTCCAGCCTTCGACTACTTTCCAAGCATAAATTGGAAACTGAATAAGCATCAGTTTCCTCATGTATGCAGGGATAAAAGCAATGGATATTTCAATCCACTTTTCAAATTATACCCTCTGAACTCTCTTTACAACAGCTTTATTTTATTGGCAACCTCAATAAAGGTACGGTTATTTACTCAACACTTACAAAAGACTATGCTGTAAATGTAAATGTTTATGTACCTACTTAAGATAAACCTGTACGAAACTGTCGAAAGAAACATCTATGAAAACAATGACTTATTCTGACGATATATTTATCCGCCACGACCAGTAAATTCCAAAATAATTCCTCATTTCTTACTTTGCGCGACGGTATTTCAAATTTGCATTAATCCACTTTTTAAACACATTTTCAATCGAAAACTACCTCGTCATTTCTGTTGATGACCGAGTGAAGCATATGTAAAACACAACCTTGAACTGTATGACGTCATATGAAATAATCGAATTATTTTGTCGATGTCGAATGAACATGACATATTGTTTTCAATGTTATTCAATGCTATTTTAATTTATTTTGGTATTTGTGAATTGTTTATGCAATAATAGCGAAAATACACATTTTCTCTGACATGATCATCTGCGGGCGCTCTCGAAATGCATCTCAAAAAGGCACGGATTTTTCGAGCGCCCGCAGATGATCATGCCCTCGAAAACGTGTATTATCCCTATATTAATTTACGTTTCACTCTAATTTCTTCTAATTAAAAAAAAATGTTTGGTTTTATCATATGTTTTCAAATGTTTTAGATCAACTTTTTGAGTTTCTACTTATCCATTAAGAATTCTATTTTTATGATACATTGTTCATACTAAGATAAAATGGCTATTGTTGAATATTTTTGAGCTGGGACTCCAAAATATTCCTTATTTGTAAATCTAGTACAAACAATTTCTAAGACTTAAAAATATTAAACGATTATGTAACGATTATATTCTTACTCCGATACCTTGCCGGATGTCTTATGTTTACCCAAACAGGCATTATTTTGTTTTTAGGAAATTAAAAATTGTCGGCTCCATTTTTCCTTACTCATTAACAGAAACTGACATGGAATTCTTTGCCTACCACCTTCGGCCTTTATATAAGGATGAAAATCGTACTCACCCAAAATGTTTTATTAAAGTGAATAGCAATTGCTTCTGTGCTTAAATTTAATCACCAACAAGATTTATATTCAAATATTTTACATTTTCTTTTTATTCTTCACAATGGGTGAGTCTGCATTTAAATTGATTATTGATTACCAATGACTTATACCATGGGAACGTGTAGAATTAACGATAATATCCTTGGACGAACATGATATTTATGTATTCTGCCATCACAACTGGGAGTCTTTTCAGTAACGTATTTCAGACATAAACGATACTAGATCGAAACTGAGTCGTCGTTCGTGAATCCCAAGTTCTTAATTGGACACACAAATATACCGTATAAAAATAATACAAAGATATAAAACCGGAAAACAAAGACCAACTTTAAATTGTTTTGTTGTTTAGAAAACTCTATTATTTATTTTTATGATTTGAACCACAGTGCCAGAGCAATGGTCTTTGTCGACCCCACTATTGTTCCCGAGGCGTGCTTGCTCTTCCGTGTTTAAACAGTAAAAATAGAAACTGTTTGCTCTACAGTGCTTAAAACTGTGAAAATAGTAACAGCAATTACTGAAGGCGCGTATGAGCAGGGCCGAGGGGGCGATGGCCTCGGTTCCAATATTTTGGGAGAGAATTTTTTTTCGAAAATCATTTCTAAAGACAATATCCCATGGTATGCGACTGTAAAGAAAACAGATCCACGGCTTTTAGATGGAGACCATAGCCACAACAGAAAAGATGTCGTAATATGTATTAAAGGTACACTACTAGTACACGAAGTGTCATGAAGCGTTTGATAATCGTCGGAAAATTGCTTGAATTCTAACTTAAACACGAAATTATTACAGCAATTATGCTTTGAGCCAACGGGTGAAAACACATTATTCGTCAAAATAAAAACCATTAAATTTGTTCCAATCCTTATTTAGCAAAGGAAAGGGAATAAAAATTGCAAAAAAGATCTGTCTTGCTCAAATTCGGATGGATAGAGTTGGGGGTCATTAAAATGTAAATGAAACTGAACGTGTTTCCAGTTTTACTAAAGTTCATTAAAATAGATGTTCGAAACAATCCTCGAGATTTTATATTTTCTAAGCGATCATTTTGGTAAATGTGTTTTCTTATTCCATTTAAGAATATATCAAACAGTAGGTGTTTTTAAAAATACTTATCTTCAATCAACGGTTTTAAAAGAAAACATTCAGGCAAAGATGTGTTTTAGATGAAGTATGAAGTAATGAAATTATTTGGGAAGTAATTTCCAATATTTTTCTGAGTAAGGTCGGGACTACATTATTAATTGCAAATTAATTTAACATATTGTTACATCATATCACATTCATTCAACATGTAACCTACACAGGTCAACCGTATACTATTAAGTTAAGCAGTGCCAACGATAAAACATGTATGCTTACTTCCTTTTGATTATTTACCACGACAAACGGTAATATGGCATTCATCAATCAAAGCGCTGAAGGCACCGCAGTTGTTTGCTCTTTGAATGTTTTCAATATTTTTGCCACAGGGAAAAAAGTTCGACTCTTTAACGTCGGCAAATCGAACGGCCACGAAAATACAAACATTAATGTAATATAACTTAAGCTGTATACGGTGATGATATTTTTCAAAAATATCAATGAGGAAAATGACATAGATTTACCATTTCTCATAATTGTATACAGGAATCACACAAACTCCACTAGTGATTAAAAATATGAAGCTTAGTTTAAACAAAGTATAGTAATTTGCAATTTTAATGCAACTGAAAGACAGGAAATCTTATCAGACAGGGAATTAAACAACTATGTTTAATCTGTTGGTACCAGTTTTTTGGTGAATAAAAAGAAACTTTAACACTATATCTACTTATTGTCAGAGCTTCAAAAGGGAAAATGCTTTCATCAAATAAAGTACTAAATTGCATATTGTTAACACCAATTAACATAAAAAGTGAACAAAATGTATTTTTCTACCATGAAAAAACAACATAATATAACCATTATATTATTTGTAACGATAATTGAATTGCACATTTTCCACTGATTGTCTCACTTAAAAAATGTCTCTGATATAATGAAGAAACATATTTTGAAAGAAATAAAAACGTGCAGAGATATTAATGAAAATCTAAAATGCGAAAATTGGAAATAATATAGGGATAATACACGTTTTCGAGGACATGATCATCTGCAAGCGCTCGAAAAATCCGTTCCGGGTGCAGGAACGGATTTTGAGAGCGCCCGCAGATGATCATGTCCGAGAAAATGTGTATTTTCGCTATTATTGCATAAACAATTCACACATACCAAAATTAATTAAAATAACATTGAAAACACTATGTCTTGTTCATTCGACATCGACAAAATAATTCGATTATTTCATACAGTTCAAGGTTGTGTTTTACATATGCCTCACTTGGTCATCATCAGAAATGACGAGGCTTTACCATTGAATAGGCAGTTTTCGATTTAAAATGTGTTTAAAAAGTGGATTAATAAATGCAAATTTGAAATGCCGTCGCGCAAAGTAAGAACTGAGGAATTCTTGTGGAATTTACTAGTCGTGGCGGATAAATATATCGTCAGAATAAGTCATTGTTTTCATAGATGTTTCTTTCGACAGTTTCGTACAGGTCTATCTTATTTCGTTTCAACTAAATTTTCTAAAAATTAATACTGCCAACATATTGTCACTGAACTATTTCACGCATACAGCAGGAACGTTGAATAGTCAGGTCAATAATCACATTGACCCCCCAAAAAATGCTGCAAAAGGTATTTTGACTGATCCTGGTAGGGTAGAAGGTACATAATAACATATCAAAAGTTTAACGAACGCCGCTTTCCGGAAAGTTGTTTTTGTTTTCAAGATGGCCGCCAAAACCTAGTTATGATCATAAATATGTGGCTATCCACTCAAAATTGATTATTTTGGTGTCTATACCTAGGTCTTGGGGGTCACCGAACACTTAAAGATCACCAGACATAGTATAAGTTTATTATGTTACGTAGAAATCTAACATGACATGCAAAAATAAGAAGGACCGCAAGTATATAACGTTTGACACAAAGGTGATGATTTTTTATGTCAAACACCATAGTTTTGGAGACAAAGAACACTTCGATTGAATTGATGATATAATTAGGTAGTTGATTAATCATGAAATACAATTTATGACATTCCGCTGTCCACTGATACAACATAACCTTTGTCCATTAAATGTGTCATACTTTCGATAAAGTAAAATAAACTAGTAAACGCAGAATAAAATGAAACATTATATTGTTTTCAGTTGTATTTGACATATTTATATCGAATACATTCAACGCATTATATGTTGCCATTTTGAGCTTCTACAATCGTGTATGTGATCGTTACAAGCTACTTCTTCAATGTTGTCAGACTGAATACCTGTAAACGTATCATCAATAATCATAGCCGATAGTGCATTGCAAGAATATTTAGCCAATTGAATAAAACCACTGCATTTGTAAAGGTTATGTCATATAATCAAGTGTATATTGAAAATGTTCAAAGCATTTTATTGTGGGAAGCAGTGGCCGCTGGGAAAAAAAATCTGCTAACAGTGTAACAGACTGATTTTGAGAAAATAAAAGAAAACTTAAATGTTCGTTTAAGACGCAACCAAACTGTTTCAAGTCTGCTTTTTCCATTAACATTTGTTTACGAAAAACATGCAGTCTTTGATAATGTCGCAAAATATGTATGCTTTACCATAATTAATCAAACAATATCTATTGGTAAAAAGCAAAATGCTGTTGGGCAAAATCGACACTGTAGGTGCATTAACACAAAACGCAATAAATTGTTATTTCACTTTTTGATTGATATGTACGGCCTTGCGACGAACATCTGATAAATGTGTTGTTTCACTTCGTGTTTTAAGGCAATGTTGCCGCATATCAAACAAAGCAAAACTATTAAAAAGATATATTGATACAATTCTTCATTTTATCATTTAACAGGTTTCGACAAAAGACAATAGCGAGCGGTTCAATGTTCGACTTCCAGCTCCCCTCAAATAATTATTGGAACGTAAAAGGAGGCAAAACGTCAACGATTTGTTACAGAAGGCAAATATTGCAGGGATAAAATTTGTTTGTTATTTTGGAATTGTATGATGAATGTACCAAAGGAATTCTTCAATCTATAAACAGCATTTTGTCTCATCCGGACGTAGAAGGTTTGCTGATTTCTGCTGTCTTTGCGGTAGGAGGTTTTGCAATTGCTGGCTATGTGGTCAATTCCTGACGAAAGGGGCTAAGCCGAAAAAGAATCCGTGTAATGCGACCAAATGATGCCGAAATATCCGTCGTTAAAGGAGCGGTATTTGGACAGAAGGAAGACATTATTTATTCATGAATGATGCCTTACACATACGGCGTTTGTTGCTTGATGAATTTCAACGAGCGACACAGAGCGGATCACAAGATTGAAGATGGCGGAAAGGTCTTGACTCTAAATTTCTTCAGGCAATACATTACCCGTGGTCAGACAGTAAAGCTTGGGGAATGGATTGGTCAAAACAGTACTTCCCAGATGATGACGCACAAAAATCAGCTACAATCTACGTTTTTGCCTCTGATAAAACGGATCCAACTCATATTGATGAGAAGGGATGCAAATTAGTTGGGACGTTTGATGCTGAATTACCAAAGCCTTCTTCCGTTGACAAGAAAAGACGAGGTGTTCAGGTTGCGTTACAAGTTGGAGGCACAGAATTGCAGGTGAAAGCCACCAGCCATGGTGGGACAACGACAATGGAATGGTTATAATACAAATAAGTTGGATGATTTGTTACCATCTCCGAGCTTTAACACAAACGTCTTTCAGACGCAACTTGATGCGCCCTGGATTCAATATCTTATACTCAGTCAGCAAACTTAGATTCATTCAATGCGTACGTTTATGAGCGCGCGATTAGTTTATTCTCAGTTGTGATACGGTAATATATGAAAGATGTAAAATCGCATTTCAATTCAAAAGACATTATGAAAAGATTTTCGAAGCAACACATATATATATGTTTGATCGAGTGTGATATAAATACTTGGGTTTGTTTTCGCCTAATTCTACATATTTCACATGTATTTTAATTAAATGACATACATTTGAAATAATAACTAGCAAACATGAGTTAATGCCAGACGTGTTTTGTGGTTGAAGACATATTCAATGCGTGAAACGAATTCTTTTTCATAATTGTGTTGGGTTTAAGTTTTTTCTTTTGCACTTTGTTGTATCTCCGTATACTTTTCAAGCCATGTTTTTTTTTTCCATTAACCCATGTTTATAAACTATTTGATATACTAAGTTGTATCAAACGAAAAATATTCAGGTGAAAAGCGCTGTTGAGAATGTAAACGAAAAACGAAAAAACAATATAGAAGAAAGTGGGGCCACAGCACTGTTAATATACTTAAATGGCAAAAATATATGTATATTATATTATTTTATAGAAGAAATAAGTATGATATATTTCTGATTCTTAATAAATTTCATCGTCGGTGCATTTTTGTCTTACGTTAATATTTGTCTCATTAAAAAGAGTCGTACAAAGGTATTTTAAGCATGCCTTAGTGTTACAATGATAAGTATGAACTTGATCATCAGCAATTACTTAAAATGTATCGAATTTCTGTATTGCTGTTTAACGTCAGCTGGTAAACTGACATTTCTTCGTTCAACCACGTGGCGTACATAGTACAAGGGGCTATCATAAAAAACACAGTTTTCTTTATAAAACAGTTGGTAAATGTCCTATGAAGATAAACATATTAATTTCTGAAAATTATGCATAACAAAATATTCAACTAGACCGTGTAAAACTGCGGCGAATACCCATGGCGCCGTATGTTGTTATATCCCACACGCTTTAACAATAAAAAATGGGCTGGCTGTTTTTACCACCGGTTGATTATTTAAACACTCGTTTGTAGAGCCCCGTGGATGTTATCAGTATTGATCCCAAGATCATGATTTGTTGAAACTAAATGCTACATGTCAAATATGACATATCCGGATGGCGTAGTTTCAGTGATGCCTATTTTTCTAATTTAGTCTTTAGATAAACATTTTGCATATATCTTGAAAAAGAGACACGCCGTTTGTAATTTTAAACGAAGAACGATGAACAAAATTCGCACATAAAACCATCATATCACAAGGAACAATCGAACACGTTTGAATGATGTGCAATAAGAAGTGTATGAACACTTCCTCAGAAAATATGAGATCATAGAATGGACGTTCCAGTATACAGAATTGCTTAAAACATACTTATGAATACTATTTATTTAAACAGAATATTCACACACAACCATTTTAAATTGGACTATATAGGGTGTTACTGCTGGAATAGGGCTAACTATTCTTTTGGTGTTGATAAAACGAATGATTATTTTTTTCACGATTATGTATTTAAAGGGATCTTTTCACGCTTTGGTAAATTGACAAAATTGAAAAAAGTTGTTTCAGATTCGCAAATTTTCGTTTTAGTTATGATATTTGTGAGGAAACAGTAATACTGAACATTTACCATGGTCTAATATAGCCATTATATGCATCTTTTGACGATTTTAAAACCTAAAAATTATAAAGCGTTGCAACGCGAAACGATTGAATAATTTGGAGAGTTCTGTTTTTGTCGCTAAATTTTGTGAAACTACGAAGATTGCTTATATAAGGTATAAAATACGTCACATATGTGTACTCGACGGAATAGCTCAGTAGGCTAAAGCGTTTTTACTTCAGGACTCTGGCAGGACTCCAGGGGTCACTGGTTCGAAACCTGGTCCGGGCAATGTTCTTTTCCTTTTTTTAATTATATTCTTGATTTTTTACTGGAGCTTTTACGATCCAATGTTTACATTTATCGATATAAAGCATTTAATGAATAAGTTAAAAAATGCCAAAATCTGTGAAAAGGCCCCTTTAAATATGCATATCGAAGATATGCCAGATTAACAAGGAAAAACATTATACATACATAAACTAACTGAGAAAATCATTTAATAAAAATCCACGTCTTAGCTATGTGGTCTTATCCAAGCCTGTTGAGAATGCTCGTTTATTTGTCAATACATCTCCACTAAAAGCAATCCTTTCACGTGGTGTGCTTTTTCCTGAGAAATATAATAAATATTAACCTTTAATAGTATTTTATATTTCTGAAACATTTTTATCAAAGATCCAGACAATCAGACTTATATTATTAAAATGGCTGCAAACAATCAACGGTATGTAAAAATACATGCGAAACATGGAACACGGAGTTTTCTTTTCCCTTAAACTATTGGTCGTCCGATTAAAGTTACGAACCTGACTAGAAAGAGGTAACTTCTGTTGGTAGAGGAATATACCGGTTAAGAACTTCAAATATTTTACGTTTTTGTTTGGCCATGATAAAATACTAATGAAAACTTTTTTGTTTTTCGGATTTCATGTTTAAGTCAAAGAAATAGTCACTGCTCATTTCAATTTGTTTGTGCATATGCAAACCCATGAAATATTCATTCGGTTCTATTCTTAATACAGTTTCCTCAGCAACAGCACCCACATACCAGATAACTATGTGTAGAATCTTCTTGTTTCCTCGCCACTTCTTTTCTCTAATGTTTGAACCAGCTTTGAAACACTGACAGAACAACATCATTTATGACTATAAGACATTGAGTGGAAGCAAACACGTTAATTTAAATTTCTGCCAAACTATTGTACGTGTATCAATCACGACAATTAGCATTTTCAAACAAGCCTGAATTCTTGTCATATAAACTTGAGAAACATAAAAAGGAAAATTCCTGTCTATATAAAACCAAGAGTCGGTATGAACAGACACAGTTAAAAAAATATCCGTTAAAAGAATTTCTGGCTGGTGCTGACTTTTATAAACGATGTATGATCAGGGGAAGCGCTGTCTCAGCTGAATCGCAGGTTCGATTCCTGCCATAGGTCTATCACGTGTCATACGTCCTGAAATTATTCGATATGGCCACTCTCCCCGAACCTAGCATTCTAGTAAGGAAACTGTCCATTAAACAGCTAGCTCAGGAAAAGTGAGCAGGTAAACTGAAAACAATAATAAGACTGAAATACTGTCGAAAATCCAAACAAAAAACATATGAAATGCAATCAGGTAATAAACCAAGCGCGTGTATTGCATGTCATTGCGGAAATATGTTGAATTAAGAATCATTGAAAATAGCCTGCTACCCGGTTAGTACTAAGATAATCCACCTAGCATTCACCGAAATAATGTCGGAAGAAATGTTTTATTAGCAGTATGGCGATTTTTTAAAACATACGTTCATCAACAACTAAAAAGCCACACTATTGAAATTATTGCTTGTTAAATTCTAAAAAACGAAGCTTTTGTGGAATATCTGGTTTATCACTAAATCGAGGACACCGAAAGCGTTGTTTATTTCGGACAAAACATATGAGTTGAAATGTTGGATGGATTTATTTATTGCTGATGTGTTTGTTGTTGTGTTAAAAACAATTTACACTGTCACAGGCAGTGTTAGTTACAAAATGATAGAAATTCAAATTTTGACAGAAGAAGACCACTGTTATGCTGATGTTTTAATTCGTTTGTTACAACAAATTATTTCAATAAAAATGTATGTATAACACATGTTAGATATTTATTTGTGTAATCAATTTATGTATATGTATAATGTTTTATAACTGACACATATTTTACCGCCGTTGGAAACTATTGAAATCTCATTGTTTTAACAGAGAGTGTTTTAAACACAGGAAGCAAGCAAATGATTCCAAGCTGCGTTTTCTTGTTACTCTTATAGTTAAGTATTGTTTTCTTGTATCATGTTGCACAGCTAGATATCATCAAAGAAATACGTTCCGGCTACTTCACACTGATTCATAAAAATATGCCGTGTTCTTCAATCAGAATTCTCAGAATTCATAGCCATGTAATTTATATTTGTCACCAAAATGGTCTGCTCTTGATATTAAGAATACCCGTATCTATCTAGCTCAACAAATCATATATGCACCGCCTATTCAAATAAAAAACCAAAACACATTCCTTCAAAAATATATTGTTCATACGACTTACATATGTAATTATAAAATGATACATATTTATCAAGAAATTATAGCATTAATATGACAAGAAATTAAAAAAAAAACTCCTTGCACGCCAGTATTTTGAAACAAGTTGGCAATTACTTTTTACAAATAAGATTTTGCTTCGTTTGTTGCGCCTATGAGACTCAGGCAGTCTTAAACGTGTCATCATGTCACTATTTCCAGAAAAAAATAAAGAGAAATGAAAACGACACTTCAATAAAAGATACCTTATGTAGATGGTAATGATAACAGTACATAAAGATAGATAAAAATATGTATGCCCAATTAGTTATTTTGAAATAAGATATTTCGGTCAAATCTAATGAAAAGGATACATTTAATAATGATCTTTATTCGTTAAAGTATGTTCAAGTTTATTTATTCAAATTGTGCATGGCATTTTTATGCATGGCTGACGCATGAGCGCTTAAAATATTTCGTTTAACGTCTGTTTACATCATCTAAATCCCCCATAAGAGGTCAATGTTGTTTGACAATTGTTGTGCCTAACACATCCAAGTAGTTTCAGGGTCCATTATTAATATAAAGTTTTACACTTATGATGATATTAATTGATAAGCACTTATCAGTGTTGACATAATAATAACTCTCTGTTGATAATCCACAGCTGTCTGCAATCAGTACAATATAACTATGTAGCTGATGTAAACGCTGACTTCATACAAACAATAGAATACTTGCAGCATATGAGCGCTTCGGTGCCACCATGGGCCCCTTGTTTTTTTTCTTATTAAGATATGGGTTTTTAATATGTTTACCTGATGGAAATGATTGTAACAGGTAAGCAATAACATGCCCTTGAAGTGTTGGCTAAAATTGCTTGAGTAATGTTTGTTAGCTAGTACATTTGTTTTACTGATTTTAACCACAGGGGCCAGTCAAACAAAAAAATAAAAAAGTGTAGTGTATGTGAGGAAAAGGAAAAGGTCACCAACGCAATCCAACAACCGGACATGAATCTCAAAGCACTGCTCCACAGTTCATATGTTTATCACCTAAAACTCTGCACAGATGTACAGCAAAATAAATTATCTATCAAACGGTACCTGTGTCATTCGACGGAGTATTAAACTGTCCACACGGCCTCAAACACGAAATATTGTCAATAATTCGGTCGCTGTAGCTAAGCCTGTCCACTTGTGTTGTCACTGTAGGAGTCGTGTTACGCACGAAATAAGCGATTCGAGGATAAATTGTCTATAGCTCCATATAAAAACATCCCAGGAACACTGACCAAGTCAATAACTCGCTCGGTCTCCGAATATTATCCAAGAAATCAACTCGTTTTCACACACAATAATTATAAACGTCAACAGTCGCCATTTTCCGAGTTGTAATATCGCAGTGAATGCTGAGACGAATGCAGCCTGAAAGGTGAGTTTTTATTGATCGGTTTCATTTGGAACTCTTCTGAGTACTTCGTAAGATTAACAACTTTGACATCGCGGGAAATTTACGTAACCGGAAAAACAATGGATGCAACCATGGAACAACAGCCTAATTGGACTGCAAAACAGCATTTGGCCCTCTCTATGGTCAAAGCAGGCCACAATGTTTACATCGGCGGTTAGGCTGGGTGCGTGAAGTCCACCGGCAAAACCTACAATGTGCGGAACGAGGTCCCCTGCAAATCCACCAATGTAGTCTATACTGTGCACTGCGAACGATGTAAGACCTTTTATGCGTAGGGGAAACGGGAGATACCCTGTACCAGCGACATCTCCTTAACCTGTCCCGGATACGAACTCGACACAATGACCCGGTTGCCGAGCACTTTTACACAAACGGCCACAGCGTTGCGGACTTCTGGGTCATGGGACTAGAAAAATTAAATGGATCCGACGATTACCGGAAGACCATTGAATAACTTTGGAAGCTCAAACTGAGGACGTTCAAACCATATGGACTGAACACAAAAGACTAATACAATTGCCGCGCAATGTAACGTTCAACAATATAACGTCACTTCCGCTAAACATGATATGCTTCACAAATAAATGCCGCTGAAGAAGTCCGAGAGGTCAAAGCTACGGCTTCCAAACCAACGCATTTTATTATATTATATAAATATAATATATATATATATATATATATATATATATATATATATATATATATATATATATATATATATATATATATTGTATTCATATATATCAAAAGATATTAATTGTATTCCTAAATATCAAAAGTATTGATTTATATGGTAATAAAACTATGTCACGAATATGATCGGGGTTATCTTCAGCGAACAGGTCTAGTCAGTACTTTAAAACATGTTCGCTGAAGTTCCTTAAGATAGCTCTAGACACTTGACTGATAACAAACGGAATATTTAGGCAAATCATGTAACGATAGCGTGATGTGTTTGCATGTAATCCATCTTAAATAACTTAAACGTACTGTGTAAAAAAAAATTAAAAATTAAATACTAATGGATATTTTATGTTTATGAAACATCGTAGTTGTTTACTTACAAGGGATAACAAATTGGTGCGACAGCAAATGGTGAGAAATACGTATACTATTAGATTTTTTGTGCCGCATGTTTACATTTATTATAAATTATTTCCTTACAAATCGTTTATGAAGCCATTTATGCCTAGCGTCTAGAAAAAGGCCTTGGCAAACAGCGTATACCCAGATGAGACGCCGCAGGATGCGACGTCTCATCAGGGTCTGCGCTGTTTGCTTAAAGGAATTACTGTAAGAACTATTCTTAATATAGAAATTAATATACTAGACATCCATAATTGTTTAAATAAATAAATCCAATTTAGAAGGATGGGAGAGTCCACTAGGCATAAATGGGTTCAGACGGAAACTTCGGTATTTAATGTATTTCGGCAAAATCCGACCGATTTTGACAAATATATGTTTATTTCATGATAGCGGCACAATATACAGACGTTCGCAGGTGATTTTGGGAATTAGGCAAAGCTAAATGTCGGGAAACAAACTATTTTTTGTATCATTTGCGCAATAATGAAACTTATAAATCGGTGACCTATTAAAGTCGAGAAGCGTTTAGAGACAAATTTGATATTATTTCTCAATATTGGATTATAGTTTGACGTCAAGTCGAATCTACAAATGTTTTCATTTCCTGCTTGCATGTACTGCGTATCTTTAAAATGTATATTGCGACGCAACTGTATATCTAACAGGTGATCATGATACGCACATCAAATGAAACTGCCGTTGAAAACATTTTTATTCAATTGACTGTTCAATTATTAAATATTTACCAAATAATAATCTTGCACAAATAAACACTTGCGGACAAAAACAATTGCATAACCGTTTTTGAAAGGGCAGGTTTGTAAGCAAAAGGAAATCATGTAGAATGGTGCGTCACGCATATCAGATACTGGTCTTCATTACTGATCACTTGTGAAAATAAATTGCACAATAACAGGAGGATTGTATATTATTTCCGATAATGTATTTTTGGAACGTAATTCCATATCAGAATTAAACTACATGTAGCCTTGTGTAAACTACTACGAATGATGTATTCATATTTCTCACGCTATTAATTCAGATTTATGTGTATAATTTGGAAACACAAATTATTCAATATTTATTGCTTACCCGTGGTCCTCAGTTTTGTTTGTGGTAGCTTTTCAAACATGGCCACTGAAAACGAAGATTTCAGTACGAGACAATTTTAAATCTTTGAAACACAATTTATAATTTCATGCTTATAATGCTTCGATTAGTTTGGCTTTCAAGTGCTGTTAAGTGAAGTATGTGTGTACAGTTATGCTCATATTGGTCATATCGGAATCAGCTATGAAGTCATACGTTTTTGAAGAAACGAATCTGGTTGAACAAAACAATTGAGTACTAAATTGTAGACAAAAAAAGCAAATAAAACTAACAAAACACTTCCGTCCGAGAAGAAAATCATGTACTAAGAGTTCTTTGTAATAATCGTGTAAATTTGTAGTTTGGTCGACCATTAAAAAAATTAAGTGCAAAGTATGTAAACAGATGTATTCCAATTGATGTTGTTTTAACGCAAGTAGTGTTTTCTTTTTAAGCAATGAAATCCCCCCGGTGATTCCCTAAAAAGCACTAATCACCAACACAAGGTGTGCAATTCACAGAGACATCATGGGACAAAAGGCATCGTCTCCATCCACCTCTCAGCAAGTTAGTTAATGATGTTTTTCTGCCAGCACTTAATGATTTAAGCTATTCATATTCTTTTCATATTTTCAATCATAATCATTTTTTGGTAAGTTACGAATATTATATACGTTATTTGATTTGAAAGCATGACTTGGACAATACAAATATGCGTGTTTATAATGTGTACAACCAAATATTGTGAGTGTTGGCCTATCTCTGTATACGTCCGAGGTTGCTAGTGTAAGTAAAACTAGATTTACTCTTCTAACTATTTAAAGACTGCAGTTCCACGCCTTGTGATAGCGATCGACTTTGGTTCATTCGCAAGTGGATACGCATACCAGTATCGGTCAGAATATGAAAGAGAACCCTTGGAGATTCATATTAACACGCAATGGCAAAATGGTGGAATATGTGCGAACAAAACAAGGACTGCATTATTGCTGAAGGTGCTTATTTTAAATAAATAGCAAAATAATGCGCTCGGTTTACAGTATCTTGCAGGGGTAATAGTTAAATATGCTTATTCAAGTTTAACATCTACGTAAATAAAATTGGCCGATTTGTTAAAATATTTACAAGATTTACATGGCTAAATATTGTATATAAGTACTTTTAAGTAAATATAATAAAAGCTATACGATCACTTACGTCTTGAAACCAGTCAACGTTTACACAAATTTTCAAAGGTTTCATCCAGGTCATTAAATATAATACTTAAGATGATTTTCTTTAACTATCGGTATATTCAATAACTGCATTATTAACACACATGCCAGGCTTATCAGACTAATGTATCTTCCACGAACAGATCATTGCAATTAGCATCGTAAACAAATTGCTTAGTGATACGTGAAGATAAGACAAAACATCAAACATACATTGATTTCAATATGTGAAAAATTAACATCTAGATATAAGCACGCTCAATACTTTTAATTCGTTCACTACAACCCTTACATGTTGATACTTAAAGGTAAGAATCAGCTCGTGAAATTATTTTCTTTCTGGCAATATGCTTTTAGTGGTATGTTTTCGTACACGCATTGAACACGACATGATTGCCTCAATAATTTAATAAACTCGATTATTCATGTTTAAATATTGACAAAGCCTGACCTTTCGCTGGGTGAGTTTGGATACGCAGCACAACACAAGTTCAGTACCATTCAGACAGAGGAGAAGGACGGCGACAACTGGTACTATTTCGAGGGATTTAAAATGATGCTCTACCACAATTGTGTAAGCAAATATTAAAAGAAGAAAATCAGAAAAAGGTTTTGTAAATACATGACTATGCGTGCCTTACGTTTCTGTATTCGACTGTATTCCTTTCACTGGTCGCAACCCAATCATTTGGATTTCCAGTTGCATAACGATTATAACACTTTGAATGACCTTTATTATTAGTTTTTTTATTATTTAAAATGGTATAGAAAGATGGTCACTTGCACACAATTTATATAAAGAACACATTGTTGTTGAAACTACTTTGTTACTACGGTGTAAAACATAAACATTTATTTCTTTTAAATAACCAACTAAATTTGAATACCATATAACCTGCAAATGAATTTTAGCTGGAGCATTTGGCGATACGGGCCTGATAAAATTTAATGAACTGTCGTAAAATTCCATTATCCTCGCGTCGTGCAAAAGCATTTCCTTATTATGCTTATAAATGTAAGTGTATTGCATTGAGATATTATTCATATCGTTCTTGAATTATCTATATGTCAGTGAAAAATACAATTGTTATTTCGAACACACTATAATATTCTTTACAGGACAACATTAATTCAAACACGACCGTGGAAGATGTTAAAGGTCGACATGTTCCTGCTACACTGGTGTTCGGGAGGTCCATACAATACATAAAAGAGCACATCCTCCATCATATGCTGGAGAATGGCGTTGATTACATCGAGGATGATACTAAGTGGGTAATCACTGTCCCTGCAATATGGACAGATCGTGCAAAGGGTTTGATGAGAGAAGCGGCAACGGAAGTGGTAAGGCTACTTAAAAAAATGAAACTTGTCTTAAATAATGCAGTATAAGCACACATTACGTAAACATGAATCACACAGTCTTACTTATGAAACTGTCTTAAAATTTCCATTGTCATTTGTGAAGTAATATTTGCAATTAAAACGGTTACAAAGTTGAATGTGGTACGTTGTTATTGATAATATATTGTTCTTATTAAAAAAATATTTAATTATTTACAAGAATAGTAATTCAGCCAAAGGTTCGAAATTACACCATTTGCAATATAAGATAAAAATTAAAAGACGATGTCCATATTATGTGGAAATAGGAAGGTCGAAATAGTCCAGTGTCAATACAATTTATTGAAATCGTATAAAAAGAACATGTCTCTGTGTATTCCAAATTGTTTGGAGTAAACGTGATATCTGTGCTTTTTTTATTATTTGTTTCGGCTTGATATGTATTTAATCGTATCAGTATGATATTCGCTTAAACAAGCAGATCAGTTATCTACTTGACTGTGTATCTCCGCGAGCTATATTTACTTTACCATTGCAACAAATTCAATGTCTAGGACGCTTTGTTTGATAACGGTTGATTATCTAAATAAATTGAAGACTGCAATGTTTTTGAAACGATTCCAACAAAACTATATATTCCAAAAACCTACACAGCTTCACCAGCATATTGTCAGTTTTGCCTGCATCCCGTTGTGAATGCCTTTTATTTTCAAACGTGAATTTTAAACATAGGATATTTGTTTGTTTCGGGATGATACAAGTGTACAAGTTTAAAATGCACACAAAAAAAACGAAATATATTGAATATTTGAATAATTTGTATTTAGTGCATCAATGTAATAGCAATTTAAATTCACACACATAAACGTATATGCTCCGCGTGACGATTTGTCTTTTGCAAATCTAAGATGTACATGAAAGGGTTTTTCCCCTAAGAAACTCGTAGTTTTCTGCTTAGTGGATGCTGCTTTAATGTGCAGCACAAATCGAAATACAATTCAACATCAAGCATCGATATAAGTGTATTGTATCCACAATACTAAACATTTCTTTATGTCAAGCGCATGGTCAAAATAATCTCGATAATTTGAAATGTTTATGGTGTTACAGGTTCGATTGCCTATAATATGATGGAGGTTTTGTTGACTTAAAAAAACTTTAACTTGTTTTTGTTGAAACGAAATCGCTTACGATAGCATTTAAAGAAAATTCAGGAATATGACCATATTTACGATTTTGAGTTTAGCCGTTACGGGATAAGTCTGCGTAAAGTGTCTAATTATATAAACTAATTATTTTCATATATGTAATATATGTAACTGTTAAGATGTTTTATTTCCATACTATGTTCTCATTGAAGTGCATTGTAGTAATTGATTTAGAAATGAATATCCCAGTGCCATGTCTGATTTTTATAAGTATTTGACGTGGTTTTGAATTGTTATTTATTGGGATGCTACTGGTCCTATCAATAGGCATAACGACTAAGACAATCTTGGGCCAACATTATGCATACATTACATTTAAAAAAAAAAAAAAAAAAAAAAAAAACGCTCTAGACAGTTTTATTTTTAGTTTTCTAGTCGACTGCTCACTTTTCATGCTTTTATTTTTATTTGTATTTATCCCCCCCGACTCATTTAAAAAAAAAAATTCCCCTTAAAACAAATAATAAAAAAATGTTGGCCTTGGTTTGACTCGCTCTGACCAAAGCACACACAATATATTCAACGTGTACATTTGCACTGTAACGCTCAAGCAAAATAGAAACTCAGATGTGTTCAAGTACACAAGGTGAACGCAGAGATTTTTTATCCTTAAAACGCAAAACTGTCGAACATGTACGGTACAATACTGTCCGTACATTCATTACACAGAGGTTTAACTGGTTGTCTTCTCATTTTAATTCCGAAATGTAAACGTAATTGATTTGGGCAGGTAGGCTGGAAAAAAACGAAACCGGATATCGAACGCTGAGCACAGAATCGGATAATCGTATTACACGTTCAATAGAGATGTAATTTTAACCTGGATTACTTGCTCCATTATTTGGTGGGTTTTAAAAAAATACCTTCTTGACACATTGTCTGGTAGCCAAATTGGCCCCAGACCACATTGAAGACCCAAAGAAATTATAATTAAGAGACATGGCATAATTGATATATGTTTAAATTCAATATGTGTTGATAATTATTTAGGCCGTGTAACTGTTTTAACATTTACTGCTATTTATTTTAATTCCGTTTGGAGGATTTACAACTCTGAACAGTCGCATGTCATGCATAAAAAATATATTTCAAATTAAGTAGTTTGGCTAGGGACGAAGAAAACGGGAATTATTTCCCCTGTAATTTTCAATAATTAAACACTTAGAATTGACAAGAAGGACTATAGTATTCGCTTAGCAACGCTACTTTTATTTGTTTAAGAGTAAGAAATATAGTAAGTTAGTAAGTATGTTATAAAAACCATACTTCTCCAATTCTAAATTAAATATTTTAACCTCGTCTTTAAGGCTGGAATCCGGCTTAACAAGCTGACGATAGCTCTCGAACCCGAGTGTGCTGCCATCTACTGCTGTCACCTTACCCGAGAACAGCTCGAAATTAAGGACGGTGATAAAAAAATGCGTTATATTGCAAAACCAGGCTCCGTTATAATTGTTGTCGACATTGGGGGTAATTCATGTGTAATAAATTAGATGAGGCTCGCTCTGTGAAGAGGGGGTTTAATGCATATGCGTAACGTGTCGTTCCAGATTAGCCTGTGTGACGGACGATACTTTTCGCTGTTATGATATTTTTTAAAAGAAAGCATCTACTTAGCAAAAATTTTACTTAGGTGAAAAAGTGTCGTCCTTGATTAGCCTGTGCGGACTGCACAGGCTTATCTGTGACGACATTTCACGCATATGCATTTAACCACATTTTCACAGAGCACGACTCATACGTATTCTAGTTAATAATTAATATTATGTTAAATAAGCTTTATTCAGTCAGTTTGTAATCAAATAAAAGCTATCGTTAAAGAACATTTATATTCGATGAATGTTTATCGTCTTGTTTTTATGAATGTCTCGAAACCTAGGTGGAACAGTCGACATCACCACTGTACGCGTTAGAGAAGGGGAAACTCTGGAGCACATACATAAGTCAGGAGGTGGGCCGTGTGGAGGGATGAATGTTAATGACGAGTTCTTTATGATGCTTGCACAAATCACTGGCCAAGATGTCTTTGAGAAATTTCGCATGGAATACCGAGTTGAATACTTCGATTTACAAGCGTCCTTTGAACAAGAGAAGAGTCGGGTACCTTCTTTTCCTTATTCGAAAAATCGAGCACATTTCGGAGTAAGACAATACGCGTTATAATTTATATAAAAAAATAGAATTTAAAAAAAAATTGTGTTGTGTCAGCTTGTTCTGATAATAAATATATTTGTCTGCTCAAGCCGTTTGGTGTGATCAAATGTAGATATTTAATAGTATGGCCTTCTAAACTCGAAACATAGTTAAGCTACAGCAAATTGATCAATAAATTTGCAGAGAGCAAACGAAACAAACAATACAAACATTTGCAAGTTAATGCTCTAAATACAATGCTGCTTTGTGTTAGTCGTTGAGATGTGTTATTTATTGTTCAAATCTGCCTATTACTTGTACCAATGTTTTTCATACTGTCAGCCATCCAACGAACATACGATGAATGTGTCGTGGCCTTGAGTGTCTGTAGGCCGTTCTACCTTCTATCAAGGTCAAAAAGGCTAGATAAAATATTATTCGTTAGATGTCATTGTTCAATATATCCATTTCTAGGTTCCGGCAAACGGCAATCATGAGCGATTCAATCTACTGCTTCCGGCTCCGCTAAAAGAATTATGGGAACGGAAAGGGGGACACACAGTCAAAGATTTATTACAGACTACAGATATTCAAGGGATACACTTTGCAAATTCGCGCCTAGCTTTTCCTCTGCGTGTAATTTTGGAGTTGTATGATAAATGTACCAAAGGAATCATTCAATCTATCAACAGCATTTTGTCGCATCCGGCCGTTGAAGGTTTGCCGATTTCTGCTGTATTGGCGGTAGGAGGTTTTGCCAAGTCTGGCTATGTGGTTGATGCCTTGCGAAATGGGCTTATCAGAAAGGAAATCCCTGTACTTCGACCGGAAGATACCGAAATAGCCGTAGTTAAAGGCGCGGTTCTATTTGGACACAAAGAACACGTCATTTATTCCAGAATAATGCCGTACACATACGGTGTTGCTTGCGTGATGGATTTTAACACAAGACACAGAAAAGAGCACAAATATTATGATGGCAAGAAATTCGTTGCAAAAAATTGTTTCAGTAAGCATGTAACTCGCGGTCAGACCGTGGAGCTGGGAAAATGGATCGACCATAAAAAGTATTACCCAGACAGTGACTCGCAATTATATATCACTATCCATGTGTTTGCCTCTGATAAAATTGACCCGACCCATACTGATGAAGAAGGATGCAAATTCGTAGGAAAGTTTGATGTTAAATTTCCGCAATCCTCATCTGTTGACAACAAAACACGCGCTGTACAAGTTGCATTGCAATTCGGTGACACGGAGTTGCAGGTGAAAGCCACCAATCATGATGGGACGACGACAAGTGAATGGTTGAACTATACATGATTTGTGGGATATGTTACCAACCTTAAACAACATGGCAACTATTACAGCATGAATGTTTGAAATTTTATCTGAACCTTGTTGCAATCGATTTGAGAAACGTATGTATACGCTTTTCGGACGAAAACAAAATAAGTATATCAGTGAAAAGTAAGAGTGCTAAAATTCGCAATTTTTTAAAACAAAAACATCGGTCTTCCAATATAAGTTCTTTTTCTTGTAAATGAAAAGTTGCGCAGTTTCTTACTGTTTATGTTCATGAATGTGTTTTTGTGTGTGTTGTCTCAGTGTGAATATGCACATAAGCCTAATGATACAGATGTAGTGCAAGCAGTCAGTTCAGATTCATGATTACCATAATATTCATAAAACAATTTGTAATTAGCCTTTGTATGCTATGTTTGTGTACATAAACATGCTTTGTAACATATTAATATTTTTTGTGTTTAGCAGTTAGCATTTACACATATACTGATACTTATTACAATTCATGTAAAAATTGTTATTGCTCTAGCATAATTTAGATTTTTCCAAATGTGCTCAAGGTCCATTATTGCCATTGTGTATATCAAATATCCAAATGCACTTTTTGTGTGTAAATAAAATCCAAGTTGTATTTTATCCTTTATGCATGATAGCAGTAAAATAAGATATTTTGACATGATTTTATGCATGCATAATGAGTCCACTTCAAAACCACAAAAACATAGGAGAAAGCGCAATCATAGTACTTTGATATATATACTATATGTAATTCAGGATGACTCTATTATATAATACCAATAATGATTTTTTGTGCATGTTTTTAAATTGAAATAAATCTATTCACTGTTATTCTTAACGTAATGCCCCTGGGTAGTCAGTGTTACTGAATAATTAATAATTTATGTACTTAGATACCTTCAGTGTAAAGAGTGTTCATTTAATGTGTTAATGTGAAACCAGTCATGGTTTTGAAGGTATAAGAAGTGGAGAACCTAAGATCATTTATTTATTTTCATTCAAAACTTTTAGTTAGCTTTTTCTTCTTACTTCTGTCAAACTCTTGCTTCATGTTTGCTTTCATATGAAGCTTTTTTGCAATGTTGAGTGAAATGTGGATGTTAAATAAAATTACACTGTCCTATTCAGTATCATTGTCCTTCTAAGTTTTACCTTGTTTGTCCTATATGGATTAGTGGCATTTGTTAAGAAAAAAAATATCACGCTTGTCAAACCCTTATTTTTCTGTAAGAGTAATAATTGTACTGAGACATGAAAATTAAAACAAATATAAGTGTTAATCAAGAGAACTCCTGCAAAAATAACAGGGTTGTCAAATGTTTGCTTTCTTTCGTAAATTTTTATAACTACACAGATTCTACAAAGTAGGACTAATACCTGCTCATACAATCTAATCAAAACAAAGCATGTATCTACATCTTATGCTCCTGATATAACTCATTCAATAAAGGTTGAAATTACATGCATGTTACTCTTTTATAAAAAGCATGTATGCTCTTATTACACTTAGGCAACTAAAAATCCAAGTTTTAATGTATGCATTACGGTTGTTGATCACATAAAACTATTTAGAATAATGTTATATTATAGTGACTGACTTATAAAGCAAACTTATGTCTTTGTTATATCTACCTGATATTTTATGCCACGTAACAATATTGTTGAACAAGTCTCTTATAAAATAGCATGTGTACCATTACTGATACCAATCTAAAATATAATGTGACTTTTGTGTGTTAGGGTTTTAATCAAATGAAACTCTGCATTATATATGGTATTTCAAATGATACGCGTATCAAACTTGTGTATTTTCGTATGTTTATCTGATAATATATACGTGTAATCAGCGTTTACGATCTAAATTAAGATATGTAGTACCATTATTACATGTATTATATGTATTTCTCTGCGCATATAATCAAGAATGTATATATTCTTCATGTATGATAGTGTTAGCATTGTACTTTGATCGTACGCATGTAACAAGCGCATTATCGATTTTTAGTAAATGCTACTAGTACATGTATAAATTTGTAAAATAGTCTATGTCAATTATACGTTATTGTTATGCACTTATGATCACATGAAAATAACAATAATCTTTCATAACAATTCCAATAGTATTTCATTTAGTGATTTTTTTTAAATAAATAAAAAAGTTATTCATTTCTTAATAGCATTGTTTAAGCTGATATCAGCATTCAAAAAAGGTGAATGAGACAATATAAATCTAATACATGTTGTTTATTAAAAATTAAATCAACTTTATAAATTTAAAACATTCTACGAAAAATACTTTATTTAAACATAACTTTTCGAAAAATAATTCTGAAATTAACTATTTACTGATTGCATATGTCTGTTTATCTTTGTAATGTTTAGCCAAGCTGCCGAAACACATATTGTCTTTTTTACTTTTATGTTCTTCTTAGTTTATTGTTTTTTTTGTTGCCGTCCACTATATGTAGATTTTGCTTATGCTTTTTTATGTATCTATTGGGGACCAGCCGTTTATTGCGTTCTTTTCTCACTTTTGTGATTATTTCTTTTTACTTCTTCATTTCTATGGAATATTCATCTTTTTGTATCCCTAATTTTTGTTTTCTATTTTTGTTTGTATGTATGGACATCTTATGTCTTATAATAGAAACCAACTGGACATGTTTTAAAAAAGAAACTAACTGGATAAGCACACACAAATAATCATTTACATTACCCTCAACCTTTTTAAATGATTAAATTATGTACTTTGAATGTAAAATGGTTAAACAATAAAGACAAACGCATCAAATGGTTAGAGAAAAAAAAGTATATGCCTGTTACAAGAAAGTCACTTGCCACATACTTAAGCACATACCTTAAAAGATGAATGTGACGGAGACATCTATCTCAGTGGACAACATACTAATAAACAAGGCATTGCCTATCTGATAAAAAATAATATAGGGATCACGGTCGATAATTTTAACCAAATAATAATTGGCAGACAAGCAAGTATAAATATCAAAATACACGAAACACAATTATCATTAATCAAAGTTTACGGCCATAACATAGATGATTCCACGTTTTACGAAACATTACAATCCTTTATAATTAATAACCAAGATAAAAACATTATAGTCGGTGGTGATTTCAATACTGTTCTTAACACATTATTAGATAAAAAGAAGGGAAACCTTTATACTCGTCCTAAAAATTGAAACATTTTAAATAACATAATTGAAAACTACAATATGATAGACATCTGGCGTACAGTATATCCAAACGAAAGCAAATTCATCTGGCGCTTAAACACAAAACGAACAATATTTTGTAGATAAGACTATTTTTTTTAATATCTGAGTCACGTTGCAACATTATTGACACATGTAGCATAAAACCAGGATTTATGACTGACCACTCTCTAAAATCAATCAAAAATCTAGTTGAACTTAAACTACACAAAATACAACCTGAAAAGGGCCCCGGATACTTTAAAATTAATAACAACATCTTAATAGATATACAATATAAAACGCAAATACAACAAGCAATATTCAATACAGCTCGAAATAATAAAGATGCGAACCCAAACACCTTATGGGAAGTAATTAAAGTAAATATACGTAATAAAACAATTAGATACACATCATGTTAACAAAAGAAAAACACACAAGCTTGAAACTGAAACCATCAAAATCATTGAAACACTTGAAAAACAAGTACAGGAAACAAACACAAACGATACCAAAGCCATTGAAAATGAAATAACATCTAAAAACAAGTATTAGAAAATTTTTATCATACACATCTCAATGGACAAATACTACGAGCACGTGCACGGCATTTTGAACGCAATTAAAAACATACAAAATACTTCGCAAACATCGAAAAACGTAGAAGTGAACAAAAAAACCTCTACACAAATTAGTTGTCAATGGCGAGGATATAACAAACAGAACTCAAATACTAGAAGAACAACGTTTATTTTTCGAAACCCTCTATAAACGAAAACATGTTGAAACTAATACCCTTTTTAAAAATACACATCATGCTTTAAATCAAGAGGAAAAACTACTGTGAGAAGGATAACTTAATGAATATGAATGTGGATTAGCACTAAAAGAAATGCAAAATAACAAAAGTCCAGGATCTGATGGCATCACAATCGAATTTTATAAAATATTCTGGAATGATATTAAAATACATTTAATTAATTCACTTAACTATTCATTTAAAAACGAAAACTTAACTACGCTACAAAAACCAGGTATAATATCACTCATTCCAAAACCTGAAAAAAACATAGAATCCTTATCAAACTGGCGCCCGATAAGTTTACTGAACAATGAATATAAAATTGCTACTGAAAGTATATCAAACACAATTAAAAAAAATATTACCATCAATCATTTCAAGATCTCAATCTGGTTTCATTAAAGGATGTTACATTGGTGAAAACGTACGTCTGATACAAGAATGCATACATTATTTCAACCAACCAAACAATTCTGGCCTCATTTTCTTTGCAGACTTCAAAAAGGCTTTCGATTCACTAAACCATTCGTTTATGTTCTCTTATTTGAAAATATGAATTTCGGTGAAAGTCTAATTAAATGGATTAAACTATTTTATACCGATATTAACAGTATAATAATCAACAATGGCTTTTTTTCAAACAGTTTAAACATCAAACGAGGGGTAAGACGAGGATGTCCACTTTCATCCTCGCTATTTATTTTATGCATCGAGTATCTATCACACTATATACAATCAAATAAACATATAAAGGGAATATCGCTAGAACCTGACGAAGAAAATAAACAGTCCCTATTTGCTGACGATGCAACTTATTTTTTAAACGACAATAGTGACTCAATAATCTTATAGAATCTCTTAACCTTTTTTGGAATGGCATCAGGTCTTAAACTAAACAAAAGTAAATGCACTGTGCTACGAGTAGGTAAATTTAAACAAAGTAATATTCATCCATCTTAAAAAAGAAATGGAATTCAACTGGACATCAGATAAAGCAACAACGTTAGGAATAACCTTTACAAACAATGAAAATGAAACAATTCTAAAAAACATATTGCCTAAATTACAAAATTTAATTTTTTTTATTTAAAATCATGGCAGCATCGTAAACTTACACTAATCGGAAAAAAACACTGTGTTGAAAACGTTTTCACTCCCTACATTAATGTATACACTAACAGTTCTCCAAAACCCACCAAATGATATTATTGAAGATATAAAATCAGAAATATTTAATTTCATATGGGACGGTAAACGTAATAAAATAAAGCGAACTGAATTAGTTCAATCAGTAGAATATGGAGGTATCAGACTAACGGATATAGAATCATTCCTGAATGCAATCAAATGCAGTTGGGTTAAAATAAATTTTAAATATACCAATACGAGTAAATGGAAAGTATTCTACCATACAATTCTTAAAACATATGGTGACTCCTTACTTTTTCAATGTGTTATCGACAATAATATCTTAGATGAAATTTCAAACCAAAAACATATTTCTATCGAATGTTCTATCGTCATGGTGTAAAGTTACTCATAATTTAGAAACCAAAATAAACAGTAAAATCATTCTATGGAACAACAAAGACATAACTACTAACAATAAAACGTTTTTCTATAAATATTGGTTCGAACAATACATAAAATATGTAGATCAATTGTACGACTACAGAATAAACGACTGCTATTCTTTTGATAACTTATGCTACATATTCGGAATACCTTTAAGTAATTTCCTGATGTACTACACATTGATCAAAAGTATACCCATACATCTTAAAGCTGTAACCAATACAAATAGCACACCATCTACTCAAAAAACATTCGTAGAAAACATAATTGCAAAACAAAACAAAACGAACAAAATATTTTACACACATCAAATTAAAAACCCTGCCGAAATCTCTAAAGCTCAAACTAAATGGAAAAATCTTCTTGGAGAAAAAAAAATAATTGGAAACAAATATTTGTCATGTCATGTAAATCAACTACTGATAGCACATTTAGAAAGTTTCAATATAAATGCACCCAGAGAATCATAGCTACATATAAACATCTTTTAAAGTGCAACATATCCAACACAAATCAATGTGATATATGACAATGTAGTGAACATATTGAAACAATAGAACACCTTTTCTGGGAGTGAAAACATATTCAATCTCTATGGAATCAATTGGCAACCTTTCTAGAGAAACAACAATTAAATGTAAAACTTTCTCTCGTATTTATCAGTTCAGGAGTAAATACCTTCAAAATACAAGAGATAAATAACGCCGTGAATTACATAATTATATTAATGAAATATTTTATATTCAGCATGAAATACAGAAAACAAACACCTACAATGAACTGTGTTATCAATTATTTAAAGCGAGATTATACGATTTTTATATGTGTTAAATTGTAATATATTGATACAATATGTTACAATAACACTAAATAGACAAGAAAAATTATACATTGAAGACGAATTTTATAAAATTCAGCAAACACAAATAAGCGCCCCGAGCCGATTGTGACGAAGATATTTCGTACATATTTTCTTACAATAACCGTTGCATTCGTGTTTTAAGATAGTGTTCGTGTGTCGTTTGAAAAGATATCATTGCAGGAATTTAAAATAAACCGTTAAACTAAATTTAGATTCACATCGTACATGCATGATTTACATGCTGGCGAATTTGACTGTACAGACATTTTCGATTTCAGAATCGATTTTTTGACACATGTTCTTCTTAACTTTTATTTTGATGATAATTGCAATATATGTTTAATAAGTTTTTTACACATTTTATATAAATTAATAAATATTTGACAAAATCGTATAATCTCGCTTTAAAACTGAAGATTCAAATTGAAATAGAAATTACCCTAAACAATGATACACTTCATATATCATATATTTGAACAAAAATGAGAACACATTAAACTTTCATAAACAAGTCCAGTATGCTTTCTACCCACTTAATGCAACTGATCCTTATTCATAACTATTCTGTTTTTTTTTAAACACCTATCACAAACAACCAAAAGACAAAATACATGTTAAATTTTTTTTAATCAAAAGGGAACCACAAGGTCAAAAAAGTATATATTAGCACAATCTTGTACAACATGTTTGAACATTATTGCTGCTACATGTTTTGTTTTGGTTTTATGATCATATACATGTATACATTGTATTTCTTATATTGAATAATAAAAAAAGATAACACATATCCATATATGTATCATTATGTATGCCATTTGTACTAGCTAGTCACAAATATAAAAATTAACGATATTTATTATTTCTCGTTAATTTGAATGACAATTTCAAATTTTATTAAGTTAACAATAGCAATGTCATTTTAAGCATTTTGTTGTGTTCAGAAATAAACACAGCTCGAAATTTGTATATACTTGTTTATAAACAAGTCAGGTTGGTATACATAATCTTATTCAATTTTAATGACGACGGTCTGTATAATGCGTAAATAATGCATTGATAATCTTGTTAATCTTTTTGTTGTTTGTGTGTATGTTTGTTTTTTCACACAAATGTATTTTCATACAAAATGTACACATAATATTGAATGCAGCATATGCAACTTGTAAAAAACTAATTTGCGCAGAATATCAACAAACATCGATTTACTATCAGTCTATGATACAAATAACAAAATCGTGTGACCTGTAGTTTTACTCGCGTATGTTTGCTTATTTATTGTAGTAACGCATACGATGAAAGAAGATGGCTTGCGATAGGTGAATGATCGAATATTTATATAACTCGTGATTATAAAAGAGGTTTTTTCGTTGAATTGTTTTTCGATCAAACACAGAAAAAAAATCCGCAAAATACTTTTTCAGTTATGTGTCTGGAGCTACAAGCAATGTATAATTTGTCTATTACGTTTGTAATTTGTCTTTTGAAATTGGATAAATCTATAACATTGCTCATTGTTACCCTGCAAAGCATTTACACTTTAAAGAGCGACAGCTATAGTTACATAGCTGCCTTCAAACGTTTGCATTAGCCCTCCAAAATTGAAAATATTCCGGTGTGTTTATGCAATTCTATTTATCTGTTGGGTTTGTTTATACACATTCGTTGCTGGTGTCGGAGATGCTATCAACGTTATCGAAACGTAATAGATACCCTACATGTCTGTTGATTTTATCCTTAAGTATACAATGCATACATTTATTCTCAAAACTGGGAAAGAATAGAATGTGAGTTCCGTTGCAAATAAAAATACATTACAGATAATATTCATTTTCGGAACAGTGTTTTTGTTGTAAACGCTTAATTGCTTATTCATTAACGTTTTATTTTTTTTCTAATTTCTAAAAATAATTGTCGGTTTGATCATATGTTTGCATATGTTTTAGATCCACTCTTTGAGTATGTACTTATGCATTAAGACTTCTGTTTTCATTAAACATCGTTAATACATTGATAAAATGGCTTTTTAGAATGTATTTGAGCTGGCACTCGAAAATATTCCTTATTTGTAAATCTAATACAAACCAATTACTAAGATTTTTAAATATTATACGAGTATGCATCGATTATATTCTTACCATGTTACCTTACCCGGATTTCTGATGTTTAGGTGTAAGACTCAAACAGGCATAATTATTTTTTTAAGGAAATAAAAATTGTCAGCTTCTTTTTGCCTTACTCATTAACAGAAACTGACATGGATTTTATTGCCTACCACCTTCGGCCATTAAATACAATAAGGATGAAAATCGTCCACACCCCAAAAGTGTTGTATAGGTTAATAACAATTTCTTCTGTACTTAAATTTACACACCAACAAGATTTATATTCAAATATTTAACATCTAAGACAACCATTGAACAATGTAACATTAATAACTTTGTTTTTATTCTTCAAATTGGCGAGTCTGCATTTGAATTGATTATTGATTACCTATGACGTATAGCATGGGAACGTGTATAATTAACGATAATATCCATGAAAGAACTTGATATTAATGTATTCTGACCTCACGACTGGGAGTCTTTTCAGTAACGTCTTTCTTACATTATCGATACTAGATCGAAACTGGGTCGTCGTTCGTGAATATAAGGTTGTTAATTGTACACACAAATATAAAGTACCAAAATATTACAAAGAAATGAAAACAAAGACCAACTTTAAATTGGTATGATATATTTTATGATTTGAGCCACATTATCAGAGAAATAGTCTTTGTCCACCCCGCTATTGTTCCCGAGGCGTGCTTGCTTTTCCGTGTTTAAACAGTAAAAATAGTAACTGTTTGCTGTTCAGTGTTTAAAACTGTGAAAATAGTAACAGCAATTATCGCAGACGCGTATGCGCATGGTCGCAGGGGCCATGGCCTCGGTTCCAATATTTTAGGAGAGCACTTGTTTTCGAAAATCATTACTAAAAAACAATATCCCATGGTATGCGACTGTAAAGAAAACAGTTCCACAGCTTCAATAAGATTGAGACCATGACTACAACAGAAAATAGGTCGCAATATGTATTTAAGGTACTCTACTAGTACACGAAGTGTTATGAAGCGTTTGATAATCATCGGATAACTGCTTGAATTCTAACTTAAACACGAAATTATTACAGCCATTATGCTTTGAGCCAACAGCTAAATACACATAAATCGTCGAGATAATTGCCATTTAATTTTTGTCCAATAGATTATTTACAAAAGAAACGGGAATATAAATTGCCAAAAAAACAACTGTCTTGCTTCAATTCGGATCAATATAGTTTGGGATCATTGAAATGTAAATGAAAATAAATGTGTTTCCTGTTATATTTTTTAACCTTAAGTTCATTGAAATAGATATTCGAAACAATCCTCGAGATATTATATTTTCTAAGCGACCATTTTGTCATAAAAATGTGTTTTCTTATTTAATTTCAGAATATATCTGACATTAAAATTAAAAAAAATAAATGTTTTTTAAACTATTTATCTTTAATCACCGAAAAAAAACAAGCAAATATGTGTTATAGATGAAATATGAATTATTCAAATTTTATGGGAAGTAATTCCCAATATCTGTTGTGAGTAAGGTCGGGACTACATTTTTAATTTCAAATAAATTTAACATATTATCACATCACAGCTCAATAAATTAAATCGTTTTTATCATGATTTGGCACACCGGCCATTGTACAGACAAAGTGTAACCCACGCAGATCAACCGTACACTATTAGTTTCAGCAGTGCCAACAATAACAATAATTATCCAAACTTCTCTTTGTTTATTTACCACGATAACGGTGACATGGCATTCAACAATCAAGATCTTCAGCCGCATATCAGCATCAAGAAATAAACAATTGGGACAGAACAATTCTCTAAATTCTCGGCGATGTATACGAGGGAATTTAAAAGATAAAAGACAACTTATAATTTATTTTAATTAGTATTCGAACACGGAACGTGCCAAAGTTCATATAAACAAAGAAGAACTTCCGGCCATGGGTTATTCGACAACAAACTATAACGTACACGAATTATTTCTTAATTAAACTATGGCATTTGTTGTAGATAAAAGTAAAGTTTAAAATGCATCTAGTCTCATTGCCAAATCAGTGTACGTCAATTGTAAAAAAAAATGAAACTTTTTCGTTGCCTCTTCTCTCATCAATCCCTTTCCGAGATCTTCCCATATGTCAGGGGCAATTATGAACAACTTTTTATCATCTTCAATATAAGGGTTAACCACTATGTATATGATTTGTGATGGCGTGATCTGTCATGTACTCTGAAAACTTTCAAAACACCAGTGTTTTATAAAGTATCGACCGTTGGCATCTTCCAAAGATGTCAGTGTTTTCTGGTTAACCGCCTCTTAGTACATTATTCTTGATTTTGGTTTCTTTCAAATTGATTAGCGTTTATTTCGTATTTTATTTTCGTTGAGCTGGGTAATTTTCCGTACCTATCAGCTATAGACCTCACAGGCCCGAAGAGAAAAATGGCTAGTCAATATCGACAGATCTGATCTTAAACCAGCAAGCAACGACGATATTAGAGGGTGACCAATGTTGTTCCTTTCCAATGTGTATATTGAATTAATCTGTACATGCCCAGAAAGGGTAATCACGTGACAAAGAATATGTTGATTAGCGTTTATTTCGTATTTATATTCGTTCTTTATCTCGACTTTACTCGTTGCGAATTTTCTTAGCGAGACCTTAAAATTCTAACCGGCTTAAAACTTTCTCAGCGTCGAGATATAGAGCGAATATAATACGATATAAACGCTAATCACCTTTTGCCGACATGACCGGAAGGTGAGCGGCATTTTATCATTTAATAAAAGTTTTGTAAATATATGCACTTTTGACTTGTGTTTAAACTTTAACATAGGCAAAATATAGAGTAAGGTTTGTTCAATCGTGTTATATTTGATCCTTGATTTATGTGTATGACATGTTAAGTTGAATTATGTACTTCTTTAAATGACTGTTAGCAGATTTCACATATGTTTGGCATTTTGAAAAATAAATATGATGATGATATTCAAAAGTTATCTCTCACTTTATTCAACAATATAGTAAACGCCAAAATATCCATCGATGTGTGTTTTTTGTTCTTTACTCATGTAACAGTTGATGAATGATCATATTGTCATTGTAGATTAAATTTCTACTTAACCCTTTGCATGCTGGGAAATTTGTCTTCTGCTAAAATGTCGTCTGCTGAATTTCTAAAATTAGCATTTTCTTCACTTTTTTTCAAAGAATACTATCAGAATAGCAAACAGTTTGGATCCAGATGAGACGCCACGTTCTGTGGCGTCTCATCTGGATCCAAACTGTTTGCAAAGGCCTTTAAAATTCAGCTCCAGCGCTTTAAGGGTTAAGATTCTTTGTGAATAATGCCACAAGAATCATGTGGCTGAATACTTACATCAAATGCTATAGCAACAACATTTTAACGAAAACATAATATGATATGGTCTGGTAAATTATATTCAAAACAAAGGTTGCGGTGGCGTAGTGTCTATAATGTACGCGCAGCGATCACGAAGTCCCTGGTTCAATCCCTATGTGGGAGCTTTCCATATGTATATAGTCCACCCAGGAAACTTAAGTATTTCAATAACTTAAGGCTTTCGATAAAATCAAATTAAAATAAGTAGGTTTAACAATAATTATAAAATTATTAATTCGATTTTTTTTCAGAGTCAATCAACATTATTCATTTTTAGTATTGTCAATTGTTTTTTAATAGCCCACATTGAAATATCGACATGCATAGTAAAATCTCCGAGAAACATGGTAACAATCACCAAATACAGAATCGGTTATCAAATTAATGTGATTTTCTTTACTCGGAACAAATCCAAACACCTCTTGGTTTAGTTCTCAGCCTCACACACAGACCACATGTATTGGAAAGAATTGTTTTACACTGTATCATTTGAGTCGCGTTCTGAGAAAACTGGGCATAATGCATGTGCGTAAAGTGTCGTCCCAGATTAGCCTGTGCAGTCCGCACAGGCTAATCAGGGACGACACTTTCCGCCTAAATTGGATTTTTGCTAAGAAGAGACTTCATTTAAACGATAAATGTCATAAAAGCGGAAAGTGTCGTCCCCGATTAGCCTGTGCGGACTGCACAGGCTTATCTGGGACGACACTTTACGCACATGCATTATGCCCAGTTTTCTCAGAACGCGACTCATTTGTCCCTTTCTACATCTTCTCGTGTTCTCGTCAAAAGCATTTTTGTTCCAGTTATGAAGTATTCGCACTCTCCACTTCAACCAAAATCAAACTCCTGATAACTTCCTATGAAGTTGCTTTGAACTGTGTTAATTCTTTTTCAAATATTCTTTGCAGCAAATTGTATTTTGGTAGCCCACATTCAGTTTCCACCGCTAAATTAATATGTATATTTTATTTCTTTAAAAAAATCAAAAGCACCTACCCGATTTCATTGATATTTAGTATTAATATAAGGCCACGACTTTTTTTTTATTGGTTTACAAAAATTATTTTGAAAATGGTCCATCGGGCGGTCGAAAAAAAAAAAAAAAAAAAAAAACATCATTGGAAAAAAAAGTTAATACTAATAACATCAGAACAAAGACAACATATCTTTTATAACCTTAACACAGAGACAAAAAATCAAATTATGCAATGAAACACATCTATATCTTCAAATGAAATGAGTCCTAACAGCACCTTATGTAACATCAGGCAATTTTAAACACTCCATTACATGACATGCGTTCTTCTCCCATTAAAACGAAAAACTGCGCTTCATTTCCAAAATTGGATGCGCACCATTACGCAATGCGATGCCCGTTGCATAAATCTTATATAAGATAAACTACTCATACACAAATTACCCGGTATGTGTTTGCTCTTACTCGACTTATGAGATCGTACATGAAAAAAAAATCGAGGTAGATCGATCCATGCGTCGTCGCGGTAATGTTTGTCAAAGTTGTTGTTGTCATGAAAACTCGTTGATTTACAACGCAAAACGTCTTATTTGAACTGACGCGAATTAATTCAATCATATTTGTCAACTTCGCTTTTGCTTTATTTTGATAATTTAATCCAAAGTTTAATGTTAGCAAGTGTTTTTTTTACTGGAATTGTAAACAAGGAGTCAGTTAAAGTCTTCCGAAAATGTGCAGTGTGTGTGAATTGACAGTTTGACGTCATCAAAGGAAAGCCGCTTTCTGTCGGAAGCAATTAAGCGACAAATTTCGCGCCGAAAAAATTGGCTTCCTTTGTCTAGCAATCAACATGCCGAACCAATCGTGTGTTTGTTTCTCAATTGCAATCCTCCAATTTAATAAAAGCACGTGCATAGCTCCGCCTTCGAATCTTTTGCAGAGAACGGAGGCGGAGTTTAACGGTTAATTGAGCTAGTGTTTTACACAAGTTGAGTTCCGATTTGCCGAAATTACTCGGCCCTAAGCATTGAAACGACAAATACATTTATCAATGATTTTCCGAGATATACCGATTTGTTCCGATTTCCAAACTTTCTGTACAGTTCCTATAAACTATGGCGGACGTGTTTACAAAATTCCTAAACACATATATCGTAAATAATGGCAGTGTTTTATTGGATTATTTATACTAATTATCAAATACTATCGGGTTTGTTTAATATAATTAACATGTTAAACAATATAGTTGCGTCACAGACACGGAAATAAATTTTGATGGGGTCGACATTTGACTGACGCTGATTTTCTTATTGTCTGTAATTTTTACCCGAAATAAATTTTGAGAAGTGCCCATAAAAGGACTGGTACATAATGTGTCACATTGAAAAATATCCCGATCTCTGCAATATATGTGAACCAATGGTTGATTGTACTTACTTGATTTTATTCGCAACCGTACTCAAACCGGATCGTTTTTTTTCTCGTTTCGCTCGTTTTGCAGTGCGGTCGGGAATAAAATATTTAAAAAAAAGACGATTTTCCGATTTTATTTTTTTTCCCATTTTCCAAAAATTAGGGTCGGCGGTTTTGTAAACCAAGAAATATAAAAGTCGTGGCCTAAAGATAGAATGACCTTGATGAGATTCCTTAAAGGTTAAATGTTCGGATCTAGAGTCTTTTATGATGACGTGTGCATCTTCAAGCGACTTCCACATGAACCGCTGATCACTGGGATATAGTCTTCCTTTACATTCGGAGCAGTACGCAGCCGAGGCACATTGGCGTATTTCCCTCACATGTATCCATTTATACACTTTTGTGAAGAGGACCAAGCGTATAATCATTGTGTGCTAAAAAACACATCAAGTGTTCTAATCGAGATTCGATTCGGGGACCGTCTTATTTCTTGACCAGCATTTTACCAATAGACCACTTTGTCCACAACTTGATACTTGGCAGTCGTTTTACTCATGATACGATATTATAGGTTATCGAGTGTTTGGCCAACCACTAACGATGTCTCCACTCATTCCAGCCATCGAAACCACCCTTCATGTGTCGCAATTCTAGTATTTTTACAGATTTTACTATAAACTATTTTGCTATAAAATAAAATGTATTCTTCTGCTGGTTATAAAACCTTGTCCGAATTATTGCACTTTATGACGATTGGCAATAGGCAAATGTGTTGGTGGTAAAGAGTAAATGACAAATGTCCAATTATTATGGCAAAATTATATATATTTGTTATTCAGCGCTTGCTTGTCGCCTGTGATTATATCGATATATGAATCAAAATAAGTTTTTTCACTCGCACGTTCCATTTTTTTCTTCGAACATCTATTCAATTTTATTGTAACATTGTCTGTTTTCTGAGACTGCTCTAGAGAAATTGTGTATTAAATCTTTATGGCTAAATTAGAAAAAAGAAAGTTTGATATAGACCCCATGCACGAATTGTTAGATAACTGATCAGGAGAGTAATGGACAAATGCGATGGTTGTAAAACAGCATCAAAATCATAAGTTTTTAAAGGGGTCTTTTCACGTTTTGGTAAATTGACAAAATTAAAAATAAGTTGTTTCAGAATCGCAAATTTTCCTTTTAGTTATGATATTTGTGAGCAAATAGTACTACTGATAGTCCGGGAGAAAAGTGGCCATTTTTCACTTAACCCGACATTGAGGTGTATAGTAAATGTTAAAGTGTTTTTGTTAGGGGACATGTTACTGATGAAGAATCCAAATGATGACGGGCTGGTATCTTTGAGGGTTTTGAAACATTCAAGATGGCGTCCAGGATGGCGGCAATTTTCAGTCTTTTTTGTTTAAAAATATAAATATGCATTATTTTATGTATTGTAATGAACTTTTTATATAGTTTTACATGGTAAATATGCATAAAGAAGTGCTAAAGTGTGTTATATAAACACATAAACTAAAATGAAAATGGCGTCCAAAATGGCTACCAGAATCAAGATCGCGGCTCGAAAATTGCTCCTTAAACCAAGATAAAATGTATTGAAGATCTAGATATTCCATTTTTCTCATAAGAATAATGAATATTGAAAAATAATACAATTTGTTAGCAATTAACGGTTTAATAATGATTCGATAAATGAATTTTTATTAATGCATACGTATAATATAACAAAAATATTATAATTTTGTAAAAGTTATGGTTTGTGTGATGAAAAAACACCGTTCTCATAAATGTTATAAAGCACATTATGTTTAAATTGAAACACCATAATACGAATTATTCAACCTTTGTTCGCCAAGGACATGATCGGGTCACATTTTCAAACATCATGGTATAAAGTAGTTTGTATACTAGTTTAGCTCATGTTGTGAGATGTCGTCTAACTAACGTGATGTTCTATTGTAAATATTAGTTCAGTTCAAATGTTTGTTTTTCATACCAACAATAACATAATACATATTTCCTTTATAATCGACACAGTATGTTATCTAACGGGCATGTTTTGTCTGATCATTGTTACATTGTATTACATCAACCTGAACCTTTTGACAAGCGCAAAAGATAGTACATGGTAGTCGCGCTTGATTACATGAGCACCGAAGTGTTAAACATCGGCTATCGCTTGTACACCCACATTTCATCATTTTAAGCACATTGAGTGGAGCTAAAGCAATATTTGATGCTATTGTAATGGGTAAAAGGGTGTTTGACACCTCTTCCTTTCGCCAACCATAATCACATGGATCCAGATCTGGTGGGTCTGCATATAATGCGTTTTTCCAAATACACGCCTGTATGTGAGCACGTTTCACACTTTTTCATAGAATGCTTGCTAGCGATGGCATAGCCTTACCCGACTTGCCTACCCTGGCTGCCCAAATGATTTGTCTTGTCATAGACATGTCCTCTGTATCAGGCTTTTCATAGCATGCTGAGACAAATTTGGTCGCTTCCTTCACAACTTCTTTCATACAAGCTGTCATATCGCCTAACAGTCTGATGGACTTGCCTGTGTTCAGCATCTTAATAACTGTACCCTTACCGATACCAAAATATCCAGCCACAGTGTCGCATCCAGATATAGCGTGAGCAGAAAGCAAGTCGGTCGCGATATTTATATGCTTTTGGGCAGTTTTGCGAATGTCTATAACTGCTTTTTCTTTCAATGGTGATTCCATGATGACCAATAATGAAAATTTAAGAACAACATAGTAATGTAACTACACAACAAACACGTCTGTATCATCAGCTACCACAGAAATGCCAGTGTGTTCTGCTTCGACAGCATCAACTATTTGCCTTATCATAATAACGTCAGCTTCTTCGTGTGTTGTTTTTAAATCAGCACGATTGATTATAACACCTTTATATTTTTCAGTGGGCGGATCATGATCTCCTGTAACGACTAATTTGTGTATGTGAGTGCACAGTTGGTGAAATTCTTTATCCGTGCATGAAGCGTTACAAATCAGAGAGATCAGCTGTTGTTTCTTCTCAGTGACACCTAGCATAACATTCTGTGTTGGTAATACCATGTCATCCGTTAGTTTGTACTCCCTTGAGACATAAGATTGTCTCCCTGACCTCGCCACACTCTTGGTGCTGAACTCAATGTATCGGTCAAACACTAAGTAGACATCACATTTATCCAGAATTTGTCTTATATAAGATTTAAAGTTGTCAATATAGTCACGTATCTTTCCGTTTAAGGGCCGGTGAATGACATAGAGGACAGCAGATCCATCAATTACTGAACATGTGATCTGGCTTCTAATGTGCCGCTCAGACACTTCTACTTTTAATTGATTCTTTAGCACAGATTTGGTATTTCCTATTTTGAGTTCCCCTGTTTCAGTAAACATAGCAGTAGGTACTGGAGCCAATGCATGGTTTAGTATATGTTTAAAGTCAATTTCCATAGAACTAGCTTGTAAGCCAATCACTCTTGAATAAATCAGGTTGATGTCATACACTTTGGTGTATGCAACCCTTATGTGCTTTCTAGACACAACCTGGGTCTCAACCTTTTTAGATATTGACCCATGAAAATTATCCGGCCATGAGTTTTCTATTTCATTCATTTGGGTTTTACCAATATCTATTGCTTGATCAACATTAGCAGACGGATGTGCTATTGTTCTAGTCACAATGGTCACTAGACTGTGTGGATGCTTGCTTGGATCCAACGGATCAATACATTCTGTCAACTTTCTCAGAATACTTGCTTTATCTTTAGCATCTGCATTAATCCTCCCCCGCTTTTCTTCTTTGTGTTGCTCATTAGTGTCCACTAAATTGGCACTGCTCATTTCTCTCAGATCTTCTTCCAACCTGCTGCAAATATGCAGACTCAAACTCCAAACCTTGACAGTTTCAGGTTTAAGTGTTGAACTTATAATTCCCTTCTCGTCATGTCCATATCTCATAAAAGTTGTTTCTATGAACATGTCGCTCCATATGGCATTCCATACCCCCGGAACATGTCTCATGACATGCTCACCCTTTAAGAACTTTTCCTGTGCGATTTCAGGCATTTTCTCAATTGACCTCATGCTCTACCCATATACCCAACCCTCATGCTACAACCACATCTCCACCCTCATACTCCATCCACATGTAACCCAGCCAGAAAAAATCCCCGACCATACTGGGGATCGAACCCGGGACATCCCGGTTCCAAATCAGACAGACACTCTACCGCGTCGCTATAAAAGCTAGCTCATATAGCAAGGCAGCATAAGTTCTCCTTATACCGAACCCTGCTACATACACCCCCTCCAATTGTGAAATTCTTCCACGAATTTCCTATTGCCATGACATCTGTGGGGCGTCTGACACACATGGTGAGTTTTTACGTTGGGCGCCAATATAACCCAGCCAGAAAAATCCCCGACCATACTGGGAATCGAGCTAGGGACCTCCCGGTTCCAAATCAGGCAGACACTCTACCGCGTCGCTATAAAAGCTAGCTCATATAGCAAGGCAGTATAAGTTATCCTTATACCGAACCCTTCTACACATATACCCCTCCCTCAGGGATTTCCACCTACAAACCCCAATTATTGAACGTAACAACCCGGAAAAGGTTTTTTTACTTGCTTTTAGAGAACAACGCATCCACCGAGCTGATAAAGTCACCTGTAGTAAAAGTTAATCTTTTACGTATGCCAATCCAATTTAGCGTTCTTGTATTAATTCATTACCTTGCATAACCCATGTGTCAGTGTCCAAAAGTTGCAAACAACAGTTTCCAATGACTGCTAACTAATACATTCTTTTAGCGTACACAAGCAGGTACCAATCCGAATAAGTCACGTGTCGTCTAAATGCATCACATGCACGTTGCAATTCACACAATACCGGGGAGCAGGATCAACGTGGTTTTCAGAGGTTTATACACGGGCTGGAAAGAATTTAACCACAGTTAAGAGCTTTATTTTTTTGCAAATATCTCAAGTTATTAAAATTCCTTCGCAAAAATCTTTATTGTAAAGAAAGTTTTTCTTGCAGTTTGTGCCGATTTCTTAAGATTAAAGAATAAATCCTTGAATACGTCTGAAATTGGTGCAAAAGTTACACGTTGCGTGCTGTATAACTGTATACATGTACATGAATGCAGTATAGATAGAATTTTCGGCTAAGAACACAGGCTTATTAAATAAAGTAATTCTGATGTTTTTCACATTGCCATAAGCATCATAAAAACTGCCTTTTATGCATTAGTTTAAATTCTTTAGAAAACTTGTTTTAAACAGTTATTTGAAATAAAACACCACTTACCGTTGTGTTTACATCCATAACAATTGAATTGGGAACCCCACAAAGTCACGTGATCCTGCAACCTGAATACGCTTGCAGCGTTTTTATTTAAATTGCAACGTACAAAGACAATGATTGGGTACCTAAAAGTCACAAACAAGAGCTTTTCCGGACTATGGACTTACACGTACCTATCACGCTGACGTGTCGCCTGAATGTGCGCCAGAAAATGTGTATCTATTGTTGTAAGATGTTTTAAGATAAGTACCTTGTTTAATTATTATATATAAAACATTTAGTTATTTCACATTTGATTGATTGAATGTTTTAAAATAGATATTTTACAAACAAAAATATGCTACAAGATTGGCTTAACTCAAGTTGCATCATAATTAGTCTGTTTCCCGTCATTCGATCATGGGTATCCCCACTGTGATGGTTTGAGAGTGGCCATTCAGCAAGCTTCTACGAATTATGATGATACTGCATAATGGTGGTTTGTTAAGAAAATATGTGGTTGAACATAAAACGTTTTATTTATATTGTTGTTTATAGTTGCTACGAATGTCATTTACTTTCGATTATTTCATAAATCATTAACTTAATAGTATGAGAATGTCAGAATAAATTTCTTACATAAATATTGTACAAGCAGTTTGTCTTTCTATGATGTATGTTCTCAGTCCATTATTCGCATTGTGCAATGGAGCTAGTCGGCCGTCCACATGTCCGAACTAAAATGGTATGTCACCCAGTATTGACTGCACTGTGATAATATGCTATCGGTAGAGTATAAACGGTCTTCACAGATCATAAACAAATCTGTTTTATAGCTGATTTTTTTTACTTCTTCTTTTAACTACTGCCGATAAAATTTAAAACATGATTCAGACTAAACGACTCTTTATTTATATTTTAGAATGAAAACATACCGGATTATCCAATATTCAAATAAACTGTCTGCATGAACAATATTTATTTTTTAAAAACAATGTTTTTACAAATCAACTTGGTTTTCTGTAAATTTCTCTAATTGTAAGGCTTTCTCATAAACCTCATGGCATTTTTATGAAAAAGATAACATGAACTATCACTAGTGCAGAGGGTATTTTCGGTAAAATTGGAAAATGAACACTTTAAAAAATGAAATTAAAAGTGTTTTGTTTTGTTCATATGTGCTTGATTATAAGATATTAAGCTCAAATGTAAATGCTTTCCGTAAACCTCACAATTTCCTGGCACAGTTTTAGCTTTTTTAGAAATTGTGAAAAGCACATTGCGTAATAATGGGAACATCAAATATTGTTAACTCTTTTAAAATTGGATAGAGAGCGTGAACAGATTTTATTCCCGAAAATAATGGTTCATATACAAAATTAGCATTTAATTACAAAATCGCTTACTTTAAATTAATAGGAGCCAATCTTCGCCTTAAAACAACAATATAAGATCCATCATTTGCATAGATTGGATACGCTTTCGTTTAATTATCTTTTTTGCTGATCTAAATGAGCTTTATAATAAACAGGGGGGAGGGCCATGGACCCTAATGCGCTTACCTGAGACCCGAAGGAAGTCAACTATCTTGAAATGGTGGGTTTCAGAAGAATAAAAGTACGTTATAAATAATTAATTACTATGCACATTTTTTCAAACTCGGCTGTGATAAAATTAGAAAAACAGTTAAAAACAAAATTATGAAGATTTTAATTGAAAAGTGAGATATATAGTATAAAAAAGCTTTTTCGTTCAATCCAGTTAAAGGGATCTTTTCACGCTTTGGTAAATTGACAAAATTGAAATAAGTTGTTTCAGATTCGCAAATTTTCGTTTTGGTTATGATATTTGTGAGGAAACAGTAATTCTGAACATTTACCATGCTCTAATATAGCCATTATATGCATCTTTTGACGATTTTAAAACCTAAAAATTATAAAGCGTTGCAACGCGAAACGATTGAATAATTTGGAGAGTTCTGTTTTTGTCGTTAAATTTTGTGAAACTACGAAGATTGCGTATATAAGGTATAAAATACGTTTATCATGTGTACCCGGCGGAATAGCTCAGTAGGTTAAAGCGTTTTTACTTCAGGACTCTGGCAGGACTCCAGGGGTCACTGGTTCGAAACCTGCTCCGGGCAATGTTCTTTTCCGTTTTTTAATTTTATTCTTGATTTTTTACTGGAGCTTTTACGATCCAATGTTTACATTTATCAATATAAAACATTTAATGAATAAGTTAAAAAAATGCCAAAATCTGTGAAAAGGCCCCTTTAAGGCAAGGGAAGAATAAGAATTACTTTTTTACAAAGAATTTTATGAAATCACTTGTTTATTAAACCGTTTAAACTGACGCATGACACTAAGCTTAAAACTGTTACATATAAATATATTATGCGAATCATTTTAAATACTAGTGTGTGATTTTACCTCAAATATGTATCGCATTCCAATATATGTGATTTGTATAGCATGCCAGTACATGCGAATATGAACTTGTTTTGTGAATGACCAGCATAATTGGTACGGCGTAAAACAGTTTATCGAACCGATTGCAAATGCTCCATGCAATTCAAATTTTGATAAATACCATATAAGCTTATGAAACTTACATGGTCTTTTAAAAAATGTCCCCGATTCTTTATTTCATCACATTGTTGGAAGAACGATATATTTTTAAGAATAAGTACGAGAACAGCATATCCACTTTTAATCATTTAAATACATATCTCCATAATAGGCTTAACATTGAAGCAATAACTGCTTTCACTAAAGATAAAATAGTTACTTTAAGATCAATATGGAACGGTTGTGTTTAACATTTATTATTATTATTGCATTCTGTTCATGCATTTTTGTACTTTGATCTATATGTTAAACCGTTTATAATGTTGTATATTTCTAATAAATCGTCCATTACGTTTACCATAGATGTTAGTGATAGTTTTTTCTTGTTTTTTTTTCTTTGTTTTTTTTTGTTTTAGTAAATGCGTGTAATAATAATGTTTTTATATGTTTATATATATATATATATATATATATATGTGTATATTTCTAGTCTTCACCATTTAACATTTTAGCGCGTCAGATTCCTTTTTTTATTTTTTTTATTTCTTTGAAATCAATATTTTTTATAATTTGCTCCGTTTGATTGGTATGTTAATATGGATTGTTGGACAATAGCATAATTATATTATTTCTAATGATCAAAGACTAAGGGCTTAATTTTCAAAAACAAAATATATATATATCGTGCAATGAAACCAAATGGAATAACACAGCCATGTAAACCATATACCGGTATTAACGTGTTAGCCCAGTTTTCTCAGAATAAAAACATCAAGAACTCAATTCAGAGTGTACAATCTTTATCCACGAAACTGCAGCGACTTAACGGCATTCATTTATATAGGCATATTAAACATAATCTCTTACACGCCGAATAAGGCAATTTACGTTTTTAATCAATTTATCAAAACCTTTAAAACACAAAAGATTGTAATATAAATGATAACATGTACCGGTAAGCGATAAAATATTTAGACTTCAATTATTTGAATGAACATACGTAACATAAATATGAAAGCGATCAAAATTGATTCTTACTGAATGGTGATAAATAAAAATACAACATACATTTTTTTATTAAAAGGCTTTTGTTTCTACGCATCAACTTAAAATCTGCGTTACAATATGCATTTGGTTTCAGGCAAGATTTTCTGCCGACTGCGGAGATGTTTGGAGCCACGCTCTGGAATTTCCGGGGTGAAACACATTTGGGCTGTTCTTTGTGAAAAGGGAGTTTAATGCATATGCGTCGTCCCACGTTAGACTGTGCAGTCCGCACAGGCTAATCAGGGACGACACTTTCCGCCCAAACTCGATTTTTTGCTGAGAAGAGACTTTCTTTAAACGAAACATATCATACAAACGTAAAGTGTGGTCCCTGATTAGCATGTGCGGACTGCACAGGCTAATCTGGGCCGATACTTTACGCACATGCATTTATAGCCCGCACAGACTAATCATGGACATGGACCACACTTTCCGCCTAAACTGGATATTTGCTAAGAAGATACTTCCTTTAAACGAAAAATCCATAAAATCAGAAAGTGTCGTCCCTGATTTTTCTGAATATTATGCACAGTCTAATATGGGAAGAAACCTCAGGCACATGCATTCAGCCCAATTATCTCAGAACAAGGCTCAATGGATTGGGCGTCAAACGACAACTCTGCTATAAGATGGGCATTTTACATTAATGTTTTAAGAATGTTAAATCTTCATTGAGCCGTATTGTCTAAAACGGATGTCCTGGACAAATGGGATTTCTGCTTTACGAAGTAAATCACAGTCACTGCTGGTTATCTCAAACCCTTCGCTCCATTTCGATTTATGAACGATTAGTTTGCTATTGGACTTTTTATTCGCTTCACCGGCGCTACAAAATTCGCTCGCCATTTTCCTGTTTTCAGCGAAGTGTAGAAGTTCCTCGTCAAAATCATCCCCTTCCCTGCGAATCTGGTCCCTGAGCCGCCGGTAAAAGTACTCATAGAGTGCGTAATCAACCTTGGCCCATCGTTTGTATAACTGCCTATCGTAAGGACCAACGAAGCTCGTCGTGTTTTTGTTCTTCGCGATGTTCTTGTCAAGGTAAATGACGTCTTTCGTGGACCAGTTAAGATATCGTCGTAGCAGCAGTATTGATTCCTCGAATAGTTCCGTTATGATCACCAACCCGAAATCGCTATCGACGCTCTTGACAAACTGGATAATTTGTTTCGCATCGCTGCTCTCGATGACGTCAGCTGTGCAACCGAACTCGAACGCGAGTCGGTTATTCGTGAATGACATGGCTGGGCTTTTAGGTTCGTACTTCCGCGGATCCTTTAAGTATTCCGAGACCGGCAAGCTAGTGTTTATCTTCTTGAAAATATAACCGGGTCTTAAATAGTTCAAAACGGACTTGAAATATTCGTATGGCTCGCGTAGAATCCCTACGTAAAATGTGTCGTTTGGCATATATTTCCGAAACGAGGTTCGGTTGTACACCACGTGATTGCACAATATATCGTGGTGCTTCCCTTCCGGTGGAGGGAGTGTATTCTTCGGCGTCATACCCTCCCTCAAGCTGATGATGTTCGGGTACTTGAAATCGTTCTTCGACGGCGAAAGGACAAACGTAAGGTTGTGATTCCATCCGAACCTGGTGAAAGGAGCATCTTGCAATTAAAAATTCGTAAGATAAAAGTACTAACATACTGCACGTGTTATCGTAAAATTATTACTTATTAAGTTATAAATCACATTTAGCTGAGTTACAGTATAATATTCAAGTTGTTAATTTAAATCTCTATTTATTCAATAATACCGGTGATTGTGTTATTCAATAAAACTTGGTTGTTGTAGAAACAACTATTTTGTATTGATTGACTCAATTTTTTTGTTTCGGCGAAGTGTGAGTTTTGTTGCCGATGGAACCTGCTGGATTATAGATCGTTTTTTTAAGAAAAATACACAAACCTTGTTATAACAAGTGGTATTAATTTATGGCAAGGGATACGTTGAGACACTTTGCCAAACGACGAGATACAAAACAAATGTTCTAGACAAGACACACAAATACACAACCCATAAACACACACATCGATTTCTCAAAACAAAGGGATCCAACCTTAGAAACATATTCTGAGCAGTCGTACTTCCGGTTTTGTGGACTTTCAGAAAGGCCACGTGTATCGTTTTGTTGTCAGCGTTTTTCTCCACTACCGATTCTCTGAGGACCTAAAACAATTCCAAATTAACGTTGTACATACGCGGTTGAATGATATTGGAGAAATTGATTGGGAGGGCATTTTTAAAACCTATAATTATAGGAGACGTGCTCTGTGAAAAGGGGGTCTAAAGCAATTGCGTAAAGTGTCGTCCAAAATTAGCCTGTGTATGCCGCACATGCTTAGCAGGGACAACTCTTTCCGCCTAAACTGGATTTTTTGCTAAGAAGAGACTTTCTGTAAACACAGGCTTATCTGGGACGACACTTTACGCACATGCATTAAGCCTCCTTTTCACAGAGCACGGCCCATATCGATGTAACTTTAAACATGTGAACGCGGGATCTTTTTTAATCTTTCGCTGCAATAAACGAAATAGTGTTGATATACCATCCGCCATATTTATATTTGTTGATATAATAATTCAATCGCGTCAATACCACATGCAACCAGCGCAGTATTTTCAGGGGCTTTGGGCAAAAGATCTATTATTGCATTTAACAATACAAGTCAGAAGCCTGCTGTCAATAAAACCATTTAAGTAAGTGTCTTGGTATATTATCCTGTTATCATAACACGATATATTATTCTCGTTTTGGGGAAATGGGCTTAGTCCATAATAAAAAATAAAATAATCCGTACAAACACGTTACTTTTGTGTTGTTGTTTTTTAATGCTAAATATGTTGTGGCCATAGCCTTCATCAGTAGTATCAATGTTAACGATAACATAGGAAGTGACGTCAACGGCATACAGTAATGTAACGTCGTTTAAAGGAATATAGAATTACATATAACACATAATATTAAGCACATAATATTACAATATACAAAGATGGATCTGTGTTGATACACCAGCCTATTCTTAATTCTATAATTTATTTATATAAAAAAACACTTAGTTATAGAAAAAACATCAAATGTACATGTGAATTATGCTGATTTTCTATATGTCATAAAGAAGGTTAGTATTAAGACTGTTAGGAATCATAGTTTTTTTATTTATGTATCCAAAAAATATCTTTGCATAAACGGTCTAGATTATTTTCAACAATATCAAAATGTACATAAGAGAAAAATCCGATAAAGCGCAATCATTTTGAGTAGATCCACAATGCGTAGCAACATATGAATAGGATTTATTGAACAGTTCTTGATATCGAATCTATGGCTATTAATTCTGTGGGATACATTTTCATAAAAAAGTTTGACGTATTGTTTATAAAAGATGTTTTTACATGTAATCAGATTTATAACATTATAAATTTCATACAAAAAGATACTTCAAATCTAAATAAAATGGTAAGTTCGATATTACACTTGCGCTTTGAATGACGCAATGGAATGACTTCACCGCATGTACACAGTGATGCTACATACCGGAAGTGATCTCACCTGGAAAAAGGAGTCTTGTACGCTGAGCCTGTCGTAGATGTCTTGGATGGAAACGGCCGAGCGGACGCTGGCGAGTCCCGGAAGTAACAGAGACAGGAGACCGAACAGGAGGATAATCACAAGCACCAGCCTGTGGGGAATGAAAAAGAGCCGATGTGGGTGGTTTATTGGTTATAAAAATTATAACAAAAATTGAGTATTAATGCTTTCGAAAACAAATTAAAAATGCATTTATGCCATATATGAAGAAACGGACACAATACTGAATAACACACTTACTACAATTGACCTCTTAAATGTGTTCACACACCGATTTAACAGAATTGAAAACATACAGAGTGTGTATCATGCCATTATTTGCGGCTGATTTGTTCAAGAATTATGGGGTTGAATGAAAACTCTGATAATATAACCATAAGCGTGAAAATGCAGGCTTGGATTTGTACTATAATGTTATTAATTAGTTAAGTGCATAATGGCTTTGTTATTGAGCTTCAGACAGCCGTTTTGTCATTCGGCCGCAATTCGTTTCCATTAAATTTAAATTGCACATTGATCTCAACATTTGATATCGAAATCGTTACACAAGACATGTAAATAGTTTATACCATAGGTTCCGTTTGAGTACATTCTGCAGTTGCTTGATCTGAAAATATAGCAATGGAAGGCATGTATGGTAAATGAATTTCAAATGTTAACCCATTTATGCCTAGTGGACTCTCCAATCCTTCTAAATTGGATCAATTTATTTCCAAAATAAGGGATGTCTAGTATATTTATTTCTATATTTAGAATAGTTCTTACAGAAATTCCTTAAATAATACAGCGCACACCCTGATGAGACGCCGCATCATGCGGCGTCGCATCTGGGTTTACGCTGTTTGCCAAGGCCTTTTTTCTAGACGCTAGGCACAAATGGGTTAATATACACATCAACAATTTATATAGTCAAAAGGGTATTATGGAAGTCAAAATATAGTTGAGCCGTGCTCTGTGAAAATGAGGTTAAATGCATAGGCGTAAAGTGTCGTCCCAAATTAGCATGTGCAGTCCGCACAAGCTAATCAGGGACGACACTTTCCGCCTAAACTGGATTTTTGCTAAGAAGAGACTTTATGTTAACCAAACATTTCTTATCTTTCCATTAAACAGGTCGCTTTGATAATATAGAAAATAGAAACCCCGGCCCTAAAAACGGTTCTTCACGAATGAAATCATTGAAAAACAGCGATAAATGGTTTATCAATAACGTGATCTATAAAAACTGGTCCTGATTTTTTACTGTATTAATTATTGTTTTTCCTGCAAATCGACTTGAAAACATATTCATATTCTTAAAAATATTCTGTTCTTGATTTATATGACCCATGTGTACATGAAACAGAACACATTCCTTCGAAAGCATTTAACTTGTACTTGTGCTAGTTATATAACGGGCTTTTAAAGTGGGAGAATTTGTAGGGTAATCTAGACTTATCATGAAGCACATTTGTGTCTTGTTCTGAGAAAATTGGGCTTAATTCATGTGCGTAAAGTGTCGTCCCAGATTAGCCTGTGCAGTCCGCACAGGCTAATCAGGGACGACACTTTCCGCCTAAACTTGATTTTCGGTAAGGAGGGACTTCCTTGAAACTAAAAATACCATTAAAGCGGAAAGTGTCGTCCCTGATTAGCCTGTGCGGACTGCACAGGCTAATCTGGGACGACACTTTACGCACATGAATTAAGCCCAGTTTTATCAGAACAAGACACATTATTTAATATATATCTACATTTCAAGAAACGTATTTGTTACATGACTGCTTAAGCATAGTGTTTTTAACATAAAGTTAAGTCATACTATCTTGATACATTGGCATAAACAATTTAGAATGTACATTTTGTAACGAGTTCTATAAATAAGTATTTTGAATTGTGCAAACAGCGTTTAAACATGCAATATGCGATTCAATTTTTGTGAACTTGAGCCCTCCCACTCAGACCCGAATGCTGGGTAAAAGACTGTTTGCGCTAGCAGTAATGACTGCATCGCAAAGTGGACAAGATTAGATGAGAATGGGCGATTTTTTTGGTATTGAGTTCGAAACCTGCTGAGACATAACGGAAAATTCCTGGCTTAATAATTTTCTAATGTCTTTTGTTCATTACGATTCACTCATAATGTAATATCTCCTAGAAACCTATTATAAAGTCGCGGTTTTGGAAAACGGGGCTTAATTAATGTGCATAAAGGTTCATCCCAGAGTAGCCTGTGTAGTCAATACATGTACATTCTCATGGAAAAAACTAAATACACGTCTTTAAGCCATTTATGCCTAGCGTCCAGCAAAAAGGACTTGGCAAACAGCGTAGACCCTGATGAGACGCCGCATCATGCGGCGTCTCATCAGGGTCTAAGCTGTTTGCTTAAAGGAATTTCTGTAAGAAATGTTCTAAATATAGAAATAAATATACTAGACATCCCTTACTTTGGAAATAAATTGATCCAATTAAGAAGGATGGGAGAATCCACTAGGCATAAATGGGTTAAACGTTAAATCTCGCTCCTGTGCGGACTACGTATAAGAAACACCAATATTACAACTAGTATCATCTCTCAGAATGTGGACACGTTTCCAGGCGGCATACATATGTATATAATAAAAACGGTAATAGTTCTATTTCGTAACAGGGATAACAACAGAAAACGTTTTGGATAAAATTACACTTAAATTTAAATGGAATCACTTACCATTTGCACAATTCTTTTCTGGTGTAATGTTAAATTCTACAAAAAAGCAACTGTACTTAATAAATTATGGGGTATTGAGTTACGCTCTACAGGAGCCTTTTCAAAAAAAGTATTATAAAACCGACAAAAAGCTGCATAGCGAATTCCCTTACCAGAAATATTGCCTTAAATATGTGTATATTTTTATAATATTACTTATCAATATAACATCACAATGCTAGCGTAAGTGACGACTTTTGTAATTGTTTATTATATGGTGCCGTGTAACCTAAAGCAACTGTCTAGTTAACGTAAGTTTATTGAAGAAATTTGTTAAACTATTTATATCCCAATATATGCTAATGATGACAGCGTTCTTGTGAAACTCTATTCTTTAAAACGCCCTTTAATAAATGAAAAATAATGAAATGGAATATATCAAAGTCGTTCAGTCCTTATCAATAACATTTTTGAATAAACATGTATTTCTAAAAAAAAATGGAACGTACAATTTACAGTTTTAGCAGTGATAAATGCTATTTGTATAAATTTCAAACTATTCATACGACTTCAAATATGTCAATAGAAAATGCCACGCTTTACGAAATCTATGCAGGCGGTCAAACAAGCGGCTCAAGACCCTCATTCAACACTATTAATCCCCAAACAAGGGCTATTATCCCATATGTGACAATAGCTAAAGACCCGGGATGGGCAGCTAATTGGATGTTTAAGTACCGGAGCGAGACGGGTCAATATGAGGTGCAGTCTAAATCAAATCGTCTCAAAACTAGTATTAACTACGAACGAAATGAAAGAACTTCATATACGGCTACATAATGCTTTCTCGGCGAGGGACGACATTTATAGTTAAATGGTAGCAGAAGTAACAGTAGCGGTAGCAGTGACAGTAGCACCAGCAGTGGTAGTAGGAAGTAGTAGAAGTAGTAGTAGTAGAACAGTAGCATGAGCAGAAGCAGAAGAAAAAAAGAACAAGCAGTAGTAGTAGTAGCAGCAGTAGCAGTAATTAAAGTAGTAGTAGTGGTAGTAGTTGCAGTAGTAGTAGTAGTAGTAGAAGAAGTAGTAGTTGCAGTACTGTTGTTGGAGAAGGGGTAGCTAAAACACATTACACTGTGTGACATGGAACACTCGGACCTTGTTTGCAGTAGTATTCACATTAATGACAGATAATTATTGTGATTTTTCACCTTGTTGCACTGTTGTACAGCAGTGTAAATATCAGTAATAAGTGGCGTAAAACCACTCAATGTTTTTATACCAAACTAAAAAGCATTTCAAATATAACGCAACCCCTTTGCCATTTTGTTTCGTCTTGTCATTATAAAAACTGGAACACTTTTAATTATGCGAAAAAAGGAATACTAATTGTGGCCGTACATGTGATTTATCGGAGTGGATTACGTTTATAAGACAGTATTGCTTCCTTGCAAAATATGTGTATATTAAGAATCAACCACAAATTTATTGAAAATACAGGACGAGATAAAGATATAGATATCTGAGATGAAGCGCTGAAATATAGAGGCGTAAAACGCCACGAAATATTTACCCATCTATGCCTAGCGTCTAGAAAAAAGGCCTTGGCAAACAGCGTAGACCCAGTGTCTGCGCTGTTTGCTTAAAGGAATTTCTGTAAGAAGTATTCTAAATATAGAAATAAATATACAAGACATCCCTAATTTTGGAAATAAATTGATCCAATATAGAAGGTTGGGAGAGTCCACTAAGCATAAATGGGTTAAGGCAGATAATAAATTGTTATCACAGACAACTATTGCAATTCGGATTTTGACATGACTCGCGTCATGAGACAATAGTCTCATAGCCAATTGCGACCCGCCGGTGCCTTTGCGCAGTCTGGTCAGGAGGTACCCTGCAAGCCAATGAGACCACGAAACATGGCGTGACTTAATAGCATACAACGAAACTCATGAACAGACTTTGCTTCGCTGGTCGCATGTTGCATAAGACCCGTTTTCGCATAATGCGACTCAAATTTGATTCACAATTTTCATTTTGTATATTATATCGCTTTTAATCAAAGCGTCAGAAACACTCAATGTTATTTCACCGTTCATGATCACTAAACGTGATTATGGCAGTTTAACCAATTCATAACTTCACCGTAAAAACGAATGTGATATTATTCTGTAAGAACTAATAATTTCATATTAAAGCTTTAAGTATATTGTTACTAACTAATAAATGTGGCAAACACATCGAACAAAGCCTAAAAACAGATAACAATGGAAACCAGGGTAATAACGTTAATGCGACTCAAGTTATATCAATCTTGCTTATTTAATATAATTCAATATGTGTTTATGGCTCATGTGCATATACCATCCTTTACCGAGAACTGATCCAGATATTTAAAAAACTGGAATATGACAATAAACATGACAATGATGTTTGATCAATTTTATGTTTTGAAGTAAACACCTTTTTACATTTAAATACAGCATCTGTAAGTGCTGTCCTTATGTATGGTTTAATAAGTATTTCTGCGATCTAGTAGGGCGGAGTAGGGCAGAGTAATGCGTAGTTAGCCGTAGTAAGGCGTTGTAATGCGTAGTTAGGCGAAGAAAAGCGTTGTAAAGCGTAGTAAGACGGTGTAGGGCGAAGTAAAACGTAGTTAGACGGTGTAGGGCGAAGTAAGACGTAGTTAGACGGTGAATGGCAAAGCAAGACGTGGTAAGACGATGTAAGGCAAAGTAAGACGTAGCAAAACGGTGTAGGGCGAAGTAAGATGTAGTAAAACGGTGTAGGGCGAAGTAAGACGTAGTAAGACGGTGTATGGCGAAGTTAGACGTAGTAAGACGGTGTAGGGCGAAGAACGACGTAGTAAGACGGTGTAGGGCGAAGTAAGATGTAGTAAGACGGTGTAGGGCGAAGTAAGACGTAGTGAGACGGTGTAGTGCGAAGTTGGACGTAGTAAGACGGTGTATGGCGAAGTAAGACGTAGTAAGACGATGTAGGGCGAAGTAAGACGTAGTAAGACGATGTAGGGCGAAGTACGACGTAGTAAGACGGTGTAGTGCGAAGTTGGACGTAGTAAGACGGTGTAGGGCGAAGTAAGACGTAGTAAGACGATGTAGGGCGAAGTAAGACGTAGGAAGACGATGTAGGGCGAAGTAAGACGTAGTAAGACGATGTAGGGCGAAGTAAGACGTAGTAAGACGGTGTAGTGCGAAGTTGGACGTAGTAAGACGGTGTAGGGCGAAGTAAGACGTAGTAAGACGATGTAGGGCGAAGTAAGACGCAGTAAGACGATGTAGGGCGAAGTAAGACGTAGTAAGACGATGTAGGGCGAAGTAAGACGTAGTAAGACGCAGTAAGGCCTAATTTGAAATAGAAAGGTGCACTCCGCACAAATTCTTAATACACAATATTTCAATTTGTATTTATGTAATTTATAACATCGTGGTCATCATTTAAACATTAAAAAAGCCGACTCAACGTCGAAATTTCCATTGAAAATGTCATTTCCCAATTAACAAAAACAAGCAATAATAGTGTATCCTTTCCGGTGGTGTATAGAGAAATATCAGTGAATTTCTTCAACTGGTAATTCACTATTTCAAACAGTATCAAGTTATCGATAATTTTCACTGTTCTACTGTGAAATGACGTGTTTTTTTATGTCATGACATCATTATTGAAGCGTATTTCTCCAGTTTAATTACAAAAATACTAATTTGTTAGCATGAAATTTAAATAAAATGTGTTAGATTCACTCACGACAATAGAAAGAAATATGTTACTTATGATCACTCGTGAATTAAAATCGGTAATCACCCAACTCAAAACAATATCCTCTGTGTATTGACATAAAATGTATTTAAATTACGCCGTCAGAGATCGCGAATATGTAATGTAACTTATTCATATTTGCCAATAAATATTTAAAAACAACACGAGTATTATTTAAATTACCTGACAAAAACATGGATCATTGAATGTTTTCTTAGCACTTAAGGACTGACATATGCGTTTAGACGAAAGATGACATTGCCTGTAGTACCCGGTCTTCTCTCGCCAATATTTGTTTCGTCTTACCTTAGTTTAATGAGGTTGAAATGCAGACAATTTTCTTTTTAATATGGTCCGCTTTACAGGGTTTTAACAAGTCGGGTGCTGTGTGCTTACAGTTAACAAAACAACGAAATAAAAAAGAAATTAGAACCCATAGTAATTTCAATACTAAGCCCACAGGCCCGTACCCAGGCCATGGGCCCAGGGGCCCGGGCCCCCCCAGCTGGCTGTCGAACTATGATTTTTTATTAATAATCGGCCCACTGCAATTTTTTCTCTCGTGCAAGGGCCCACAGTACACTTTCCCTCAAATAAAAGAGCAGCTATGTTTTATTGTCCCTGATAAACAAGGGGATTAACGCTCGCCAATCGAGATAAGCCGCTAGCCAATGTTTTCTTATCGCCTTGTACACACATCCCCGATCAGTCCCCCATTGTGATCATGAATGCTTCATCTATGGATGGTTGATGTAACATGTATTTTGATACGTGCAGCGAATGGAAGCAACTACTACAGGAGTTCGTAGACTATGGTCTGATAATTGCCGACGCAAGTTTTTTTCCTTCTTTGAGAAGGCCCTATACGTATTTTTCCCTTCTAAAAGTTTAATTGTTTTGTGTTTTTTTTTAACCTTTTTTGTAGGGATGGCAACGAATACCGATATTGGTATTCGGATATTCGGTCATCCTTCCGAACGAATTTTCGGATATTCGGTCAACATTTGTTAGAAAAAAATCAACTATGTTTACCGTACCATTACTCCATGAATTCTACTTTCGTTTTTACCGGAAGTTCCCCGGAAGTGACTAAATATTGACACAGCATTGCCGTCGGTAATTGTTAAAATTGAATGACGAAAACTGTTTTTAAACTTTTAATATTGTAAATCAACAATAGAACGAGAAACATAATATTTACATGACGACAAAATAATTACATGACAAAACAGTTAGATCTATAAATAATTTGAACTGAACTTAAACGTATTATTTACATAGCGAACACATGCAAACAAAACTCCGTTGCCACATTTAAAAGTCACTCGGATCGGCGTCACTGGGCACATGAACATTGTTCTTATTTAAAAACACGATTGCGTCGACCAGATCACTGGCGAGTCTATTTCTTAGTTTATTGATGAGCAATCCAGTGGTTGAGAATATGCGCTCAGATGGCATAGAAGTTGCAGGTACATATAGAACACTCCTAGCAACATACGCGACTTTCGGAAATTCGCTCTCGTGACGTTTCCACCAGTCAAGAGGTTTAGCGTTTGGCTCCATTTTCACAAGCAAATATCTCTGAAGTTCGTCAGAATTCTCTTGCTCGGTTAGAGGTTGAGTAAATTATTTTCTAAAAGCTTTTTTGATTGGACAACGTGATTATAACCATACGATCTTTTTTGTTTTTCACACCAAGTCGGCACTTCCTTTACTTATTTAATCTTTTATCATGTTATATGTAATTCGAGTTATTAGATCAAGACGGGTCGGTGTTTTAATTGCCATACGGTCTTATTTGTTTTTTTACACCAAGTCGGCTTTTCCTTTACTCATTTAATCTTTGATAATTTTAAATGTAATTCGAGTCATTGGATCAAGTGCAGGTCGGTGTTTTGATTGCCGATGCGATTAGAACCTATCATAATTTTGACACAAAGTGACTGTCTTTGTTAGGCAATTAGCGGGATTTATGACCGGTATACTGTCATCACCATAGCGACGAATTATCCGGACTAAACATTATGACACGAGGAACGACTTTTTGTACAATGTTTGAAGCAAATTTCACGAATACAAAGTCTTTGAAATAACTCGATTTTTTTTATTCTTTTCTTCCGAATATTCGATTCGGAAAATAGTATCCGAATATTCGGTCCGGGACCGAATATTCGGATATTCGTTGACATCCCTAAGTTTTTTGGGAATTTTTAGGTCCCAATATATACTTTTTGCAGTGAGAATAGAGCCCTGAATTTGAACCGGAACAAAAACACTGCCAAAGGTATTAAAACTGAGTATTTATAATTTTTGAAAGGAAATCACTGATAAAGACTATGATGAGATAGTTAACATGTTTGTTTAAAAGAAAAACAGATTCATAAATTTGCCGAGCAACAGATAAGAATTCGGCAGATTTCAGTATTTAAAATAATTTGAGTACCATGATTGAGTAATATCAACCTATTAATTGCTCATTGGTAAAAAAATGAAAAGTGAAACAACAAATCGATCTCATTATATAAATTAACCTGATCCAGTATATTGTATAATTAAATTATTTTTTTCCTTGAATTTGTTTGAAAACAGTAAAATATGTTAAATTGATTATTTAAGACTTTCATTATTTCCCCCAAAAATTAGGCGTTTCGCGCAATTTTTTTCCTCAAAAATGACAAGGTCTTTCCCAAAAAATCAGATTTAAAAAACCTGTGATGTTATTGATTTGTGAAAAAAATGGTGGAAGCAATACGAGAGTTGATGTGGATAATTGTCAGTTTTAACCTGTAAGTTTCGGAAATCTAAAGCTTTTAGTATTGTTGTGAATTCACACCAATGTTTAAAGCTTAAGACTTCCGAGATGTGCTGATTTACTTGTTATATTCCATTAATTCATATCACAAAATACGTTTTTATAAGCATTAAAATTCACCTTGCAAAGTGCCAAATTAAAAAAGTACATATATAGGGAGGGGGGACCCCTCCCAAGCCCTCCCCGGTTCGGCCCCCCAGTAAAAAAATCCTGGGTACGGCCCTGGTCCATGTTATGAAAGGGAACAAAGTGATATTTAAATCCCTCTGTTATAGTTCATGTTATTGTTATACTTATATACAGCGATAAAAACACACAAGAACATGAACGAAAGTACCGGCTAAAAGAGAATGTACGATAACTCAAGCGTTACGTGTTGGCATTCTTGTCCTCATTTTCTGACCGCAAACGTACGTTTGATTATATACATAAATACATAAATGTTAATCCCTCATTCAGAAATATGTGCAATGCTGACAAGTTAGAATTCCTTTTTACAAATGAAAATATGATAAGAATTTTAGCGAAAACCTGTTTCTTAATTCTTCAAAATCGTGCAGTCCCGCTTTAAGGTATGATTTAAATATCTAAAACAGTAAAATTAAAGGACTTGATTATAACTGAAACAAATTACTCAAACGCTAAGGGGATCCCTTTATACACCGCTAGATTATTTTCAGCGTAAGACTATAATCCGAAAGGGATAACATGATCTTAGTTACACATGTATACATTTATAATCCGTTAGAAACGATTTGGCTGATTTCCCTTTTTAGTTAACCCTTTGCATGCTGGGTAATTTGTCTTCTGCTAAAATGTCGTCTGCTGAATTTCTAAAATAAGCATTTTATTCATTTTTTTTCAAAGAATACTATCAGAATAGCAAACAGTTTGGATCCAGATGAGACGCCACGTTCTGTGGCGTCTCATCTGGATCCAAACTGTTTGCAAAGGCCTTTAAAATTCGGCTCCAGCGCTTTAAGGGTCAACATTAGTTCATCCGAGATCAATATTAAATGTCCTTTAAAAAACAAAGTAATAAAACTGCGCTGAAACCCGAGTACTGCATTTTGACATACATAAACAAATAGAATATATACTATTAGTAAAATAATAAATGTAACTTAAAATCTTAATGAATAAATATTTCACCTAAAGCCATATTTAATTTCTGACTTGAAATGTTAAGATAAAAGTTGGTATCGTTTTTTTTACTGTTCATTTTATTTTCGTAATCACAAACAAACTGATTAAATATAATGTTGTTCTCCTTTTGAAATAAAATTAAACGATAATAGCGGTGACCGCTGTATGCCCCAACTGCCTTTGAAACTGCAATCTCCGTGCAGGGTTGTCATAACATGCTCTCAAATGTAATATGACTTCGGGCAAGCTATTTCGAAACTGGTCAAAGTGTGGGGTCACAATGGCGTTCAAAAATAATGGCGAGTCCAGCCGCTCACAAGTAAACAGACGAATTCTGCTCTATCCAGCAGTTTGATGGTTAATTTTCCCTTCTTTTGTATAAGTCTAGAGATAAAACATTTTAAGTGTCATTCAACATTATAACAAAATAATTTTACTTACCATTTGTGGTTCCTACGCGTATCCTCAAAACAAAATCCACGTGTACCTTACTTTCAAGTTAAGTGATATATTTGTTTGTGCAACTCTCTCGTTTTTATATAGCGAATGTGTGTTCGTAGCGCAGACAAATGTTAATACTTAAAATGCGTAACAATATCTATGATATTACTATATTTGCTATTTCTTATTGACCATATATAGGTTTTTCGACGTATTCACACCCGATAATATTCCGCGCCAGTTGTATTGTTGTCCAATACGATTATAGTTTGCAGTCTCGACTACTTTTGTATGTACTGCGCATACTAGATGTGGTACTACAATAGCACGAATGACTACGCCATTCATTATTTGGCTACAGGCAAACGGTCACGCTTTGCCACTCCCTTTGAGATATTGGGATAAAATATTTAATACCATAGAATGTTATATAATTACATCATTATTGATTTAAGACACTGAAACTAGTTTGCGCACAGATGGACACGTTTATTTTTCCCCAAGTATGTAAATATACAACCAGGGTGGTGAGCGAGACGTTTGTACAGGCCGCGTGAGTATTGTAAAAAGAGCTAACTATTAATATATTATTTACTGCTTATAATTCTACCGTTCGATAAAGCGATATAATGAATGATTTATGTTGTGTATTCTCAAAAACAAGTGATACATATGTGTTGATAATTCGTTTACTAATACAATAAATAATGAAACAAGAAATAATTATATTAATGATAAAGTTATTATAATACAAATGATCATAACAATGATCATAATTATTTACAAAAAAATATACGTAACACATTAATAATAGTAATAATAATCGTAATCATACTTGAAAAAAAGGGATCAGTCGGAAATAGTCGTGCTTACGTCTATAATCATCAATCAGGCCCGTACGCAGACCAGGGGCCCTGGGACCCAGCCCCCCCCCCAGCTGGCTGTAAAGTAAGGAATTTCTTAATAGTGGGCCTACTGCAATTTTTCTCTCATGAAAGTGCCCACAGTACACTTTCACTCAATAAAAATATGCAATATGCTGTTATTGTATATGTATGTTAACGACGATGAGCTGTATATATGCTTAAGTCAAATAAACTATTTTGTTCTGTTCTATAAAAGAGGAGATGTCTTTTATTGTCCTGATAAACAATGGGATTAGCTATTTTACTCGCCATTGGAGATAAGCCCGTAGGCAATGTTTTCTTATCGCCTTGTACACACATCCCTGATCAGTCGATTGCAAGTCCCCCATGTGATCCTTAATGCTTCATCTATCGATGATTAATGTTAAACGTCTTTTGATTGACCAAGGAAAGAGAAGCAGCGAATGGAAGCAAATGATACAGGAGGTCGAAGGTCCTAAAATGGCTGACGATAATGATTTTTGAAAAAACAAGTAATGTTGGAAGCAATTAGAGAGGTGATATGTATAATGGGCATTAATATGAACTGAAAAGTTTCTTTGTCCAAGACCAATATTTTCGCAAAAAATCAATGGACCGGAACGAAAGTCATACATACTTCATCCGTAAGTCATGTAGGTAGACTCACACACCAAATAAAAGGTCAATATCTTAAAGCGCTACGAAAAAAGTTTGGAAAATGAAATGCCAAACGGACGGACAGTGCTAGATGCCACCCTACCGGGTGCATAATAACCGGCTCAATTTCAGAGAGAGTTCGAAAAATCAACGTCAAGAAAACGGTTTTAATAGATAAAATTTTAATTTCAATGCCCATAACTTCGCCGAATATCAATTGTCCGGAACGAATTTCACACTTTATCTGATGGTCATGAAGGTAGACTCACATACCAAAAATCAGCTCAATATCTCAAATAGTTCCGTCAAAAACTTACGTAAAACTGTTATAATAGCAAAAAATTCAAGGTCCAATCTAATGTCGAAATTGTAGACAATTTTGATGGTTTATTTGTGTTGATGATGGGGAAAGTAAAATCGGTAATAGATTATAAACATTTTATGAGGAATTTACTTTGAAAGTTTAGAGGTGGGTTGAATTCAAAGAGAAAATAATATAATGGTTATATGTCTGTCATACTATATGATACATTTCTTAAGAAAGGTTTTTGATTTTCAATGTTTGCTTTCTTTCTTCATCAAACATCATACATTTCTGAAATTTAATGCTTTAAACATTGTTGTGAATTTCACACCAGTGTTTAAAGCTTAAGACTTCAAAAAGGTGGTGATTTACTTGTTAATTCCATAAGTTTATATTACAAAATAAGTTTTTAAAGCATTAAAATTCACCTTATAAGAAAAAAAAATGCGGGGAGACCCCTTCCGCACCCTACCCGGCTGGGCCACCCCAGTCAAAAATTCCTGCGTACCGCCCTGATCAACATCACTGCCATCATCATTTTAATAATAGAAAAATCATCCTTATACTCATCCTTAAATCATACTTATACTTATAAAATATATCGTTAATAGTAGTATACAGCTTTTGCAATTTAAGTAGTTAATTGTTCAAATTAATCATTTCGGCCGAGCTAAAACTGATGTAGAGGTAGTCTTGATTACCTGTACAAACACAGACTAAATTGTCCAATAAGTTATGTACTGTCTACCCGGGTTCTGTATCAATGGGGTTTACACACGGGCTGGACAGATGGTAAACACACCGTTAAGAACTTTATTTTTCGCAAATATCTCGTGTTATTGAAATACATTTCCAAAAATCACGAGAACATAAAATACAGTTTGCGGTGCCAAAATTTCACGTTGCGTGAAGTAACAGCGTGTACATGATTATGTTACACATCGAATTTTTTGCCAAGAACACAGGCTTACTTAGTAAAGTAATTCTGATGTATTTTATTCCATAAGCAGCCTAAAACTGTCTTTTATGCAAGTGAAAATTCTTAAGAGAACAAATGTTTTAAACAGATATTTGAAGAAAAGCATCAACATTCCGGTGTCTTTACATCCATTAATGTTCAACTTTGTATCCCACAAAGTCACGTGATCCTGCATCCTGTCACTGTCTTGAATTGTACAATCTGTAATTTAAAAACAACAACATGTTTTCAAGCAGAACAAGTATTTACATGACGGGTTTTAATGGCTGTCTAGAATAACTAAAACTGTAAACAATAGTAATGCTTTCATTTAGCTATTGTCAATGTGTTATTGGTAAATTCCTTGCCAAGCAGCAAACAATCACAATATGCAATATTTATCACGTCTCAATCAAGGTTACATTATAACAGTGTTGTCAATTATTGTTTTTTGAACATTGGGTTTTTGTTAAAATGTCAAGATATGACAACACATCGCCACATGTTGGATATTTTCATTCCAATATAATTTCGTTATTAACATGAGTTGTTTGGTGAATACAAAAGTCCATCTTATGAAGAATCTATTGTTGAATTGATGTTACTGTTCCTTTTTCAAACTGGTAAGCCTATATGTGATTTTCAGCTTAATACAACAATAACAACAACAACAACAATAATATATATTAGCTCTTAAGCAAACAGATGCTTTTTAGCCAAATACAAAAATGCACAAGAGTAATGAAATACATTATAAGTGTTATGAAAATAAGTTATGATATAAAGGAACAAAGAGTTTACTTATTAAGAATATATTAAGTTGTATCACTTTAACATTGATAATACGTACGTTTAAGCATATTTACCGTACCCTTGGTACATGTATGTATACTTAAAAGTACCCGGGGTACATGTTAGTAGTACCCGAGCCGACAATGACCAATCGAGCCCTACTTGAACGTGGTATTGGATTTCTGAATGTTGGAAAATCGGGAAGACACTGATTTGTTGACTCATATTTTTTCTTTTATACCTAATGATAAAATATGACATTTCTGCAGTGAAAATAAACAAATTTTATTTTCACCAGTGAAAATAACAAATTTTCGGAACTACTTTTTCTATTTTTAGATTATTATATCAAGATTTACTTGAGATTTGTTTAATTTTTTATGATTACGTGTGAATTTAAAATCGGTATTCCACCGAATCCAACAAACTTTCTTTTATTGTATGCTTTTTATCACCGTTTATTTAAGAGGATGATACAAACACGTATGACGTCATTTTGTGTATTGAAATGTATTGAGGCACGCCACGGAAAAAGGGTAACTTTTAAGCGAAAGGGAAACAGCTCTTAATTATTTTCTTGAAAAAGGGGCATAAAAGAAACAGAAAATTTGTTCATGTCAGTGTAAGATCGTTTGTTATTTCACGAGTGATCATAGAAAATATATTTTCACGAGTGGCGCTCTATTTCTTGAACATTTTGTATGAATAATCTCTAATTATTTTCATGTTTTGAATCATGTCCCTAGATTTCAACAGAGTAGTGAAGAATGTGTATTACTTATTTATCAAATCAATTTAATTTTTCTTTAGTAGGGAATTTATATTGGTTTAAATCGGATTTAAGTCGATCAAGTGATCCGTTACCGTGTTCTGAAATTAATTTCAATGTTTTCGTCGGATATAATAATGTTTTTATCGCACTATTTCGTCTGTGGGTTTAAAATTACTTTAGAATATATATTTGATAAAAAATGATTTAATGTTATTCCGCGTTTTGTTTTTGTTTATTTTTGCATCGCCCACCCTTTAATATTAATAGACACAGGAACTCATGGTATCTAGAGGTAGCCACTTTTATTCCAAAGTTGATATGATTTTATGTGTTCTAATTCAGATCACGGCATGTTTTATGCGGAGCGTCTATAGCAACACACGTTTATTTGTTGTGTTTAAGGTTGATTATAACTCTGCATAATGATAAAAAAATGCAATCCTCTTTCAGAAAAACTTGATGACAAAGTACAAAATAATATGTTGGATCCTATCGTCTTAAACTATGTCTAACAAAATGAATTACCGAAAAATGTATGTCATAACTAATAATTATAAACAGCTATTGATTTTAACACATAACAATCAAGTTTTAAGTCTTGTCCAGCTATTTCTATTAAAAAATATATTTAATTATAGTTCAAAACCTTCTGTGTTGTTACTTTTGGCTCAATTTATTATGAATACAGTATTAAAATACTAGAAGAGGCAACTGTTAAACATGGTTATCACAAAAGTACATTTAAAAGACTGAATTAGAAGCGTATTAGACATATTTGAAAAAAAAACACTTAAATTAATACTTTTATTTTCCGCTAACACCGCCTGTTACCTTTTGGATAAAAATGTTGTGCAAAATGTGCAACATGGAAACCTATCGGAAATTCCCCGTCATCTATGGATTACACTTCACTGTCTGTCTCCCTCATTAAAAATTAGAGGGAATATTTCACTGTTTGACAGAATGAAAAATTAAAAAAAAGATTGTTATAAATTCTATAAAGAATGTTTGCATTATACCCAAACAAGACAAAAACACTCCTGACTAATCATCAACTGCTCCTAATCGTTTGAAAACTGTATGTGCATTGAATTACATTATATATCCATAAAAACATTATATATCCATAAAAATGGTTTGTCGAGAAAACTTCGAGCCAACCGGAATTTCTAGCCGAGCGAGATAGAGCCAACGAAGGGCAACTAACAATTTAAAATAGATTAAAGATGTTTTCTAAAACACCAACATCTGTGAATAAGTACCTTTAAACGATTGCCCACTGCTCATCAGCTTCATTATATAGCGTATACTGTATTTGCTTTAATAAGCCTTTGCGATTTGTTGATGAATGCCTGTTTTGTCAAAATGCCCTACTGCAAATAAACCATCGCGTTCGACTTAATCGTGGGAATGCCGGACGTACTATCTGAGAACAGCCCGGACATCAGGCTAGTTTTGAGCAACCAACACAAATAAGACTGTTTGACCTTTGGGGCCGTCCATAAAGTAGGTCACGCTTTTTAAAAACATTTTAACCCCCCTCTCCCCCTTGTCAAACACTGTATCAAAATCTTGGTCCCCCCCCTTTAGTACGTCACAAACTCACACTTTCGAACATATTTTCTATAAATTAAGTAATACCTATTTTAAATATAATCTAAAACACAATTCACTATTAAACATAAAGAGAGAGCTTGGGAAATGTAAACATATATCCCTTTGAACTAATTAATAGAGGCAATTAACTAAAGTTTATCAACACCATGAAGTCTCGCATTTACTCGCATTTCCAACACTCATAACAACCCGCGAGCCTTTGCCCTCAGGCTTTAATGACTGTAGGGTTGTTACAGTGGCCAGTATGAATATTTATCTTTGTGTTAACATGTAATAAAAACGAAATTATAATTTAGATTTTCTTACAACCCTTTATATTAACTAAAAAAATGGAACAGTCCAATGTATTCAGGAGATACGCATTTCGTCTTATTTTGACATAAAACTAGTTCAAATGTTTCGCAATATGTTTTTAAATTATTTTTAAATTCTACTAAAGAAATAATACATAAATTAGAAATATTTGTTGTAAATAAATGTGTGACATCACAAATGGCCTGACTCCCTCCCCCCTCCCCCATGTCACAAACTGTCACACTTTCTTACACCCCCTTCCCCCCACCTGAAGCGTGACATACTTTATGGACGGCCCCTAAATTGTTGTACGATGCAGTATTTCTCAGGTCACAATATATTTAAATGCAAAACCTTAAACTATTGTAAACACAAATAAAACACTTTACACGTAGGGACTCCCATAACCATACACGATATTAAATAGAATTGTAACCATATTCATTTCAGAAAAAAAGTCATGTGATATGCAAGAAATTGGCACTATCAATGTTCACTGTTTTTCAACTGTTTTTGTGGCAACGATTTAGTTAATTGTAACCCGCATTAATGCGGAGGTATCCGGAGATAGCCGTCGTACCACGGTTGTGCATTCTGCAGTCTTTAAACATAACATTGATTTTGTAGTGAGCATTAAAGGTCAAGGAAGAATAGTATAGTAAGATTTGTTAACTGAAATAATGTCTACCAAAAATCAAGATGTTTTTCATTAAATAGCATAGCGCATTGTTTACTGTAACCTTAAAACTTTCCTTAACCGTGATACATCGACTATCTCCGGTACCTCCGTAAGACAGTCCAAAGTGCATATATTTATAGATCTTTCTATACCAATATAGACCTACTCTCAAGCCGTCAAGGTTTAATTAATACGGTTTAGTCCAACATGCCGACCTTAGGATATTGGAAAATTCGAGGGGTAAGTTTTATAACATTTCGTGTACATGCGTATCGTTTCAATATAGAACTTGAGTATATTTGGTCCTGTTGAAAACTAGTTAATATTAGGGAATATTCGAGACATGGTACATTATTTAATATAGGTCGAAACGTGCAGTCGCGTCACATCTATACAATTATACATCGTGTACTTTCGATTTGGTTTGTATTTAATTTAGGTAAACGAGACTGCTGATACATACAATATGCACGTGTACTTATGTTAATACTATTCGTGTTTTCTGTATGTATGATAGTAAACTTGGTATATCTATATATATATATATTTAAGCATTAAACTTGTTTTAAAGTTGCTCGCACACAACGATTCAAATATGACTAGTACAGCTTTCATAGATGGATGTGGCTTGTGAAAATGGTCTATTATCCTGACGACTATTAAAGTTAACTTCAATGCTTGTAAACCAACGTTTTACGTGTATAGGATCCTGTTCCCATAACATTTTGGTAAGGACATCCGGGCAGACATTTGATTAAAATTTTATCTTATCTTAAGCCTCTCTGTTTTCACGGTACAACAGCACGGCCGTTAATCACGGGCGCCACCCCTTTTAGAGAGGCATTAATAAATGAGCCAAGGTGCTCTTATCTTACAAATACGATCGTTTAAATCCATCAATACATTATAAGAAAACTACATGTTCTAATTCAAACGCACGTGGCTCAAATGTGCTAAAGTAGTTAACTTACATAAATAAATATTAGTCCTGTAAACATAATAGAATCCATTACATTAAATATGTCACTTAAAAAAAGCTATAAATGTGCATCGGCGCCACAACCTATTCTTAGCGCCTACTCCTTGGCATTGGCTCCATCTCTTTTTTAAAAAGGCAAATTTATCATTAGATGTGTTGTGCATGCATTAACTTGTACATGTTCAAAGCAATCGTTTTATGTAATGAGCAATTTAATTGGCTTGAAATGTGCTCGTCACACAGGCAAAATACGTCAATTTGCTTTCACGAATTCATGCCACAACTTATAAAAGTCCTCACGTTTCCAACTGGGTTGTGATTGTATGTTTCTGTACATTTTAGGATGAATTTACCTTCGCTGAATCGCACTTCATTCATTTGGCCGATTTTTAAAAATAATGCGAAACATGTTGAAAACAAGAATATCAGTGAAACTGATGGATGCTCCCCGATGATGCGCTTTGTCAATCTATGTGTTAATAACCACCTAAAAATCTATTATTAGCCTTGGTGACCTTTATCTTGACCCCAAACCTCATCAAAAGGTGGAGGTCCATGCAAGGTACGTACATGCCAAATATGAAAGAGATCGGTAAAGAATTGAAGGTGCTATGAGAAACTGTAACAAAAGTGTGACGGAAATATCTATTATTAGCCTCGGTGACCTAACCTTGACTTCAGTGACCTCAAACCTCATCAAAAGGTAGAGGTCCATGCAAGGTACCTACATGCCAAATATGAAAGAGATCGGTAAAGAATGGAAGGTGCTGTGAGAAACTGTAGCAAAAGTGTGACAGAAAAATCTTTTATAAGCCTCGGTGACCTTGATCCCAGTGACCTCAAACCTCATCAAAAGGTAGAGGTCCATGCAAGGTACCTACATGCCAAATATGAAAGAGATCGGTAAAGAATTGAAAATGCTATGAGAAACTGTAACAAAAGAAAAATCTATTATTAGGCGCGGTGACCTTGACCTTGACCCCCAGTGACCTCAAACCTCATCAAAAGGTAGAGGTCCATGCAAGGTACCTACATGCAAAATATGAAAGAGATCGGTAAAGTATTGAAGGTGCTATGAGAACTTGTAACAAAAGTGTGACGGAAGGAATGAAGGAAGGAAGGAAGGAAGGAAGGAAGGAAGGAAGGAAGGAAGGAAGGAAGGAAGGAAGGAAGGAAGGAAGGAAGTACAAACTGGCAACTATATGCTCCACCGAAAATATTTCGGGGAGCATAAAAACCCATATAAAACCTAATCACCCTGTAAAGTTGTCTGTTAAATTTCAAAATATCCGGGCCTGAGCACCACCTCGGAAGTAGCATTGGCTCATTTATTAAAGCCACACACCTTGAAATGAAATACATGTGTATTAATACATATAAATGCAATTTAAAAGTTTGCAAAATTGTCATTAAATCTACAGCCTAGTTAGCAAGTAATTTATTATTATTTTTTATTTTAAAACCGAAAGTAGGATTTCTTTACGTGTACGTATATTTCGACAAACGCGATTAGTTTTAAGTTTAAAAGCGCAAAAAAGACGGATTTCTACCTTGTAAACACCAGATATATTCTAATTGTAATATATAAAATATGTTTATTGTTTATACTTAAATTTACTATGCCATGTAGTTCATTTCAAGGTGTGTGGCTTTAATGCATCTCAATAAAGAGGTGGCGCCCGTGATTAACGGTCATGAACAGGGTGTTAGGAAGCATTATGTACACACGAGAGGCACTCAAATTATATTTGAACAACTCTGTATACACGTTGAGACAGTACAGCGTTAAAACCCTTGCAAGTTGACTTGATTCTATCATTTACAATCATAATATTGATGTTTAAAGAACTACTTTTCGTCAGTTATAGCATGAGGCGTCTAAACATTTGTGATAAAGCGGAAGGTGTAGTTGTTATACTTTTGAAGAATAACCACATGTATAGGAGTATTCGAATTGAGATGAAAGCAATGGGATATTTTATTTCATTGGGTTCCATGATGAAGAGATTTCCTTTATCAATAGAGGAACTAAAGTTAATACCAAGTTATACAGTAATAAGCTATTGAAGCCGTTTTTTTCGAAAGTCAGTGGTGTTTCATCAGGACAGTATCTATTGCATGGTGGGACTGAGTTTTGTCACTTTGTAGTCATCAAGATTGTACATGTATATAAGCATTACCTTTAAAGATAATATTGATTGATATGACGTACATTCCTTGTATTGAATCGTTATTTAAATGTTAAACTTTAAAATGCATCGATGCGTTCCATTTATGACCAGCTGGCGGCTCCTATTCGTTTGCTGCTGACGTATGCGGGGGAGGAGTTTGAAGATGTCCAGTATGAGGTCACAGACGGTAGGAAATGACGTCACACCGGTCGCAGTAGCGATACGTGTTAGCGTATAGCCAATATTGATTTGTGCATTTGTTGTTGTACTTTTATACGACTGAACTATAACTGAAAGAAGAAGCATGATTTATTGAATTCAATTTTAACTGTACCAATTATAGAGACGCCCATGGGCTATTATATAAGGTCATATAAGATAGGCGGAACTGTAAAATATTTTTTTTTATGTGTGAGTCAATTCTCAATTAGATCTATATGCGTCTGAAAGAGTATATTTGAAACTATTGCAACCTTCTGTTTTGGATCTTTAAGACCGGCAGAACAGAATAATGATATGTGTGAACATCAGGCGAATTTCAGACAAAATGTCAAGAACGTATAAACTCGAAATGCATACAAGAATCACATATAGTTTTAGACTTCATTAATGTCGTTTTGAGGACATGGATTCGCTCATCAGGTTCCAATGTAGTTAGTTTGTTTTTATTCATGTATGCTTCATAACCTTTCTACCATTATCAGACGCTGTTTAAACATGACAATGTCAAACATAGAAAACGCGCTGTTGACATTTGACCCAGAGGGGGGATGGGGGGGGGGCGGCAGTGGGGGGGGGGGCGTGTGTCTAAGTATAGAGGTTCGTGCGTGTTCCGAGATTGACACCATACATTCATTGCTTATTAAATTATTTCTACGAACAGTATAAACTTCTACACATGCAAACTACTAAAGAAAAGCATTACACATATATGTCAGTTGTTTTCTGTACAATATCGTTTGTGAAACCACTGACCAACAAAACACTGCAATTACAGGACCGGAATTCAGCCGCGCAGCATGGTTTGATGTGAAGCCTTCATTTACCGACGTTCTTTCATTTCCGAACGTAAGTGATGCAGAGCTACTATCCGTGAAACAATGGCCTTACTGAACACGAACTACGCATTTTCTACATTAACCCTTTTATTTCCAAAATTAGGATGTCTAGTATATTTATTTTTATATTTAGAATATTTCTTACAGAAATTCCTTTACGCAAACAGCGCAGACCCTGATGAGACGCCGCAATGCCTTTTTTCTAGACGCTAGGCACAAATGGGTTAAACACTATATGATACTATGAACTAAACCAAATACAGCGCAAAATATTCATGTTTACGCGTAATTTGCGCTTTGTTTACGATAGATGTATTTTCCCGAATTTCATGGGATTGCTTTTTCTTTAAATCGATACTAGTGTGATAGCATGTTAAACTTTGTTGTCTTACTTACGACGGAAATATTTTGTCAGAAATCGTCATATACTTGTTTATAAGTTATACTTATACTTTAAACAATAATGATAATTATTACATGGGAATGGGTCTATGTACATGTAAGAAACAAGGTATTGAAGACAATCTAGACATCATAAATGTGGTTTTGTTAAGGGTTTGTCGCTCTTCGAAATCTGTGTCAAAGTGTTTATATGATTATGATTTTTAATAAATGCTTAAACTGTAGCTCCTCTTTTTACCAGCTGCCCTATTATATCGACGGAGACGTGAAGATCACCCAGAGCAACGCCATTCTGCGCACGATCGCCCGGAAACACAACTTGGGTAACCATGACAACAAATATTTTAATCAAGATACTTATACACAACTAAACAATTATTTTGTTTTTAGTTGGAATGTGGATTAATATTTGTATGATATTTAGAACTTTTGAATATATATATTTACTGGCAACATGGTATGTTGGATACGTTTTTCGTATGAAGCTGGTTGAATTACGTGCTAATTTAAAAAAAGAATCACAGCACGAGTTTACCCTCATCCAAGTGTAAGCTTTGGAGGGAGGAAAAACTGTTTTTACCCCCAGATGCTTTGCTTTGTATTGTTTGTTCCAATCACCGTTTTATTCGTGTGTGCGTGTGTGTTTGTTCGTGTCTTGTGTTTTGTGGTTTTTTTTCATGTGTCTATTTGTATAGCAATCGGTCAATGTTTAAAATAAAAGACATTGCTATTGTGATAAGAGCAGTTGGGGTTTAATTTCTATAACAACAACCGTTATGTTTTGGGGAAATGTTTTTTTTCTGGTAAGCTGGATAACATGTTTGTATTCAACATGTTTACAACCACAGGTGGTTAGCGTGTGGCTATGATATTAATTAGTGAAAACATCATTTTGAATGATAAATAATCATATTATAACGAAAAATTAACTTTTCTGAAAAAAAATATTTCACTATCAAATATATATATAACAAGGTATGCAACTCAAAATCAGCCCAAAACGGGGTGCATCGCTTTGAACAGCCATATCTTCATCAATTTTGCAGCGATTTTCACGATCTCGGTCTTATTCAACGCAGAAATGAATTTCCTTTCTGGAAATGTATATGTCTTGCAATATTTTTACAAATGCTGGGTCAACTTTTAAGAAATAACACGATACACAACACGCATGACCCAGTTGACAGTGATCATGCTGTCTTTAAGACTGAAATCTTCACGGAGTAAAGGGCAACTTCCCTACAAAGTTCATGTAGTTCGATACCATAATTCAATAAAACGTATGAAAAAACATTATTACCGTTCTTGTCGTTACATTCTGCATCAAGACTAACTGTCCAGCGCCGTTTGAAACCTTTGTTTACATACATTTTAACTAACTGACATTTTAAACATACGAGTGATTTCATTGGTCCAATGCGGAGGTGTGTCTTTACAACTGGAGATTTCATTCATAAAGAATACATGATCACTGTCAACTGGGTCATGCGTGTTGTGTATCGTGTTATTTCTTAAAAGTTGACCCAGCATTTGTAAAAATATTGCAAGACATATACATTTCCAGAAAGGAAATTCATTTCTGCGTTGAATAAGACCGAGATCGTGAAAATCGCTGCACAATTGATGAAGATATGGCTGTTCAAAGCGATGCACCCCGTTATGGGGTGATTTTGAGTTGCATACCTTGTTATATATATATATATTTGATAGTGAAATATTTTTTTTCAGAAAAGTTAATTTTTCGTTATAATATGATTATTTATCATTCAAAATGATGTTTTCACTAATTAATATCATAGCCACACGCTAACCACCTGTGTTTACAACGTATTAATCAAATAATTTGGTGGGAAATCTTTATTAAATTCGAAGCAAACATGGTTTGATACAAATTCTTAAAATTATTTACAAAACAATGCCTCTATGATAGTAATGATTAAGAAAGCTTATGCCTAAGATCATGAAAGTTCATAGGTACATTGATCATGACTTGCAGATGACCCCTATTGATTTTCAGGTGACTAGGTCAAAGGTCAAGGTGACCCGAAATAGTAAAATGGTTTCCGGATGATAACTCAAGAACGCTTATACTTAGGATCATGAAACTTCATAGGTACATTGATCATGACTTGCAGATGACCCCTTTTGATTTTCAGGTCACTAGGTCAAAGGTCAAGGTCACGGTGACTCAACTTAGAAAAATGGTTTCCGGATGATAACTTAAGAACGCTTACGCCTAGGATCATGAAACTTCATAGGTACATTGAGGTGACCCAAAATAGTAAAATTGTTTTACTCAAGAACGCTTATGCCTAGGATGATGAAACTTCATAGGTACATTGATCATGACTCGCAGATAACCCCTATTGATTTTCAAGTCACTAGGTCAAAGGTCATGGTCATGGTGTTTCAACTTAGAAAAATGGTTTCCAGATGATAACTGAAGAAGGCCTATGCCTAGGATCATGAAACTTTATAGGTACATTGATCATGACTTGCAGATGACCCATATTGACTTTCAGGTCACTAGGTCAAGGTCACGGTTACTTGACACAGTAAAATGGTTTTTGGATTATAACTCAAGAAAGCTTACGCCTAGGATCATGAAACAATATAATGGTCAAGATGATAGAATTTTCTTATTAAATCAATCAAAAATGGAATTTATCATGTAGATGTTTTGAACATCTTATAACTTTGGTATCCATCTGACATGTGTGCATTATAATCATTGCATCTTTTTTTAAGATGTTTGTGGTTTAAAGTTGTTGTTTTTTGGTAATTAAACACAAAACGTTAAATTGGCAATTTCCAGACAGACTAACAGTGGGCTGACCTTGAAACGATGCAAGATGGAATGTAATTCTTTTGTTTGTTTTGTAATTTAAAATCTTAACTTGTCAACTATGAAAACACTACACAATTCTTATTTTGTTATCAGACTAGGACACTACAGTTGATATGTGCTCTAAAATCTACAAGTACACAAGAACAAACACACACAACTCAATTTGATATTAACCCATTGATGCCTAACATTGATTATGAGAGAGAGGAAGGAATGAGTCATGCTGAAGGATACACACATTGATTGTTTATGAAGTTAATGTATGGGATCAGGAATAATATTTTGCTGTAATTTGTTGGTGTGTGAGCTCTGGTCAACAGGCTGTGTTTAAAGAAGACATTAACAATGGATATATGCTACTGCTGATAAAGGGTTCTAAAATATACAGCTACATGTACCAAATTTAGGTTTGGAATGTAAACTGTTGGCTACATTGATCATTACTCACCAATGACCCCTATTGATCTTCTCGTCACTAGGTAAAAGGTGACAGTGACAGTGATTCAAAATACAAAAATTGGTTTTCAAATGATAACTCAAAAACGCTTTCACCTAGGATAAAGACTTCATAGGTACATTGATCATGATTATAAAAATATCCCTTTTGAATTTCAAATCACTACATCCAATATCAACATCACAGTGACTCAAAACAATAAAATTGTTTCTTGATATTTACTGACAATGCTTACGCCTAGATTCATGCTCTTCATAGTTACATTGATCATGACTGGCAGATGACCAACATAATGTTCTAGTCACTAGGTCAAACGTCTTAATAACAATGACTCAACACTGTAAAATGGTGTCCAGATGACAACTAAAAAAACCAAGGTCAAAAGTCAAAGTCACAATGACTAATATATTCATATTCACACAATGGCTGCCATTACAACTGACAGCCCATATGCAGGCATGCATGTTTTACAAACAGCCCAATACATTTGGTAAAAATTCAATGAACACACTCTTCTCAGGTGAGCGAACTAGGGCCATCTTGGCCCTCTTGTTTTTAATTATCGGCAAATAAGGGCATATTAACTAAATGTTGCTAAATGAAAAAAGGTTCACTTTTGCATCTATTAACTTTCAATACATGTGTAATTGTGTCGACTTTTCGTAGAACATGTATTGCATGTAGATACAAAATAATGTAGTTATTCTTGTAAAATCAGATCTTCATAAGCTAATAAAAATCAACTGAAAACCATACATGCTTCATACAGGTAGATAAATGAAATCGTTTTAGCTGGAGAGCCTTTGATAGGTCTTGTTGACTTAAGTCGAGATAAGGATATGAAATAAAGGCGAACAAACTGACACGCTGATATACATAAGATGGTGTAGTTTATCATTTTATACATGGGGGTAAACATATACCTATACCTGCAAATAAAAAGAGGTAATTAATCTACTTTTATTAGTAAATTTTAGTTTAAAAAATATGTTTTTATGTGAAAAGTTAGATAAAGTTTACATTTAAAAACGTTCGCTTATTCTTTGACAAACAGTGCAAATTGGCACATACAATTGTTTTAATCGTATTTATTAGATTATCATAGGACAAAAAGTACGATGTAACATATCTACGGCCGCTTTATCGTGAAAATCAGGCCATCGCAAAATCAAAATATGACATTTATGTCGGTGTATACTAAAGTTGCGTCATGATGAATATACAGTATTTCAATAAAAGTCAAACAATACTAATGAATGAAAGGTATCCGACTCAAACAAAGAACGTGTTTGCAGAACAAGTAACAATCTGGCACGAATACAACCGTGTCTTAACCGTGTCCCACACAGAAGAAAAGTGAAAATGCCTATGTGCAAACAGCATAAAACCAAGACAGCCTGCGAGTAACTGGCAGTCTGTACAGATTGTATGCTGTTTGCTGCTCATCAGTATCTTAGGGTTGGAGATGAAGCCTGTCAAACTTGAATATATTAAGAAAGGACTTAAATTTAATTTGATTTGTATAGGAGTGCGTTTCTGAGTGGTAAGGGTATATTTAGTAAACAGTTCAAGCGAGCAATTAATGATTATGAGAGCTATTGACAGATCACAATTTTGGGTTGTGATTTCCTCGTTCTCTCTTACAGACGGGGAGAGTGTGCAGGAGAAAGCGGAAGTGGACATGATGCTGGACCAGGCTATGGACCTCAGGAACGGCGTGGTTCGCCTCTGTTACAACCCCGACTATGTATGCTTCACGTGTTTAATACAGCACAAGTTGTTTTATATATTTTAGATCGCACTATTAACAATGGGGTTCTGAGAGCATACAAATGTCAACATGGTTAAGAAGTTATGCATATGAACCTATCCATATAACATTACACTCTCTATGAGAACCCATTTACTGCTGTGTACAAAGAGTTATATCGTAGCTCCTATTCTAAGGTATACATGATCGTTTTGTAAAGAATCTCTTAAAATTTATTTACCATTATGGGTTTTTAGTTGTCCGTCCTACAGTACAGCTTGGACCACAGCCGTTAGAAGTGGTCCACCATTCTTATAAAGATCGATATATAATTAATATAACATGGATGGATATTTAATAAAACGTATTTTATTTCTACTGTTTAATCTCAAACGTGGGATCGATTGTTTACACTGTTTCGGTATAAACTCATAACGTTGAATCTTAATCTGTTAAAGGAAAACCTGAAGGGCGATTATTTCAAGAACCTCAAAGGATCACTGGAGCTGTTTGAAAAGCGTCTGGACGGCAGAAACTGGTTCGGGGGAAACAAGGTACGCAACCGCGCACACATTTAGAAACCTCTGTGTAAAAAGAGTGCGAACATCACATGTATGTGCCAATATCGCACGGTGTTAACAAATAAATTATAAATGCTATTTATACACGTTGGAGGATACGGTATATGACAGTGTCGGCTTAGTTGAAATGCATTTTTCCTTTAAGTTGTGAAAACATGATTAGAGGACATGAGTAAGAAATGACTTCTTCCTTCGGAGTTTATGATCTATTTGCCATTTAAGAGGTCTCCGTTCGCACGTGTCATTTTAACAAAATATGTGTGGTATTAAGTTTGAGTGAGATGCCAAACATTATTTTAGACTTACTATTCACACATAATTTTAATTTAATTTGCCAGTAAAGTGTGCGTTATATTTTTAGGTCACAGTCGCAGATTTCCCGATGTACGAGCTTCTAGATCAGCACATTCGCATGAAGTCAGACAGCCTGGATTCCTACTCAAGACTGAAAGATTTCCTGGTCCGCTTTGCCCAGCTACCTAAAGTAAAGGAGTATCTAGCGACGGATAACGTGAAAAATCTGCCAATCAACAACAAAATGGCTGGCTTCAAGTGAATAGACCCTCAGTATAAAGAACAGAACAGAATATAATTGTATTACACATAAACTTTACAGTTTCTACTGTTTGACAAAATAGCAAAACAAAATACATGAATAAAGTTAGCGGATTAAGCAGAAATGTTATGAAATAGTTATGGATGAACTTAACAGATAATTGAACAAAACTCGTTATATCGCATGTTAACAGAGTATCTAGCTATATTAAGCATGACCGAGCAGCGATTGTTGTACATATACCGGCAGTTGTTGGAATTTTCCTGATTTTAAAAGTTTGTTTGTTGTTGCTTTGTTGAAGGAGGCAATACATTAATATTGATTTTATTAAATTAATCATTAAATAAATAAATCATTTCTTCCTACAGCGTTGATAAAAAATACATATCTTTAGAGATCTTTCGGCAAGAATTCCAGTCGTGAACGGAAAAAGTACGAACTGTAACGACTTTTATCACAATTACCTGGAGTTAATTATATGTCAAATACCTTAAATGGAGACAAAAACATATATTCGTCAAGATTGGTGAAAGGTTAACGCGATCGCCTTTCAATCCAAAGCTGAGCGATTCAAATTCCAAAATGCAAACTTTTTCATTCTTTATCTATTTGTTATAAATTTAATATCTCAAAACGTTAATTTTCTACCTTTATTTCAGTGTCAGGATATATGCCGTATATATATTTAAAGACATTTCTTATTTTTTATTATTATGATGCGGAGGCACTTTAGTTTGCATCTTTATCGACCGAGTGTATTTAATATGAAATAGGGATTTTAATAGCTCTATTATATTTGTCCATACAGGAATAATATCAACATGTATATTATCAACGGAAGCGATTCGTGTGTCCCATTGTGGAATGGTATAAAAAAAAACAACAACATGTGTTCTTATTATAATATTGATTCTCAATAGTGTTCGTACACTAAGTGATGGCCTGAAATAACTAATTGTTTTACTTTTTAACAATGAGCATGTAATTAAATAAATAAACTAACATCGCACCTGCACAGATTAGAAAGGATTTACTCGAATAAACATCGAAAATCAAATTTCATGTTTAAAGTTAAGTAAAACAATGTTAAGTTAAGCAATGGTTTATTCACCAATCTACCAGCTTACCAAATTCAAAAGCTTCAGCGGACTCAACATCATGCCGCAAGAGTGGTCCTGAATGCGTCATTTGATCAACCAAGTACTGAACTCTTGAAACAACTCCACTGGCTACAAGTAAAAGCTAGAATCATGTACAAAGTCCTCGTTATGGTCTTTCGTGTTGTCCATGGTTATGCTCCAGGTTACTTGCAAGAAATGTTTGTCCCATCAACCAGTCGGTATAGACTTCGATCACAAAGTGACTGTAATCTTGTTATTCCCAGGAGGCGAATTAAGATGGCGGATAGATCTTTAGCTGTTGCTGGCCCGAAGTGGTGGAACAATCTACCAAGCCACTTAAAAATCATTGACAGTTAGGGCTGTTTAAGATCAAGACTTAAAACTCATTTGTTCAATCTTTTTCACGAATAACCAATGTGCAGTGTTTGTGAAGCGCAATAGAATATTTTTATAATAATTTTGCGCTATATAAGTGACATGTATTTGTATAAACACTGGAGAAGAAAATTTTGAGTGTGGGAAATAAAGGGATTTTTCACACCATTTCATGTGTTTAATGCTAATATTAAAAACAAACAATATGTAGTTAAAACCTATTTATTTTAGCTCGATAACACCTAAAGCCTAAGGCTTATTAAAACGCTATCGAGACCATTTCCTGTGTAGAAATAGTACTAAGTGTCCATGCTGGAGATATAGAGAACGCTCCAAAAGTGGGGATCAAAAACGTGGCCGCTCGGTTGCTAGGCGGACACCATATCCACTACGCCACGGCGACCTACACGATTTGGACTAGATTTGGAAAATTATATTAGCAAGAAAAAGGAGTATTTTAATTGAATTCGAACCCTGGATCTCTTGGATACGCTCTACTTTCACATCACGGAGATACAGTGAAGCCTCGCTATTAAGACCACCTGATGGACTCATCCATTTTTTCTATGTTGATTAAAAAAAAAAATCTTCATAGATGTAAAAACGGGTGTGAACCTTTTCATTCTTTTGCCGTAAAACCTCTCTAAATGACCATTTTATTTGGCATTGGAAAGACGCACGTGTGTTCATTCTTAAACTTGTCCGCCCCTAAAAAAAACGTTATTTGCTCGGCTGCATTCTGTCTTTTGATAGTTGGACATGTATCTTCCTTAATAGATATTCATGTAGATGATAACCTTTTCACAACGTTGTGACATCAATTACATTAGCAATGTACCATGTTTTGATTGATTACTGACATATGGCATGCAAACAGATTAAAGTTTGACTATTTACCATTTGTATTGTCTTTCAATCAAAACAAGTGTTCTTTAAATAACAATAAATAGCCTGTTGGATTTAGGTCAATTTTATTTGTACCACGTATAAATTAGTGAAAAAACCTGTGTTAACTTGGTTCAACACGACATATTTATAGTGGGCTTCGACGATGCTTTATCGTTGGGGACCCTCATCATATCTGCTTTGTTTATGTACACATTAACACAAATTGTGCATTTAAGGATTTTCAGACAATAATACTCTTGTCAATTTAAGTAAATACTGATAGCACAGTACGTAAAATACGGTTTTATTCATAATGCTCTTATATGCATGTTTGTGGCATACATAATACATTTGAGCACAGCTCTGTGTAAATGGACTTAATGCATGTGCGTTAAATGTTGTCTCAAATTAGCCTGTGCAGTCAGCAAATGCTAATCAGGTATGACACCGCCTTAACTGGATTTCCACCGAGATTTCCTTTAAAAGTAACATTCCTTAAAAACAGAAAGTGTCGCCCCTGACGTGCTAATATGGGATGACACTTCGCTCACATGTATGGCCCTGTTTTCAGTAGCATGTATTTCATTGTTAGTCTGAATAAAGAGTAAAAGCTTCAAGGCTTGAAAATCGGCAGAAGCCAACCGATTTCGATTTAAAAGCAGTAAATAGCATCTGGCTATCTGTTCTCGACCTGTAGATTGTGCCTGCAGTGTAAATGAGAAAATTTAGCAAGAGCACATGCGGAAGTTTCTTTATTTCATAATCATTTATGGCATGGAAATGTAATATATACAAACATTCAACAAAACAAAGGTCATCTTTTGGTTTCAAATGTGTATACCAACTTGCAGTATATAAATATCATGCCCCATATAGGACGGTGCAACGCATAGTCAACCAGAGGATGGTAATGTCCCATTGTCAACAGAAGCATAATTGGTCGCAACTGCTTAAATCATTGTTTGAATACGCAACGCATTTATGTCGTTATTTATTCTATAAGGAAACTTAATATGTGACCTCACACAATGACCTTGAACACATGTGATAAATTTGAAAAAATACCGAAAACAGAAAAAATGATATAGAGATGTTAAAATTTCCCTTAACCTAATTTCTCAGTACACAACTGGGCCTAATTATGCTATATTGCAGGCCAAAGGTATGGAACTAGGTTAGTGACCTTACTAATTGGCCCGGACATATGTGAATTTTCAAGTGAAAATTTGTGCAAATAAAACTGAATGTTAATCATAAGTGAATAGAGATTTAAATTGTTAACATATGGCCAGTAATAAATATTCTTAAAATGAAAATAATAAACAAGGGTATGCTGTATTGTTCATCAAAAGAAACATTCACAAGCATATAAATTGTGATTTCAAGCTAAGCTGTAGGCTGGATTTATGTTTAGAATAATTTCAATGTACAACAACTTTTTATACAGTTTCAGAAGTACTTCAAGTGACTACTATTACCACCAATATAAGGGTGGATTTTGATGTTTAAGTCACAAAGTCGTACACAAATCTTGAATGTCTTTTGCTAAAATTGATCCATTATTGCAGTCAAATCAAGTATGGTCAACCAATCTCCGTAAAACCAAAATCTTTAAACAGTTTCCTTTAACACAATCACTCAATAACAGAAATTCACTCTCTCAGAGCTTTGATCACAAGTTTCTTGCAGGCTGTGACTGGCTGTCTCCAACTGAACCTTGACCTTTCTTCACATCGCTAATACACACCCACTGACCCTCCAGAGTCTCCTTCCATAGACTAGTCTGTAACCATGAAAATATTGGGTTACACATACACCAATACACGTATGAGCATCCCTCTAGGTAAGTGGGGTTTATTGCATATACGTAAAGTGTTGTCTTAGATAAGTATGTGATGTCTGCTCAGTCTAAATCAAGGACAACACTTTCCGCTTTTATGGCATCTTTTCATTTAAAGGAAGTTTCTTCTTCACAAAAAATCCAGTCTTGGTGGAATGTGTTATCCCTGATAAGCGTATGCGCACTGCACAGGCTATTCTGGGACAACTCAACGCACATGCATTAAACCCCCTTTTCACAGAGTGTGGTATATATTAAAGTTAAAGATAACATCCAAGAGAAGTGCTGTCCCCAGACAATGTGCTGTAAAGATAACATCCAAGAGAAGTGCTGTACCCAGACAATGTGCTGGACTATTCATCCACGTTGATAAATTTTCTGTCCGTTACCCAATACAATGACTGTGAAGACATACTTGATGGTGAAAATCTGTATAGTCATGTAATATTTTAAAATAAACCTGCAAAGTTAGATTACATAAAAAAGGAGCAATAGCCACAAAAATAGTAGTAGAAACGGTGATCTGGAGATGTTACATGTTTAACAAAACCAAAGCATAACGCAGACCAATGAGTGAGCAGTGTAACTGGAACTATTTGATGAATAAGTCAAGCTTCACATACAAAGATATATAATGCAATGTTAAAAATGTTACACCATTTATTCTACTTAGTTCAGCAACAAAACATGATTTAAGTAAAAGGGACTTCACATGCTTATCTGAGACCATACTTCTGGCACATGATTGAACCCGGTTTTCCCAGAGCTAGACTAAAAATTTTTTTCTCTCCTTTACCTGTCCATATTTAGACTCATGACAGCACAACTCATGAAAATATTTATTGCTCTAGTAACTAACAAATTCAACGCGAAAAGCTCAGGAAACAAACAAATATCCACTATTTCTACAATGCAAGATGACTGCACTAACTAAACATCAAACTGTCAGTGATAACCTCGTTATCTCCCCCTGACAGCATAACCTTGTTATCTCCCCCTGACAGTATAACCTTTTTATCTCCCCCGACATTGTATGTCATTACCTTTTCATTCCCCCCTGACATGGTAAGTCATTACCTTGTTATCTCCCCCTTACATGGTCTGTGATTACCTTGTTATCCCCCCTGACATTTTTACCTTGTTATCTCCCCCTGACACTGCAAGAATGTTGCCTGTGATGGACCAGCTGAGATGCCACACAACATCCTTAAACTTGTTTAGGATAGCAGAGTTCCAGGTGTTACTGGTACCATCATTAGACCAGATAATCACTCGGCAATCCTGAGAAAAACATTACAAGAAACAAGATTTTGAACTATTCATTGCATTTCAACAGCTTTCAAAAGGTAAAAACATTCATATTTATTATAGTTCAGTGTTATAAAAACAGAAATCTTGGCAAAACATGACATTATTACTAGTATCTGTTATTTGCATTATTATTTTTATGTAAAAAGCTTTATAAAATATAAAATAATTCACATGAATTAGATTAATGAAATTCAATTAAAAGTCTCGATTTATTTTAAATAGTCTTTTTTAGCAACTAAATTAAAATCAACACCTTATGTGGTGTCTTAACTGTTTGACATTTCTCCTTAACTGTGAACAGTTGACAATGTAGCTCTGATGCAGACCTATGTGATATTTGCCTATAGTGACACTCACCTGTGAACAGCTGGCTATGATGCTCCTAGGCAGACCTATAGACGGGGCCCAGGCTACGTCCCTCACCCAGTCGCTGTGACCCTCCAACTTCTGATCCTCAATCCATTCTCCATCTTCCTCCCTGAAAGTGAAGAACCTAGATTTGGGAACATGGGACTTAATGCATGCGTATAGTCAATAGTCTCAGATTAGCCTGTAAAGTCTGCGGAGGTGAATCATGGATAACACTGTCCTTAATGACTGTATTTTCATTTAAATGAATTTCATTTACTCCAATAATAGCATTTAAACAGAATGAGTAGTCCTTGATTGGTCTTTGCGTACTGTACAGGCTTACCTAAGACGACACTTTACGCACATGTATGTAGCCCCATTTTCCCAGAGCAAAGCACACAGGTGCCTATGGGAACCCAATCTACCCAATCAGCTGTGCGTGATAACACAAAGCTTTCGTGACAGATCACACGAAAGTGGTAATCTAGCATCGCAAAACAAATGTTATTTTAGGATAATAACAATTTTTACAAAGTATGCATCAGAATGCTCTTAAATAAGGAAAATAATAATTTTGTGTCTCCATATTTTCAGGAAATTTCATAAAATAAATTTTAATTATTATATTACTGATCTATGCTTTAGGGAAGAGCAAATTATGCAATTTAATTCCAGATTCAGTTTTTGATCAAATAAAGAAAACTATAATTAATTGCCATGTGTTAAGCTATTAACCCTTTCCCCCATTAGAAGCAAGGTGAAAATGTCTTTTGCAACAAGCATAAAACCAGACAGCCTGCGAGTAAATGTCTTTTCAGGTTTTATGCTGTTTGGTACTCATCAGTTTCTTAGGACTGAAAATGAAGCCTTTCGAACTTGAATATATTCAGAAGGACTTACATTTAATTTGATTTTTTTAAAAACTTCGAATGCTTCAAAATACGTATCTATTAAAGTGGTAAAGGGTAAAGCACAATACCTCCATATTTTCACGAGGTTGTCACATCCCCCAGACACAAGTTTCTTCACCAGTGTGGGTCGTCCGGTCTGGTCAAACAGGGCATTAGGTGCCAGAGCAGGTGCCCAGCTTACAGCATTACAGCCGATCTAACAAAGAAATAAGAAATGAGCCTCGCTCTGCGACAATGGGGCTTAATGCATGTACCAAGTGTCGTCCCAGATTAGCTTGTGCAGTGCACACAGGATAATCAAAAATGACTCTTTTAACCTACTAAAAGACTGCTTTAAAAAAACACACAATAAAAGCGGAATGTGTTGTCCCTAATTAGCCTGTGCAGACTGCACAGATTAATATGGGACAACACTTTATGCACATAAAGCAAAGTTTACACAAAAAGAAGCTGGTCTCCCAGTGTACCAAGGAAATACCATATGAGTCTAGCCCTCGAAATACAGGCCTTAATGCATGTGTGTAAAGTGTCGTCCCAAATTAGCCTGTGCAGGTTGTACAGGTTGACACTCTCTGCCGAGACTTGTTTTTTGTTAAGTAAAGACTTTCTTTTAGCGATAAATGCCATAAAAGCAGAAAGCATTGTCCCTGATTAGTCTGTGCTCGTTATCAACTTTGAAGAAACTTTACACATGTTTTCCCAGAATGAGACTCACATACATGAAATTGTTTCCTTTAAATCTAATTAGTTTAAGCTTGAATGCATGAGTAGAACAAGTTCTGTTTCAGCAGAAGAAATAACTGATGTTCCAACACTGGGGTTCCAACCCAGGACCTCTCAGTAACTCGACAGAAACCTTATCCAAAATGCAGCTGGAGCCTCCCTAATACATAAATTAACCTAACCATGTAGATATGTATTTAACGGTGATTTTAACCATTTACCACTTAGCTATGAATTTAACCCTTTACCACTTAGATACTTTTTTTGATGCATTTGCAGTCCCATAGAAAGTTAAATTTAATTAAATGCCTTTTTTTTAATACTATATCCAAGCTTTAGAGGCTTCATTGCCAACCCTTAGTTACTGATGAGCAGCAAACAGCATAATACCTGAACAGACTGCAAGTTACTCGCAGACTGTTCTAGTATTAAGCCATTTTCACTTTGTTTCTGAGTGGGAAAGGATTAAGCACAGGTGTAACAAACTTTAAAGGAAAAACCTCATTAAGAATTTATAAGAACATCTTAATGATATAGCTTCATTAGGATTTTATCTTCATAAAATATAATGTAATCATTTAATGTGTATGTACACTTTCCGACTAAACTAGACTTTCATTTAGAAGAGACTACTGTTAAATGAAAAGTTCCATTAAAGTTTAATACACAGGATAATCTGGGATGACACTTTATGCACATGCATTAAGCCTAGTTTACGCAGATGACGGTTCTTGTATTAACTTCACTTACAGTGTGTGCATTCTTTATTTTTTTAGCGTCCCAGCTTCCGTCTCCTGAAATAAAGTACATGAAATTGAACAATTTATTTGATGACCATTCAATTAATTTATCTTCAAACAATGATCCATAACAAGTTCTTTAGATCAGCCAACAATTTATTTAACTCCTTGTGCCTTTGGATCTTGCATGCATCGATTTCGAGATCAATACGCCTGGAGACTATGTCTGGCTGTTGGAAAACGGGTGTATTGCATGCACAGAAAGTGTCGTCCTAAATTAGCCTGTGCAGTGCATGTATGCTGAATTTTAACACTGTAATACTGAATTTTAAAGATAAAGCAAGCAATTCAAAAATTTTAGTCTTGGTTAACTCGTCTGTTCTCGAAAGCAATGCCAAGTTTACCAACATGTTCTTGAATGCAATGCCTTGTTTACCCACCTGTGCTTGTGAGAATGGAGATGGATCCATCAGAGCTTCCACAGGCCAGCACAAGCCCCAGCTCATGTGGCGCAAAACACACAGAGTTCACTGGAATACAGGCCAGTGGACATTATGAGGAAGCAACAAACAAATAATAGAATTATGGTTACCTATTTTAATAAGATTTTGATAATCTGTCAACATAGCAGGTTATACATTAATAAACTTTTCCTCTTCTGAATTACTTTTGCAAAAATTATGCTCTTTAATTTTTTTTTCTTAATTTTATTCAGTTTCATTTGTGTCATAGTTTTACACATTAACAGGAACAACTCTACCTATTATACCAATGTTTAAGCCTTGTAATGTATTCATTCATAAAGGTTAGTGTTAGATGTAATTTTTGTACGAAAAACATATACAATTTAATTTCATAAACAAGAAAGAGAACAGAATCGTTACCATACCCGATGAGTCATGATTTGAGTATTCATACAGTTTTCCCCACGTTCCATTGGTCTCCTTCCAGATGATCACCTTGCGGTCGTACCCACACGAGGCGATCAGATTGCCAAACATCGGATGACCCCAGGCAAGCTGCCAAACTGGGCCATCATGGCTGTTAAATGTAAAACAAGGGACAAAATTTTCACAAAACCAGGTTTTCAATTTGAAAAAAAAGTCTCATAAAGGGAGACAACTCAAACTGAACTGATTGTTTAAATTAACCCCCTTTGTTTCAAAATAAATCTATTTTTAGTCGTGGCGACCTTGACCTTGGAGATATTGACGTAATTCTTTCGTGTGACACACCGTCCAATAATGGTGAACAAATGTGCCAAATGATTTTAAAACCTCACAATGAACGACAAAGTTATGGCACGGACAAGCTTGTTTTGCCCACCCGCCAGTCGACATTCGCCAATCTAATAACCAGTTTTTTTCCATCCAAAAACCTGATTAAAAATATATATTAGCCACGCCCTAATGCCTATGAAAACAAGGCTTAATGTAAAGTATCGTCCCAGATTCACCAGTGCAGTCCACATTTCTGTATGTTGGTTTAGAAGAGACTATGTTTTAACAAATATTTCCAAAGAAGCGGAAAAAGTTGTCCCTGATTAGCCTATGCAATATTCACATGGCTATCTCTGGCAACAATTTAAACACATTCATTAAGCCCCATTGTCTTAGAGCATGGCTCATAGAAATGGCGCGGCAGAGGCCGACGCGTATCCCCACGCCGCATGTTTGACCCAGGGGCGCCCCAGGGTTGGTAATGGGGCCATGCATAGTTGAGATTGACCGTATTTTCATAAGTTCAGTATCAATAAGAAGTGAATCGGTGTCAAAATGAAGAAGTTATAGTAAAAGGCAATTTTGAGTGGGTGTGGCCTATGTGGGCGAGGCGCCCCAGGGTTGGTAATGGGGCCATGCATAGTTGAGATTAACCGTATTGTCATAAGAGTAGTTCAGTATCAATTTGTAGTGAATCGATGTAGAAACAAAGAAATTATAGTAAAAGGCAATTTTGGGTGGGTGTGGTCTATGTGGGCGGGGCGCCCCAGGGGTGGTAATGGGGCCATGCATATTTGAGATTGACCGTATTGTCATAAGAGAGGTTCAGTATCAATTTGAAGTGAATCGGTGTAGAAATGAAGAAATTATAGTAAAAGGCAATTTTGGGTGGGCGTGGTCTATGTGGGCGGGGCGCCCCAGGATTGGTTATGGGGCCATGCATAGTTGAGATTGACCGTACTTTTATTAGAGATGATCAGTATCAATTTGAAGTAAATCGGTGTAGAAATGAAGAAATTAATGTAAAATAACATAACAAAATTAGTGAAAATCTCTGACACGGCCCCACCCCAACCCCCATAACTTTTGACCCAGGGGTCAGATGAAAATTCCAAATAGTGCAGGGTCGCACATATGCTCATAGCTACCATGTGTGTAAGTTTCAAGGTTCTAGTGCTTATAGTGTAGGAGGAGATAGTGGCCAGGACAGACGGACAGACAGACGGCGGAGATAACCACAATATCCCCACGCTTTTCAAAAAGCGTGGAGATAATGAAATACATGTACCAGTATATTGAATATGTGAATACCCATAGGGGAATAACCTGACCAAAAAACTTTCTTATCAAAAGTAATTCATTTTGTGCTCAAGTGTATTATCAAAGATCAATAACAAATATACAATAACACATCACACATTCAATTTATAAAGCCATTAAAAATGGTGTTATTCTATGTTCTCTACTACAACTTTATCTATATTTAGTACAGTTCACCATAAGTTTTGTATTAAATAATTTGTGACTTAGGGTATTCATGAATAATCAGTTTACATTTAAAAGAACAAAATTAGTTTTAAACGAGACACAATAATTTTTTAATTGAAATCATGCACATAAATTCATAATGTCTTACAATAAATAGCCTCCAAAAACGTTGAACTAAATTTGAAACATTAAGAAATGTTTAAGAAAATTTTAAAGAAAAATACAAACAAACCAATGTCAACTGAGTTTGCAAGACTTCTTACCCTCGTAGGTCTGTGACGGACAGACGCACATCAATACAATATCCTCACTTTTTCTCCGAAAAACGTGGGGATAATAATATTTATATAACATCTTCATATTGGTTTAATAACATATACCAATCATAATAAGTTCAAATAGATTCAAGCATTAATGGATGTAATTACAAATGTATTTCTTCTTGTTTCATACATTTCCTAATGAAATTCTGCTTTGTTTACATTTTAAAAGTGCAAAAGAGCAGACGCCATACAATATGATTGGTTGTCTGTTTCACGTCCGTGCAGGAGCGGACGCCATTTCAAAGTCGTTCTTTGTGTGAGTCTACATCTCAAAACGGACTGACCTACTTGCGTTTGCGCGGACATGAAAGAGATAACCAATCAGAGCCAGGCTTTTAAATACTGTCAACCAATGAAAACGCCGCTTTTTAACAGCTTTAGGCAAGACATTGTCCATTTAATTTTTGAATAGATAAGTACAGATATTTGTAAACCAATAGATTTTTATTGAAGCACCGCATCAACACTGCAATGTATTGTTGTATTATAAATGGTACAGCCCTGTAAAATCGGGCTGACCATCTTATAGTCGTTTTCAGCTTCTTAAACGTAGAGTTTTATGTTAAGCAGTGTGCTCGGGCAATGGTTTCTAACCAAGTCCCGAGGGTAAACAACCCCATAATGATGAATGTTTACATGTTCAGTATAGAAAAAACACCTGCTAACATGAAAACTTTGGATTAAATTATCAAAATAAAAACAATGTTGCAAACTGTGATTATATTAATTGGTAAGTATCAGTTTAAAGACGACGTTTTGTTCGTCGTAAATCAACGAGTTTTCTATACAACTACTTCTACAACCACGTGGGGATCGATCTATCTTGGTTGTTTTTTTAATGGTATATTATATATATATAAATAAATATATGTACTTGTAATAAATGTAATTTTATTTGAAAATCAGGAAGTCAAACAAAGTTAAATTGATCGTTATGTCGTAAAACACGGAGTTTTCCCGCGTTGCCAACGCCAAGGGCCGCCGCGTCGGCTTATCAATTTTGCTGATCGTTCAACACGGCGTCCCAAATCATGCAAACGCCGCGTATCGAGAAATTTTCTTAATCTCCCCCGGCATTACTGCATTCGGCGTATGGAGGGAAATTGGGTAAAAGGCGTGGAGTGTACTGTAGGTGTTATCTAGATACACATGCATACCAAATATGAAGCAATATCTGAAGGGACACAGTAGTTATGAGCCTTTTTCGAATCTTAGTCGCAGATTTCGAAACCTAAAAACTGACCCCAAGTTCAAGGTCAAGGCCACAGGGGTCAAAATTTTTGTGCGCATGGAAAGGTATTGTCCAGATACACATGCATACTAAATATGAAAGCAATATCTGAAGGGACACAGTAGTTCTGAGTCTTTTTCGAATCGCAGTCGCAGATTTCAAAACCTAAAAAACTGACCCAAAGTTCATGATCACAGGGGTTAAACATTTTATGCGCATGGATAGATGTTGTCTAGATACACATGCATACCAAATATGAAAGCAATATCTGAAGGGACACAGTAGTTATGAGCCTTTTTTGAATCGCGGTCCCAGGAAAATCTCTGACCCGGCCCCGCCCCAACCCCCATAACTTTTGACCCAGGGGTCAGATCAAAATTCCGTCACTGTCACCGTCGCACATATGCGTATAGCTACCATGTATGTAAGTTTCAAGGTTCTAGTGCTAATAGTGTAGGAGGAGCAGGTGGCCAGGACGGACGGACATCACCACAATATCCCCACTTTTTCTCCGAAAAGCGTGGGGATAATGAATGAATAACTGACTGATAGACAGGCCAAAAACAATATACCCCCGATCATTCGATCCGGGGGCATAAAAATACAAACAAACCAATTTCAACTGAGTTTGCAAGAAGTCTTACCCTCGTAGGTCTGTGATAAGTCGTTGTTGTCCCCCTTTCACGTCAAACACCTTGATAGATCTGTCAGAGGAGCAGGTAGCAAGCTTCGTACCATAGTAATCCAACTGGGCATCATGCTATAATACAAATGAGACATGCTCTGGGTAAACTAGTCTGAATGAATGTGCGTAAAGTTTCATCCTAGATTAGCCTGTGCAGAATGGGATGACACTTTCTGCCTTATTTGGAATTTTCATGAAAAAGAGACTTCCTTTAAACAAAATCAGAATAATAGCGGAAAGTGTAGTTCATATTATCATTATAATTATTATCTTAACTCTAGTTATATCAATTTATTACATAATATTTTACTTTTACTGTGTTTTAATATTGTAGCCGGTATTGTTTTATTGCTTAAGTTACTTACAGCATTATTATTTATATCACACATTTTAAGATCATTAATCCTTTAATTAATGCTGCATAATATTATCAATACCTCTTATTTGTTATCAATTTTATGTACATATATATGTTTTGTACAACGCCATTGAATATAATTATATAAAAAGGCGTTTCATCAAATTAGCAAGTTTAAAAGTTTCAAGTGTAGTTCATGATTAGCCTACGCTGACTGCACCAAACAGTCAACATGAAAATATACATAATCAGGTACAAAAATGGTTTGATTTGATGGTAGCTCAACATTTGTTCATTTCAGTTTAGATATTTATTTTGATATACATGAAAGAAATCCAATTAAAATTCTTAAAAAAACAACGTTTTCTTGTGTTTAGAATGTTGAATTAATCATTAAAGTGAAAATTCACCTACAAATCTTCGATACTATATACATACTTTGGGAATAGCATAACTTACAATCATATCTTCATGTGCTGTATCTATGGAGTTTAACACTGAAACCTGAAATTAGATTAATATGTATTTAGTTACAGATTGTGTGAGTTGACAGAATGCTTCAGTTAACCTTTGGTTCCCTCTGCAGACTCTGGTGAAATATAAATATAATGAAAAATCATGAATTTATTACAAAACACATGTAAAGTTTTTAGAATGCATAATGTTAACAATTTTGTCAAAAGTATGCTAACTACAGGGTTTTTATCTGATTTTGGGGAAAGGGCTGGCCTTTTTTGAGGGGAAGAAAATCGCGCAAAATGCAGAATTTTGGGGGGAAAAATCACGCAAAACTCCCGATTTTGGGGAAAATAAGGAAAGTCTAAATAATCAATTTAACATATTTTACTGTTTTTAAAACAAATTAAAGGTAACAGATAATTTAAGTATGCAATATGTTCTATTTTCTTCACTGGATCAGGTAAACTTATGTATTTAAAGTTAAAAAAAAAAATATAATTTTTTTTTTTTTTTTTAGGGGAGGGGGATTAAATCTGGGGGAAAATTCTGCTGAGGGGAAAAAATCCGAGGGGAAAGGGCCGTTTTTCGGCAGGTCACAAAGAAGAAAAAAAACACCTGAATTAAGTGTTAAATTATCCATCCGTGACTCCGTCCAATTATGCTGTCTTTAAAAGCCAGTGCTTACTGTAGTAAAAATCATTGTTGACATGTTTCAAAGATGAATGTTGACCTGTTATCAAATTCTGAGCAAATAAGACATCTGAAATACTAGCCAGACCAGGAGACCCATTTCAGATAAGTCAGCGTGGTGTCCCACCTGCGTAAGCATTTCAGCAAGCGAGCGGGGTGACAGCGATTTAATTATGGGTAATGACGCACTTCCATTGCATGAGAAAATGGCTAGAGTACAGTCGATTGGTGTATAGCGGATTTTAGTGAGTAACGGATAGGTTAAACGTTTTTTGCAAAATACTTTTATTTATGTTAAGATTTAAAGTTTTCTATGAATTGAATACAAAAAGCCTATCATTGTTAAGTCGATTCATGTTTTTGTTGACGTGTGTCAATGTTTTCAACTGTTTCTTTTTTCGAAAGCAAAACAAGGTCACGTTATGTACGCACCGTTTTTGTGGCGACAGGAAAAGTGCAGACGAATGGTTTCTTGAATTTTGCAGATTTTGTTTGGTAAACATAATGTTCATTGATGTAATATTTTAGTCTTATGTGTCCTTTACAAAATTAAGAATGCTCAGAAACCAAATTGATGCATACCATATAAAATAAGCATGAAAGCTGCAACTCGGGATTTAGTGAATAACGGACATGTGGTGACCCATATTCAGGAATGTGGGGATTGTCTCAAAATAAATATAAACTCAATTGAAGTTGTCCAATACTCATGTGGTTAGCCTGTGGCTATGATATTAATTAGTGAAAACATCATTTTTAATGAAAAATAATCAAATTATAACGAAAAATTGATTTCTTTGAAAACATATTTTTCACTTTCAAATCTATATATATAACAAGGTATTCAACTCAAAATGACCTGAATATAGGGTGCATTGTTTTAAACAGCCATTACTTCATCAATTGTGCAGCGATTTCCATGAACTTGGTCTTATTAAACGCAGAAATGAATTTCCTTTCTGGAAATGTACATATATGGCAATTATTTTTACAAATGCTGTGTCAAATTTTAAGAAATAACACGATACACATGTAATCCGATAAAGACCTAAGCGATCCGGTAATGACTGAATCAGTGTACCATGAAATTCGCGCTGTAAACAAATAATATTTTTTGGAAATTTAAAACTGCTGGCATGTTTCAATAGGAAAGACATGTGTCTATCTAGTTTTGATTGTTTAATTACTGAATGCATGGTGTTTACGTTGAAATGAGACTCGAAGTCCTTAGCTATCCATTATACACCAATGGACTGTAGAGATTTTCCTTGTCAATATCTACATACATAGTCGAACTATCTTTTTTTTAAGAAGACATTTTGTCAGAAGATTTTTACTGATTAAGTAGTAATTTCATTTTAATAAACAACAAGTAACTAAAATTGTGTGACAACGGATAGTTGATAGAGGCATTGCCATCTACTCCTATAAATATGAGGTCGATTTACATCGACCTCATATCGTTTAACGTTATTTTGCAATAGCATCGTTCCGACATGAATTCATGTCGGAAGCTTTAACGGCATCAAATTCATATAACAGCACAGAATAATCATGCAATAAATTATTAAACATAAAATATAAACATTATTTTACTTATTGCATTAGAAAAATGTTTATACAAACTTACAAGTAATGATAGTCCAGACCTTAAAACACTACCACTGTTCAAATTCCATATTGTTGCCATATAGCACTGTGTAAATTGAAAGTTGCATAAAGTTACCTCATTGGTCGGTTATAAATACATTGTTTCTCTATATATAGTATTCGATTTAGACGAAAATAATAATTTAAGTGGAATGTCATATTAGTTTTCCATTAAAACTTTGATCTTGCCGTGTGTGTTTATGGACGTTAATAATTATGTTATACTTATTTTTGTATTTCATTAAGAATTAGAACGTGTAGCCCTTTTTGTTAACTGTTTTTAGCAAACGATTCGCGGCTTAATAAGACACGGAAAATAGTTAAAGCGACACTTTCATTTAAAGGTTTAATGTGAACAATATTAAATGAAACCTTCTTTGGTATTAATATATTTTATTGACATGTTAAATTCGATACTTGAAAAGGTGTTTAGTCTTTAAAAAGATGTCGCTGATATTGTTAATTTCAATAACTGTTAATATGCTTAATGTTGTATAAGAAATTGAATAGTTTCACTGAGTTGTATTCCCGCCTAAAATCCGATATCGTAAAACGCGCAACGGTTAAGAATAAGGTCTGAATAAGTTTAGGTATTCAGATCCAAATATCAGCAGCTGTGCCAGCTGGGAAGCCCCGTTTTGGCTTTAACAACCGCAAGCGAAACAACATACTTTTTTAAGTCTTGCACTAAGACTCCATGATCACAAGTATAGGTCCCTGCTGTGGCGTATGACACCATAGTGTTATTTAGTATTGGTCGGCACAGTATCTGATCATAAAGAGATAATTGGTTTATGCTGAACACAGGGCAATAAAACCACAGATCTATCAATAAACAAGATTATTGAGATATCTTTTATTGAACACCGTGATAAAAATGCTCAAACCACGGACTCTAGATTACACGGATAAGAAACATGGCAACATTCTCAGAATCATCACTGCTATATGTGTAATCACCTAACAATTCGTCTAAAAATAATTTATATATTTGAGTTGAAGACGATGTACTGTTGTATAAGTCTGAATAAACTATCTGTCTGCCTGTCTAAATCTAAGCCGTCATCGTCCCAGTGAAAAAATCTGATTTTGAATAGTTGGACGTGATGCCCTGATGTCAAAATACGAAATGACCCGCGTAACACCGACCGTGATTTTCAAGAATCTTTAATAAATTGATAATTTAAGGTAAATAACATTTCATATAATTATACATAATTCCCTCGTTGATAATTAACAGCAAACGATGAATGTTTTTGACACCCATTTTATTTCAAGTATGCATGCAAAGCGGAATAAAATCGAGAGGATCCGCTATATACGGTACGCTGTTTCATCATAAATTTATCACCCTTTCTGTGTTATAAACAAGAGCTGAAATAGTTAATTTATTAAGATTTATTTATAATAAGCTTTATTGATATGTTTCGTGAACAAAATACCACAATATATTCCATAAAAAATATAATAATCGTGGCAAAGGAAATTCAATGGCCGGTTTCTAAACAAAAGCATAATCGCCAAGACCGTAGCATCAGTTCAGTGCGTTAGGAACGCGCGCTACTTTCTTCCGCCTTCATTCCTTAATTACTTTCGTTTTTAAACAATTTTTTTCTATCGTATACAGAATTCTATTCTCCTAAGCAAGATGTAATTTTTAAAACTGAACTCCAAATATAAACGCTACAAATTGGTATTAAGTACGAACATGTCAACCGTAAATCTAGATTCTTAAACTCCAAAACGGTAAAATATTTGCAAAAGTTTAAGTTATAACTCGCCGGGCTGTCGAAATCAGAAGAACACTACAAATTGGTATTAAGTACGAACATGTCAACCGTAAATCTAGATTCTAAAACTCCAATACGGTATGATATTTGCAAAAGTTAAAGTTATAACTCGCCTGGCTGTCAAAATCAGAAGAAAAACTTAATATATGTTTATATATCTGTTTACTACGTAACGTAAGCTTTCTAATGATATATAATTTGTCAAAATCGGCCGAGAAATGAAACTATAATTCAACAAAAGACGTGAGGGGGTACATCAAAATGTATAACCTCGGCGCTTCGCTGTACGCTAATTGTACAAGATCGATAGCCACAACACGGTAAAACGCGCGGTGGTAAAACATAAAATGTGTATTTCTTGTGTTTATCTCGCTATAAATCCAATAATAACAACGGGAGTATACTAAAACGTATATTTTTTGAAAGAGGAATTAATAAGCAACAAGATAACGTATAAACCAATAAAATCGGATGAATAGTTTTTGCATAAGATTGAATTTACTACAGTAATGGTCAAATACTCGATTCATCTCCTATCAATATACACTCCGTGATACAACTGGTAGTTTAAACACACACATATAGGTTTCATTTAATTAAAAAGTACAGAAAGCTAAAAAGTGATGTGGTTTGTTGTACAACAACAATTGGTTTTGTGTAACCTATTCAAAAAATAATTTCGTTCAAGATAATTCAATGTAATTCTATAAACGACAAACACACTTCGTGTGTTGTGTATGTTTATTTTTAAACATGTACATAAGTGGTTTAAAAGCACAGTTTTTACACATTAAAGAGGTAATCGCTCACATTTATGTCTAATTAATGATAATTTTATGCATTAGCAAAGATTTAACGAGAAAAACTGAAGTTTAAGTTGAACTCAATTTGCTACAGGAAAACGACGGTAGCCGTTTAGACGTAAGCGGGGTAGCTTACGTCTAATTATTTGGACTACATTGCCATCCAGCGCCTGTGATCAACTGTTCTAAAATGGCATTAATTTAAATCCACCTTTTCTACCTTACCTTTGCCGAAAGACTCTACAACGAAAACATCCAGATCCAGAATGTATTTCAGGATAATCAACGAGTTGATTGTGGTCATCAACCGGTAGAAGTATAATTTTGCCCTATAATTTTATTTCGCCGGCTCACATTCCCCACCCACTTTTTTACTATGCACACAGCCAACATTTGACAATTTTCAAAGAACAAGCGACTCGCAATCTCACTTACCATGGTTGTGTCTATTGACTTACAAATACGTGAGTATTATCTTTAATTAAAAGCTGTTTAGGTAATGTCGCTTTCGACGTATGTTTATCTGTTTTGGTCAATTTTGACGTGGCACAACCAAATGCACCTTTGCCACTGAAGATTTCTATCCAAAAGCTATACCCTATTGTATTTTTAGGCTGCACACAACTAAACTACCATGTGCATGAACTCCTATTATATGCTCGCTCTGATGCTCGTTCGCCATTGCATTATGCAATGTACATCTTGAGCTAACGTAACTAGATATAGTTTGAAAAACAACATACATAATGTCCTTTACCAACCTTAGATAATGCTGGTTATGGTTGATGCGAATACAGGTCTCCTTCATTTTTTTTACAAAATGTGTAACATGATCCAACATATCCCGAAAGTACTCAGTCTTCAAGGTCCACAGCACAAAGTCAGAAAAAAATACATGTCCTAAAAATATCTTAACCTTCCATACAAAACCTTGATAATTGCATATGACAATTATATCATTGCGGGTGTGATTTCCACAAAGTTACGTTAAATTCCAGTCAGTTCATAGTTTAAATTGAACGTGACCATGACCTGTTACCGATCAATTTGGTAGTTGCTCATGACCATCGCTTAAGTGCTAATTATTCGGCAGGGCAGTTTTAAGTCGCTCCTTTGCAGATTTTTACTTCCGCAGCATATTTTATGGTAGCAATAGCCTCATCATTGGATGCCTTAACAGTAAGTTTTGCCCATCCAGCCGCACCAGTTATGCTTACCAACAGTGGTCCACTTGTCAACATTTGTATGTGATAGGCGTAGTGTCTATAAACCGGTTGCTGTTTTATCAATTCATCAACAATGTGTAACATTGAAAACACATGAGCTAGGCTTTCATGCATCACTTAACAGTTATTATGACTGAAAGGAAAAGAGGAAATACCAGTTGACTCGCCTATATCGCGTCTACGAGCAGTATTGCATTTCTTAGATATTAACAATGCAAACACGTCAAACCATCTACACGTTAAATACCTGCAGTATGCAAATCTCAATCCAGCAGCGTCAAGACATTTAATACTCTTCGCCAATGACATCAGCAGCAATCAGCTACTTGAAGAAACGTTTCTAGCCACGCAGCCTGACAGCTTTTGTAAGATGAACAAAATATTCACATTTCTACGAATGTATCTTGGACACCGGGTTCTAACGCTTATTAAAACCTTTAGCAATAATTACATACTTTAATGATTACCCTTTTTTCTTTATTACCTGCTTTGTTCAGTTATGTGCCCCCGTTGTACATATTTTTCTTACAATTTGGAAATAAATATTCGATCTCTCTAGAAGAAGTAGAATAAATTGAACGTTTGTGTTTGTTGTGCTCGATTGGTCATGTGCGGCTCGGGTACTACTAAAATGTACCTCGGGTACTCGAAAGTATACTTAAATGTAACCCGGGTACGGAAAATATACTTAAAGTATCCGGGAATTCTAACGCTAAATTTCTCGTTGTCGGCTTATTTTTGACGATGCTGCGAAGCAGCTCGTCTAAGTTCCTCATACAATGAAGAAATTCTTCACAATGGCGATCTATGTAAAAGACCGAGCCAGTCCGATTAAGATAGCTCATTTTTTCTAATCTGCATACTTCGCTGATTATCATTGATAAAGGTATAGGAAGCTCAGCTATAAATAGGACAGCATATTCTGTAAAAAAGATTTAATAATAGTTTGAAAACGTTAAATTTAAATGAGTTATATTCAATCCATTATATGTTTATAGATCAATGAAACAACTATGCAATTTTCTGTATTGTATTTGACATTCGTCGTGATTCAGTAAATAAATTGCGAATTAAAACGTGTATAATTAACTTTCAACGCGATCATGAGTGTAAAGAGGTCCGTCACCCTCGAGTCGGACGTCTTCCACACTGCTGGGATTGCTGTCATCTCCAAGATGCAGCGGTCTTGTCACACGCTGTTTATCGTCGAGAGTTCGCTGGCCCGGACCTGCCAGAGGTCCCGTATGTAGAGGGACGGGAACAGTAGGACAGCGAGACCACCAGTGTGGAGGACATATGAGGCGGACCTGGGGCTGCATCACGGGGGTGCTTGCAGTCCCAAGAACATCGAGGGGGTGGCCTTAGAGAGGGACCCCGGGACGGCGGTACTCAATACGCTCAACGCACTGGGGAAACCATCTCGGGGATGAAGACGACGGCTGGTGACAACGAGAGTGGCCATAAAGGCAGAACTGTGCGCTGTAGCCCCTTGGCGGAGCTGCGTTCAGACATGAATTTGTCTTGACATTGTCTACTAACAGTGCACATTAAGGTCTCATTGGCCACCGTGCACTGGTCTATTTGGATCTAAATTATATCTTTGGCGAATACCCGGACAGCCGGAGTAAATTTGACCTACTTTGTCTCAAAATTAATCTTTCCCCCCTGAAAGGTCACAGGGGCAGCCTTAATGACCCCGTGAAGGGGCTCGTCTGGTCCTGTAAATAAACTCTGAACAACACACGTATGACATCTTTGAAACTCGCTCTTATGCGTGCTTTCTCATTTTGAATATTTAATAAACTTTTCAAGCAGAAATTACAGAGCCACATCAGTGCACATACTCTGTTTGAGAATTCATTCGTTTGTTGGATATTGTTTGCTGTTTTAAACACATATTAGGTCATATCGTGGAGATTAAGTTAACCTTACCATGTGTTCATGGGCGAACTCACGTATGCAAGTGCTCTTACGACTATGTGCTTAAACCTACTTTCGGGAATCATCATGAAATTATTGCCGTACTCAACGAACAAACATGCCTAAGCTTATTGAATTAGAGAAAAAAAAATAATCAAAAGAGAAATATTATATGTTCATGCACATGGGCATGTGAAATCACGTCCGTACACATAGCATCATTAACTTAGGAAAGGAAACAACGAAATATAACGTTTGGTATGATGTACATGTGAAATTAAAGAGCATGGTGTCATTAAAGAGCATGTCAAGTTTTGAATGTATATGCTGAAACGTAATGTTATAACCTACAAACGTTTTACTGTAACAGAACGTTTTTGTAAGATAAATGGTACAGAAAATACACGTCGAATATCTCTTTAAAGATATTTCTCGTTATATTTGATCGACAATGTAACCCGCCTCCCAGTTTCGCTGAATGGATCAAGTTCCCCAAGGGTACAACTTCCCCGTACACCCAATTTTTTTGTTCGTACCCTACATTTTTCGTACCCATTGTTTTGTACACAATTTATTTTCGTACCCAAATTTTTGCTCGTAACCACATTTTTTTTCGTATTTTTTTATAACCAAATCTTTTTTCGTACCAATTTTTGTTTTGGCATAATTTTTGTACCCAAAATGTTCGTACCCATTTTTTGCCTACCCAAAATTTTCGTACCCACATACACAATTGTGGTGATGTAGATAAACTTAAATAGATGCTTTTTATATCAATTCTCTTCAAAAGCATCGTCACACCAGTACTGTCAGTACTTTGATTAAAATTAGTTGTGTTCATAGCTATGCTTATATTCTCCAAAAAATGGCATCAAACTATAGAAACTCCTTACCAAAAGCAAGTTGAGGCCGGTTTTGTTCAAAATTAATTTGTGTTTAGTATTCAGTAGAGCGTTTTACGACATCGGACTTTTGGCGGGAATAAATCTTGAGTACAGTCTGAACTGGCCCGCTACGTGGTAGTATATTTTCAGTACCCGGGGTACATTTAAGTATACTAAGGAGTACCCGGGGTACATGTAAGTACTACCTGAACCGACGATGACCAATCGAGCGCTATACTTGTAGCATAATTCGATCGTTACATTTGTACCGGGTTACTTAGAACTTGTGTGGAGAAGATTTTCGGATGGAATTTAGCACTTTGTTGTTTTCGCTGAATAAGTTTGTGAAGCCATGAGACAAAATTTTGAACTTGGATGAAGTGGTTTTTAAATAGTGCAATATTGGACTTGGCATAGTTTGAATCAATCTGATTAATAACTAAGTAAGTTTAATTTCGAAGGGAGTACACAACGAAATATTACCGAAAATAAAATTGTGAACTTAACATTTTTGATGAAGCGCACTTTCAGACTTAGAATATGATAACATAGTTGTAAAAAAGTTTGACATATGGGAAATTATTTGTTTTAAGGAGGTGTTAAATGTTGACAGGAAACTAAATCCGAAAAAGTAACATTAAAATATATTTTATCTATTGAGGTCTTATAGAACTTATGTCATTCCTTTGTCTATTGAAGCTCATTTTTATGAAAAATGGTGTCAATTGTAGTTATAAAGGAAATTTACTTTAAAAAAATTTACCTTCTAGGATAACATTGCATTACAAACTGTTTAAACTTAATTTCCCCCTTTATAGCATATTTTGAGCGTGTTTAAAAAACTTATAATAACAATAACGGTTATTACAAGAATAATTATAAATAACACGATAAGTTTTGTTTTCATCAGTTCATCATCATCATCATCATCATCATCATCATCATCATCATCATCATCATCATCATCATCATTATCATCATCATCATCATTATCATCATCAACATTGTCGTATTCGTCATCATCATCATCAGCAGCAGCAGCAGCAGCAGCAGCAGCATCCTTCTCCTCCTTGTCATCATCATCATCATCATCATCATCATCATCATCATCATCATCATCATCATCATCATCATCATCACCATCATCATCATCATCATCATCATTATCATTATCATCATCAACATTGCCGTATTCGTCATCATCATTATCATCATCATCATCATTATCAGCAGCAGCAGCAGCAGCATCCTTCTTCCTCCTCGTCATCATCATCATCATCATCATCATCATCATCATCATCATCATCATCATCATCATCATCATCATCATCATTATTATCATAATCGTCATTGTCGTCGTCGAGAAATGAGAAAAGATAACACAGAGATCCTCCAACAGTCAGGTCTTTTGTGGGCTGCTGGGAGTAGCTCATCCATGGGAATTGACATCCACTCTTTCTTTTTGTCCATCAAGCTTTTCTTCTGACATCCTCGTCGGCGACCTCCCTCTAGCGTTGCCTTGAGCACAGTCTTGCACAGAAAGTAGTGCCTAGTAACGTGTCTAAACCGAGCTAGATGTCGTCGTGTTATGGTCGGCAAGAGGGTTTCTTGTTGGCCATCAAGTGCTGCTGTCATGTTCCGGACAAACTCGTTGATCTTGCGCTTTAAGAAGTAAATGCGGAGCAGTCTTCGTAGACAATTGTGTAAAAAGGCATACGTTCTATGTCCGCGTGAAGTGTCCAGGTCTCGCAGTCGTATAGTAAGATGGATGCTACGAGGGACTTGTATAGTATGTGCTTCCTAATGATGACTGTGCAATTGAAGATTTGTTACACTGTGCTCCATCTCTGAATCCAACCTGCTCTCCCGCCCCACAGTTCCCCGGCCTTTCTTTTCAGTCTGTTGAGCATAATTTGAAGTATGCTTTCGTTGGAATTGCTGATGAGGCTTATGGTGCGATAATTTTTGCACAGCCCTTCGGTAGGGGAGACAACCAGAGGCTGGTTGCACGGCTTCGGCCACTTCTTCTCCTCCTTGATCTTCTTCCATAGTGACGCCATTGTTTCAGCCATTGCCTCTCCTCCGTGCTTATTTAATCATCCCGGATAGAACGTTGTCCTCTCCCGTAGATTTTCCTCCCTTCAGACTTTACAATTCCATCTCCACATTTGCCTTAAGTATCAAAATACTTTTATTGTCGGCTTCTGGTCTGGAATCGTTCTGAAGGATACTGCGTTCTGGTTGAAGAATTCGGTTAACCTGTTCAGGACTGCGGCACGCTAGGTCAAAAGGTTCCCTTCAGTGTCTGCTATAACATTGACGATGGGTTGAATGGCTTTATGAGAGAATTGAGAGTGATTTAGTGTCTTTGTTATTGTTGCCTTTGGTAATCTCGTTGTCAATGTTGATGCATCGCCCCTCAATCCAGTCCGCCTTGGCCTCCTCTGTCATCTTCTTCCTAACTTTCCTGATTGCTTTTTTGTATTCTGTCATAGAGTCCTGGCTGGTTTATTTCTCATGCCTTATCTCTCTTCTTTTGTCGTAGATATCCTTGATATCGTTAGTCAACTATGGCTTATTCTTCATTCTATCTTTCTATTTGACTTCTTCGGCAGCTGAAATCATGGCTTTATTGTTGTTGTTGGTGTTAATGTCATTGTCTGCGATATTCATTGCTGCAAACTTTCCAACTTTCGGCTTTCTCTGGATTTTTCAGTTTTAAAATCTTCTTGTTCTTTAGCTCCAGCTTCATGTTGGTTAGCGCTAAATCATGTTCACTGCCGATGTCTGCTCCAGGAAATGTTATTTGTTTGCCTTGTTGATGTTAGACTTGACTTGCGGGCGCCAGTATTCAATCGATCTGGTTTTGTACTTGCCCGTTTGGAGCATGCCAGGTCGCAGCGTGTTGGTCAGGTTGAGTTGGTGGCTTCTAGCGAATTCAAGAAGGCTCAGCCCTATGTCGTTGGTATCTCTTCTGTCTTGGTATACGTCTGATCCAACAATGGCGTTCCAATTGCCTTGGACGATGTGGATGTCTTTCTTCGGGACCTTGACTATGATGCGCTCTTACTCTTTATAAAAAATGTTCGATCCCCTCGTCTTCGTAATCAAATGTTTTGGTGCATAGACCTGGATGATGGTACTGTTGTAAGGTCTAGCTGAGATAGGATGGAGATGAGCCTGCTGGAGGCAGAGTCGCAACCTATGACGCTGTTGACTCCCTCCTTTCTAACGATGAAAGCAACCCCGTTGCGATGTTTGGAATCCACCCCGTTGAACCATATCATGAACACTTCGTCCGTTGATGTTTCCCCGAAGCATAGCCACCTGTTTTCAGCTAGTCCGATGATATCCCAGTGGTAACACTTTCGTTCGTGAGTCAGTTCATGGATCTTCGCACAAGCATTGAGTGTTCTTACGGTCCACGTCTCTATGGTTGTTCACTGTGTTGCCATCTTGATAAATGGGTTTGTTCCAGTAGCTAACTTGTCGCATCCATCATAGAGACTTGCACATTTACCTGATAATTAATCAAATGTCAATCAGCCTTTTAAATAGTTCGCTCACGGAAGTTGCCTTTTTGAAATTGAAAGCAAGAGTGTTTACGCCATTAACTGACCTAAATTAAGTAAGTATAAAGCAACATTAAGAACATAGTTTACAAAATATCCATAGAAAATGTGAAAGGATGCTGGTTGAAATTGCAAGGTAAAATAGAGGAAAAAAACACCACTGTTTGAAACATAATAACATATATAGATAAAATACAACCGTTAGATTGTACGTTAGATAAACTTGATATAGTTTATCAATAACAATTAGTTTAATTATCAGACTACGTCAATGTGTGATGGAGAAAATATGCTTGTGGCATAACATTCCCTATCTTGGACCTTATCAATGCTGTCACGGAGATGAAATACTATGCATGAAAACAGCTGCTTTGTCAATAAGAGAACATGCTAATATTGGCGGTAGTATGGATAGTGTTTGCGTTAAGATTATGCATACAAAATGTCAAAATAAAATAATTTATTACAAATACTATGATCATTGTCCGTTACATGTGTTTAATAGCAAATCTGTATCATTTTTTAAAATGTTTATGTAAAACAAAATGAATGATTAAACGTGCAGTATATTATGTCATATATTTGATAAATTTTCGTCAAATCTCGTCATATGACTGGTCATTTTTATTGTTCTACTGAATGACAAAATGAATGCAAAAATTATCCAAAAAGTGGCTTTGCATTATACAATCAAAATCTCTCAGTAATCAAATATTTCTTATGCAAATATTTTGTTATTTCTCTAGTAATCTGATTGCGTCAATTAATTTATGTTCCGTCTGTAATTTCAAATTCCGCCTGTAACATAATTTCCGCCCATAATTTGAATTTCCGCCCAACCACATTAACATATTTCGCCACAATCTTGATGAAACAAGCTCAGAGTGTTTATCTTAAAATATCTAGGTGTGGCTCGAATTAAAATTACGTGTGTTCAAAAACTAGCAATTTAAATCGCAGGAAACCTAATTATCACTATAGAGGCAACATTAATTCAATCTTAATAACACTTAGTCAGAATGTATAACTTTAGCATACATAGGGCGAGCTTGAATCTGAGTCAACAGCGTCCAAAAACTTTGTCGAAAATTTAAATTTAAGAAACACTTTATTATCCCAGTGGATGCCACATTTAGAACAAAATCTTGATGAAAATTAAGGCGAATGTCTATATTTTTTATATCTATACCAAGATTAAATCTGGGTCACATGCATTTCAAAACCAACATCCCGGTCGATTCTTAGAAAAAAATGTAATCACTCTTGAGACCACGCTTGTGAAATTTAAACATGGCATGTATATATCTTTGTAAATGTTGTTACCCAAGTTTATTTCATAATTTAGACATTGAAATTCAAGCGAGTGGCATAGTGACATGAACACAGTTGTCTTGGTATGATGATAAAGTGGCTGTTTTCTTTCGTAAATCCATCATGACCATATCTTAAATAGACACTGCAATCAAACAAACAACTACCAAAACTATTAAAGGGGCCTTTTCACAGATTTTGGCAAGTTTTGAAGTTAAATATTAAAAGCTCCTGTAAAAAATCAAAGATGAAATTTAAAAAAGGAAAAAAAAGTAGCCCGCAGCAGGGCTTTAACCAGTGACCCCCGGAATCCTGAAGTAAAAACGCATTAGCCAACTGAGCTATCCTACCAAGCATACATAAGATTCGTATTTTATACGTTATATAAGCAATCTTCGTAGTTTCACAAATTTAAACGACAACAAAAGAACTCTTCAAATTATTCAATCGTTTCGCGTTGCAATGCTTTATAATTTTTAGGATTTTAAATCGTCAAAAGATGCATATAATGGCTATATTAGACCATGTCAAATGTTCAGTAATACTGTTTCCTCAAAAATATTATAACTAAACCGAAAATTTGCGAATCTGAAACAACTTTTTTCAATAGTGTCAATTTACCAAACCGTGAAAAGATCCCTTTAAAAAAAGGGATAATGAAAAACATTTCAAGCGTCCTTTGAGACAATGACCTACGCATGGTCACAATTTGGTTATAATAAGTACTATATTATTATTAAAATACCGCCATGCTCGACACACTTATGGATAGGACGAATTCAAATGATTGACAACGAAACGTGTTCAACAGGTTTTATTGCATTGGGTTTAATATTATTATCTTAATTAAGTCAAAAGAAATACAGACATGTATCATAATGCGTGATAACTATTACAAGACATGAAACTAAAACTGAGGAATGGAAAATTAAAGCCATCCTAAAACACAATTTGTGTACTAAGTTGATACATATAAATCAAGATAAAAGCATCACGCCTTATAAAAACCATTCACTGTCAGCTACATAGAGATAAATAACATTGTGCAAGTGTTAATTGTTAACATATATACATCTCGACATATATTCCTGACTAGGCATCGCATTTACAACTATATCATCTGTCCCATGTTCAACTTCCCGTCACACCGGAGAAAATTTATTGTTCAAATGTGATTTTATATCTTGGTTCAGTGTAGTCTGTTTTTTTAGCACTTTTTGCACTTTTTATAGCAATATTTTAAAAAAATACCAAAATAACTGGCATACAGTTGTAATCAATTTGGCAACGTACTTGTAAACACAGAAATATACCAAACATGACTCAATAAACACTACTATAACTATTGATGTTATAAGACATCCAAGAGGAATGTCTGGGTACAGCCTGGCCCAGCCTGTCTGTAAGCCTAGGTTTTTGGCTTGCATTAACCATATACAAAGTGCTTTGATTAATACATTATATACTGAAGACGTGATACATTTTTTGCATGGCTTTTTTACAGCTTGGTACCACCGTATCCATAAAATTAAAATTGAACCTAGCAAATATAATGTACAATATGTACAAAAAAAGTACCAGTCACACTCACTATATAAAAAACCTCTATGTTTATTTTGGAAGCACTGTTTGAAAAGCGGTAAAAAACTCTTAAAACGTTCTACATCGTATATAACTGCTATGCAAGACAATACAGAAAAGACATATACAACCGTCGTTGCTGATAATAACACTATATCAACAAATTCCTTGCTGACTATATATTTACGGAAACATCCCTGGATTTTGTTTTCCATTGTTGGAAGCTCGGCTATATTTTGTGTTCCATATGTAACATCTGCCCAGATTATAATTACGTTCGTTCGATGAGCACGTTAGAAACAGTCAGTTAGAAAAAGCGCCCTTTTTAAATGAACGTTTTACTTTTGAGGCTGAAAAACTTCTATCGTGTCGCCAAATATGATCGTCCAAACCGGTCAGACCGCAATACATGATGGCTACACTGAAATAATTATTTGCAATAAACAATATTTGAGAAAACATTACAAACTATATACTGTAAAAATCAATAACAGTATGTTAAGATAAAAATTCAGTGAATTAGTAAGTGCGAGCAAGCTAGCGATTAAAGTAAGTAGTATGTAAAGTGAGTGAGTTAAGTAGTGAGTGAGTGAGTTAGGTAGTGAGTGAGTGAATGAGTGAGAGAGCGAGCAAGCTAGTAAGAAAGTAAGTAAGTAAGCAAGCAAGTAAACAGCAACCAAGAAAGCAAGCAAGTAAGCAAGTTAGTAACTAAGAAAGCAAGTCAGTAAGCAAGTAAGTAAGCAATCAGATAAGTAAGCACGTCAGTTAATAAGCAAATAAGTTAGCAATCTAGTAAGCAAGTAAGTAAGTAAGAAAGAAAGAAAGAAAGCAAGTAGACAGGCAAGACGTAAGTATGTACGTATGTTAGTAAGCGAGTAAACTAGCGATAGTGAGAGAGAGAGGGGGGGGGGGCGTGAAGTTGGAGGGAGGGAACAGAGCAAAGAAGCAAGACAGTAAGAAAAGCGGAGGGAGGGAGAAAGGGAGCGAGAAATGATGCTAGGAAGAAATCGAAGAAGGAAGTAAGCGATGGAGGAAGGAAGCAAGGATTGGAGAACGCAAGGAAGGAAGCAAGTAACAAATGGATGAAGAAAGAAAGCATGGATGGAAGGAAGCAAGTATGGAATTATGCTGTATTGCTACAAGTCTTACAAGTTCCGTAAATGTTTCGTTTGAAGAGCTTTATCGTTGCGAATTAATATTTGATAAATTCTCCGTCTAATTTTATAAATCGTAAAAACTAGTCAATAACGTTTACACACAACAACATGGCAAAGTCACGAAACTAGATGATTTTCTTAAGACTGTGTTTTGAATGTAATTAAAATGATTGCACAATCCAAAGTTAGGTGTGTTAGTAAGCTTTCTACGAACATAATTTTACTTCAATTATTCTATCCATACTAAAGTTATGATGCGGAAACAGTTTGTCTATTTTAAATTTTAGTGAACGTGACCTTGATCAAACTGGATCTAAGTGCAAATTAGGTCTGAATGTAAGCTTCGAGCATGCAGGCCGTTTTAATAATACCAAAAATAAACACTGGAGTTATGGAGAAAAAACCAGCATGTCTAGTTTTAGTAACAGTGTCCTTTATCTAAATCTGATTTGCTCCCAATGCATTAAAAGTTTGTCTCCAAAAAAAGAGAAACTAAACAGTTTTGCGCATAACCTCCATCCGAACCTATCCAGCGGAAAACACTTTATTATTTTTAATAACATTGCACTTGACATTGGTCCGCCTGGCCTCAAATGCAAGCTACGTCTCTATTTAAGCTTGCTCTTTCTAACGTTTTGTAAAAGTTTATAAAGTTGCTTCGATGCAAAAATATATTGAAAGTTTGTCCAATGCTGGGATCGGTTGCAATAACTTGAACATGGGCCCGACTGGCACCGAGTGCGAGTTCATTAAAGGCTCGTGTAAGCTACCTACACAAAACATTTCGGTGCAATACCAAACTTAAGTTAAAGAACGGAGTCCGTTTTCATTTTTAGGAACATTGACATTTACCCACTGGCTCCATTTGCAATCCAAAGCTACGTCTCCATGCAATATTTATTTATTTTAAGTTTCATCAATATCTGTAAATGAACACTTTTTATCGGAAACTACCTGTTTAGCACCATTATAGTAGAGACCCAAAAGTCGTGTCAATGCGTTAGTATTTTATTTTAATGAAGTTGCCTTTTGTGTTTCGCATCACACTCGAAGCGATACGTCATCACACAAGCCACTCAACTCTTAGAACAATTTACTAGCGTAATATTCCGTATATAGCAGTCAGCAGATTATATCACAAAATACAAGATTTAAAAGAATATTCATATGAACGCTCTTTTAGCAAACAACAACGATTACAACAACGACCAAAACAACACGGACAACTCGCACTACAACAACGACGACACCAACCAAATAACCACGTAAGTCCTTTGGCTGTCTTTTCCGATAGGACGAAATATACAATTTACGATTCCACGACTGATGAGACAACAAGCATTGTGTAAAATCCCCATGAATTCATATTTAAATATAGTTCCAACCAACCTCTTTCTAAAATATAATTTTTAGCCTCCATCCCACAAATGCAAACAATTTTTGTTAACATTAAGATGGTTGAAGAACAAATGCATTCGTTGCACATACGATTTGATCTGTGAACGCCGCAACAACGATATACAAAAACGACGATTACAATGATACACATCAAACCACTATAACCGGCTAAAATTTGCCAATCACATACGGTGTTTGCAAACCCGTTGTTCTTGCCTTTGAAACAGCCCTTAAAAATACAAAAAGCCTCTTTTAAATTCTGGACATCTCCCACAAAACCGATGTAAACCAGTACGTTCACCAAGTACAAAGCAACCATTGTCATAATACTTAATACATGAAAGAGAACAATACAAAAACGGGTTGATTGCAAGGATGTAGAATGGTCAAAGTTGACATCTTCACTACCATTAACACAATCTACGGCAAAATGTTCACAATTTCGTACAAACAAATGGTAAGATTTTGACACTACATCAATGTACAGGGATGATGTTTCAGTTTGTGTTTTTTTAGCATTATTTGTAATATCAGGGTCGTCGCTAACTGATGATCCTGATGATCCAACAATATCTTTTGATATCTCTACCTTCCTTTCATTGTTACTTTGATATTTGCAGCTAAATGTCATTTTAGTTTGCGCACACTTATGATCTAAACCTTCGTTTGTGCTGTCGCTAGATTGCATGAAATCTTTTTGAAAGTCGTTTATTTCACGTGCAGGAGTTTCAGTTTGTGTTTTTTTTTTATTATTTGTAATATCAGGGTCGTCGCTAACTGATGATCCTGATGATCCAAAAATTTCAATTTCAGTTTGCGCACCAGTATGAACTAAATCTTGGTTAGTAAACACGCTCATGGCACGTGTAAGAGTTTTATTGTTGTCGTGTTTTCTTTTGTTATAGTCATATTTAATAATTTTGTAAAGATCCGTCACGGGACTATTTTGTAAATCATGCGATTCGATAAAAAGTGATTTTTTGTCTCTGAAATTGTCAGAATGCTTTTGTGGCACGTCTACAACTCGTATATGTGCTTTTCCGTTTATGCAATTTCCGACCTCTTCTACAATGGCGTGGTGCATAATGAAAAGTTCTTTGTAACCTTGAGCTGGTATCGAAATGTGATCGCCAGGTTTTAAATGCCGAGGATCGTCTTCTTTTGGATTTTGAAACTGCGACCAGTTAGCACAGGAATCAGTCAGACATTTTGTTTTGTAGATCTTAATCGGTTTTGTACACCTGAAGCATTTTTCAGTGTTTGCTGAATCGTTTTTTTCTTGGCCTGTCCGCAAGAGAAAAAGACATGTGATTATTTTACTGAATTTGTTTAGAAATCAAGCGCTCAATCCAATCGTCAACCTAATGAACAAAACATAAATTAGTAACAATGCACCATTTGTAATTTGTCTATTTTCGATTGGTTCATTAAACAATACTTCATTTACCTCCGCCACTACTTCTAGTTGGCTTAATTCTGTTTGTACTGTTATCTTCTGTGGGTAAATCGACTGGCGAAGTCAGTCCTGCCATTTGTCTGAGTTTCTTAAACCACAAATAACAAAAAGCTGCTGACATATATATTATATGTATATACTTACACATACCATAAACAACTCAGACGTTGTTTTTTATTCAAACGACGATCCAAAGTTTAACACATGTATTTAGAATGCAAAAACCACAGATGTTGACTGTGAAGTTTAAAACTATTTTTTATTACAAAGAAACTTTTCCACCAGGTAGGCGTGGGAACCACTATAAACGTATTTGAATGTATATGTATGTTATGGCTAAGAACCGTTATAATCTAATGCCTGTCGACATGTAAAGTTGTCTACAGACATACCATGCAAATGACTTATCACATTATAAAATTGTTTATAAAATGCATGCATGAATGAAAATGATTTGTACATTTTATAATTAACTAATATGTCATTGCGTCTATCGACAATCACTCTCATAAAAACTTCTAGAAAATAACTATTCTATTCAACCTGCAGTTCATTTTAATTGAAAAAAAAGTCTTTTAATCCATGGTATTGAATACAGATACTGTTGGACCGATATCGATCCGGATTTCAAATGCTATAACAAATATATGTGTTCAACAATATTTGGTGGTGAAGGGGGATATGTTTCAGTAGGTCACATTAGGATGCAAAAACTGGAACTTAAACACACGCATGTTTATGCCAAAAGGGTAAATAATGTTGCATTTTTTGTATTGGATCTTCTCCAAGCAATTAACAAAAGCATTCACTTATAAAAACTTATCAACTAACTAAAAGCAGGGCAAAATTATACAACAGATGAATTTTCATTGGTAGCCTAATATAATTTTGTTCATATCTAAATATTGCAGTTATCATCATTTTAATCAGTTTTCAAGGTTTTTAGATAGCGGGAGCGGCGGGCAGGGGGGTTTGTTTAACGTTAAAAAGGGACTCACAGCATTAATCTTTGTTTGCATTGACATGTCTTGACTAAACTTGTTAAACATGAAGAATGAGTGCAGACCTATTTTGAAGTTCAATTTTGGCTTTGTCATAGCTGTCATTTCAATTGAGGTGTTACGTTAAAAGTATGTGCGTATGTAGCTAACATTCAAACATAGTGGGCCTGTGGAGTTAACATCAATCTTGCAAAATAGACTAAATGTGTCAACTTGACACACAGTTTATCTTTGGTGGGTGGTTTTACGCAGATAATTTATGTTGAGATTGCGTAATGTCGACATTTCAGACTGCATTTCGGCCGAGGCATTGTCAAAGTCACATTAACTGAAAATTGACAATTGGTTTCCGCAAAGTAGGATCAGGTTGGATCAACGCATTGCGTGTAACGTTTGTGTGTAGGTTGATTACAAGAGAACCATGCATGCATGTTTCGCCACGTAGTTTGTTTCGTGACATAACCATTTTATTTTTTTTTAAGAATTACATTTGTCCTTTGATTTTACAAAAAAAAAGTTTATTGAATGCGTTTTGATTTTCTACACGTTTTTTCTGTGTCAAGATTTTACCAAAATAAGTTGTATTTAATGAACTCAAATCAACAACATTATATTTCTAATACTAAATTATATTCCGCTTAGAATTAACAATGATTAATCAGAATTTTGTTTTAGAACATGAACGCAAACTGTCACAGTCGGGCCCGTTCCTCATTGAGATCCGACAACATGTTAAGTTTCAAGGTTAGAACTCTTTTAGATTTGGAGATGTGTTTCGAAAATAAATAAGTAAAACATATAGCAAAGAGCGATTCCTTTTAACATATAAAAGAAATAAATAAATAAAGACAGAACGAAAGAAAGACAGACAGAAAGAAAAGGCTCCTTTAACCTGCACGTATTACATACTAGTCGTATGTAATACGTTTTTTCGTTTATGGGATGAGAAGTTATTTTACGGTTCAATGTATATATTTTTGTTGTCAGAATATCTTGCATAGTGGTGATTTTTGTGTGTAAATTAGTGTAAATAAGAACTGCATTTGTGCCTATTACATTTACTACAACATGTATTGCCAATAATGCAAAGCTAATTCTTTTAATTAATAACTGATCACAGGGACTGGGCAATAATAAAAGCTAGATCACAGGGACTGGGCAATTACGCGAACCGGTAAAACTTTCTGGTTTTGTATAAAAACAAAACTTCTTTGCTCCACTATCCTAGCAACCACCTAGTTACTAATAAAGGCGCTATAGAGCGCGAAGCGCGACACGTATTATTAATTGTAATAATGAGTCTTGATAAAGGAAGCAGCCGCTTATCAATGAGGAGCACCATCACAGCACCCAGTCTCATTACTATCAAGTCCTCCTACAGGTTTGTTTTAAGAACCACATATAGAAGGCCGCAGGCCTGACCCGTATCTTGCCAGTGGTATGGACCCTTTGGTATGGACCTTTAACCCCGCTCACTATCCAGCGTTTAAACTTTCGGGATTACATTTAAACCGACTATTAATAGTTTATTAATATCTTAGTTAGAAGGTGATTTTTCAAGCGGTTCCGTAGTGTAGTGGTTACACGCTCGCTTCACATGTGAGAGGCCCAAGGTTCGAGCCCCAGTAGAATCAAATTATTTTTTTTGTGTTCTATGTTAACTTTTTGTTTTGATGTAGACATTTTAGTTTAAATAAATATGCTGTTTTATTGTTACCATTTTTTGTTTTTACTATGCCCATGAAATATATGTGTGAGAGGGTGGGGGGTTCGTAAACACATTAAAACTTTAACAGTGTTTTCATATCAATGAGTACTCAACCCCTATCGTAAATGAGCAACGTAAGAATAAGTTCAGAATCATCTCCCCTTGAAGTTGAGAAAAATATGAAATTACGCTTACAAGATGAAGCAGATTTTTTAAAACCTACACAGTTCTGTTCCATTAATGAAAACTGCACACGGATGACAGTAAAAAATAGGAAACCAATGTACATAAAATGAACTATGAAATATGTGGGGTTACAACACAAAATCATAGATAATGGTTATTTGGGGGTTATAACACAACATCATAGATAATGGTTAGTTGGGTGTTATAACACAAAATCATAGATAACGGTTATACCAGTATCTTTTTCTATTTTGTTAAAAATAATCGGCCAATATATTAATATTTATAGTAGAAAAAAATCGTTCCATGTAACTTCATTGAGTGCCTTTTACACTGAAATTCCCGACGCCCTTTGATGCTTTGCAGCAATACTTATCTTGTGTATACTTAAATGTTAAGTTTAAAACTAATCCCTCGAATAGTGTTTTTAAAGATTATTCACCGGGCATAATTAAAAGATAAAGAGAGATTCAACGAGCAATAACTAAAAAATAAGGAAGCAAAATATTAAGGTCTCGTGCACTGTACATACCCTTATAAAAATACATCTTTTAGTTTACAAAATAAGATATGATCTTGACAAATTGTAAGAATACAAATTAACAAAATGAAAGTTTTAAGTTCATACTTCTTTCATTTATAAAGATTTGCCCCAAGATAACTTAAAGTGCATATTTAACATAGGACAATTACTCTGAAATTTAGGAGCAAGAGTAAAGGTGCAAAAGAACTGAACTTTTTAAACGAGATTTAACTACATATTTAGTTTCAAATTGATACCGCGTTTAAAAGATGCTTTAAAAAAAAATATGAAAATATACAAGTTTGAATGTGATACCTCTTTATGGTATCAAGATATTCCACGGATAAGAACTCCGACGTCAAAACGTCCGTACGTCCGTACAGCCCGATGGCTAGACAGACGACCTTAAACTACGGTACCCCAACTTAAAATTGTGTTTAACGTGGCTTTAATAATGAAACTCCAGAATTGTGTTCACGTTCAGATAATAACATTCAGCATTACATAATGACGTATCACGTTGCGTCTGTCATGACGATAGTTTTAGCCCTGTCGCAGGCTGGAATAACAAGTGCTTTTTCGGTAAATTCAATTTAAAGTTGCTACCGTCGCAATAAGTATCTGTATAGATAAGGTATTATACAATGTAAAATTTGTGCTAAAAAGGATTAGACAAAATAATTTTCAATAAAATCGTGGATAAATTACAATAAGTAATAATGAGATTTGACTGGGGTAGCTTCAAGTGTGTGAGCAACAGACGAGCGAATGATGAAACAAACGAATAAACGTACGAGTTAATCCACAAAGGAAAGGACTAAGGAAAACAGAAACAACAACGGACGGACGCATTGATGGACGGATTGATAGACGGACGGACGGATGGACAGACGGACGGACGAATGGGTGGTTGTATGGATGGATGGAGAGATTGATGGATTGATAAGTAAATATTTCTGTGAGAACTGTGCGAGAGTTATAAATAATAGCAGGTTATTTTATTACAGTGGCCTTTTCACAGATTTTGGCATATTTTGAAGTTTGTCATTAAATGCTTTATATTGATAAATGTAAACATTGGATCTTAAAAGCTCCAGTAAAAATCAAAAATAAAATTAAAAAAAGGAAAAAAAAAAGTAGCCGGTACCAGGGCTCGAACCAGTGACCCTCGGAGTCCCGGAGTTAGTCTGAAGTACAAAACGCATAAGCCCTCTCGGCTATTCCGCCTGGTATACACAGTATATGTATTTTATACCTTATATAAGCAATCTTCGTAGTTTTGTAAATTTAAACGACAACAACAGAACTCTCCAAATTATTCAATCGTTTCGCGTTGCAACGCTTTATATTTTTTAGGTTTTCAAATCGTCAAAAGATAAATATAATGGCTATATTGGACTATGGTAAATGTTCAGTAATACTTTTTCCTCACAAATATCATTACTAAAACGAAAATTTGCGAATCTGAAACGACTTTTTTCAATTTTGTCAATTTACCAAACCGTGAAAAGATCCCTTTAAAGGGTTTACATGAACAGTTTCATTTGAGGCTTAGAATAAAGTAACGAGGAGACCTGAGTATGTAAGCACAGACAAAGAAAACAGAGAGAACGACATATTTCTACCGATCAATTATTTTTATAATCACTGTTAAAATAATATTTGCTTATATAACATAAATATAAATCTTACTTGAATTTTCCAAAAACAGCGATTTCTTTTTTCTTTAGCGATCTTAAAGCTTGTACGCAGTGCAAACGAAATGATGTTTCTGCCAACAAATGTGCAAAAATTGTTTGGTAGGTCTAGCGAAATACATATGCAAAATTTAAAATTATAACAAGAAATGACCTTTATAAAACCAGATGGCCTGAAAGGCCAAAAGTCGCTCATCTGTGATGCAAAGATACTGACCTGTTCTGTGCAGCCCAAAAAATCATAAGAACAAATGTTCTGACCAAGTTTCATGAAGAGTGAACTATAAATGTAACATTCAGAGTGTTAATAAGTTTTTACTATAGCCATATTAGGCAAATGCCTCGCCCTGGCGGCCATCTTTTTCAACCAACCGGAACCATGTTCGAACTCGTCCAAGATATCATTGGGACAAATCTTCTGTCCAAGTTTCATTAAGATCGGCAATAAATGTGGACTCTACAGTGTTAACAAGGTTTTACTATAGCTGCATATAGCCTTATAAGGAAAAAAATGGCCCGCCCCCTGGCAGCCATGTTTTTAAAGGAACTGAAACCATTTTCAATATTGTTCAAAATATCATTCGGACAAATCTTCTGACCAAGTTTCACGATGATCGGACCATAAATGTGGATTCTAGAGTGTTAACAAGGTTTTACTCTATCCATATTAGGAAAAATGCCCCGCCTCCTGTTTTTCAAAACGCCTCATGTTTTTCAACAGACCAGAGCCAATTTCAAACACAACCAAGATATAATTAGAACAAATGTTCTGACCAAATTTCATAAAGATTGGAAAATAAATGTGAGAGTGTATTTTTTTAACTATATCTATATAAGGAAAAATGCCCCGCCCCTGGCAGCCATGTTTTTCAACCAACCGGAACCATTTTCGAACTCGTTCAATATATCATTGGGACAAATAATCTGACCAAGTTTCATGAAAATCGGACAATAAATATGGACTCAACAGTGTTAACAAGGCGAATGTTGATGCCGCACAACGCACAACGGACAAAAGGCGATCACAGAAGCTCACCATGAGCACATTGTGCTGGTAGTAGAAGTAGTAGTTGTAGAAGTAGTAGTAGTAGTAGTAGAAGTAGTAGTAGTAGTAGTAGTAGTATTAGTAGTAGTAGTAGTAGTAGTAGTAGTAGTAGTAGTAGTAGTAGTAGTAGTAGTTCTAGTAGTTGACAGGCGGACGGATAGATGGATGGATGGAGAGATGGGTGGATTGATACGTAAATATTTCTGTGAGAACTGTACGAGGGTAATAAATCATAGCAGGTTATTCTATTTTAGGGTTTACATGTACAGTTCATTTGAGGCTTAGAATAAAGTAACGAGGAGACCTGAGTATGTAAGCACAGACAAAGAAAACTGAGAGAACGACATATTTGTACCGATCAATTATTTTTATAATCACTGTTAAAATAATATTTGCCAATACAACATAAATATAAATCTTACTTGAAGTTTCCAAACACAGCGATTTCGTTTATCTTTAGCGGTCTTGAAGCTTGTACGCAGTGCAAACGAAATGATGCTTCTGCCAACAACTGTGCACAGATCGTTTGGTAGGTCTAGCGCAATACATATGCAAAGATTAAGCAGTTCAACCAATCAGTAAGAAGAACACTTTTATCAAAAACGGGAGGACCTGTATGTTTTCGTTTGCCCCATTTTTGGAAATAGATTATTCAATCTGAGCTAGTTTTCAATGAATTTGCGAATGACAGTATCCATGTAATGATAACTATTAAATTCGGTCAAATTAAATTATCAGAACGTGGCTCTTTAACCGTATGTATGTGTTAAAGCCGAAGTAAATACATTAAGTACATACATGATGTTAAGATATTGATTAGACAAATTGGAGGGATGGACTATGGTTAATTAAAATATTTTCAGTCGTTAATAAAAGGAATGTATATTGTGCACAAGCTTCGAAAATAATGCGACTCATATTGCATTCATTAAAATGTGAAATTAATGCAATTAAGGAAATGCGATGATAATATCCTACACTGCACACTCCTATATTTAAGGGTATTAACTCCAAATTGGAATAGTAGCACAGTATACATTAGAAAGCAATATCAGCTGCGACGAATGAAAATAAGACAACGTATGCACATGGTGCATTCGAAGAAGACTTACTATGTTATATGTGATGATTTCATGAAAACTGACGATTATTCGGTAAGAAGCACAATAATTCTGAGCTTATGGGGTGACCTACTTGTGGATACATTAACCTGTTGCCGTGTGTCTCGACATCGTATATTTTGTTAAAATAAGAAACAACAAAAAGTAACACATTTTATTTGAAAGATTCGTATACATAAAGCTATATGACGGAGACGGAGAGAGAGAGAGAGAGAGAGAGAGAGAGAGAGAGAGAGAGAGAGAGGAGAGAGAGAGAGAGAGAGAGAGAGAGAGAGAGAGAGAGAGAGAGAGAGAGAGAGAGAGAGAGAGAGAGATGGGGGATGAGTTTACATAATTAACGTGTTTAAAATAAGCCATAGATGGTGAGGTGGTGGGATAAGTTGTTACTATTAATTACCATAACTAAAATTGGTGTAATGCGCGAACTAGTATACCCGCATGAACGAACGTTGAAGTAGGAATAACAAATTCAACACATTTACTCACTCATTTCAATTGGTAACGTATTAATAATTTTAGATGTACAAGTTCATACATTAATAATATAAATTATTATTAATCATAGAAATTATAAAGTAGTTAACAATAAACAGAACACTTTTTTACATATAAAACTAAATTTGAGACTGTACTATTTACCGGCATGATTCGAACAATAATCACGTGAGCAACTCAGTCAGTGATTGAATAATAAGTTAATATGTAGTTCAGACCTTGAATCTCGTACACGATGTGCCCTGATGAAAGTTACACTTACCCAGAATTCATCCATCGTGTAGCAATTTTGTCGGTCAGTCACTGTTGAATGTTGAATTTGACCTTGAGGTTTACTACACTACTTAACCAGAGCTTTCAGAATTAGGAGCCTGGTCATGATTAGGAACATAAAAACGAGTCTCATACCACAAATAGGCACTCGACATTAATATCTAGTGAAATCATTCTCCTTCTATGAAAGACAACTGTCATGAGCGAAGCAGAGCTAAAAAATACTTCTTCACAAATACCCACCGATGTTTACTACATTAAAATAGTCCAAACATATCAATCTCCACACACAGTTGTCGTTCCATGCTCTCAAATTTGCCATCACACCACAAGCCTACCAGATTTGGTAGGATATTTGTTTGTTTGTTTAAGTATTATATAATGAAAAGAAGTATAATTATGTTTAATATTTTGAAAATAGTGTATAAGTTAAGGTTCTGAATAAAGTAGAAGTATTATTAGTAGTAGAAGTAGTAGAAGTAGCAGCAGCAGCAGCAGCAGTAGTAGCAGCAGAAGCAGTAGCAGTATCAGTAGTAGTAGTAGTAGTAGTAGTAGTAGTAGTAGTAGTAATGGTAGTGGTAGTAATAGTAGAAGTAGTAGTAGAAGTAGTAGTAGTAGAAGTAGTAGTAGTAGTTGTAGTAGTAGTAGTAGTAGTAGTAGTAGTAGTAGTAGTAGTAGTAGTAGTAGTAGTATTTGTTGTTGTTGCAGTAGAGCAGCAGCAGTAGCAGTAATTGTAGAGCTATTCTTCGAAAAACCCTCTCAGAACAGGACCAATATTTACAGAGCTCCTCTCATATCCGTACCGATTTTTACAGAGCTTCTTCCAGAAATGTACCGATATTTACCACGTTCAACTCAGATCTGAGCAAATATCTTAAGAGCTGCTCTAAGAACTGGACTGATATATTTACAGACTCCCTCGCAGAACTAGACTGATATTTACTGCTCTTCTCTGCGAACTGGACCAATATTTACAGAGCTCCACTCAGAACTAGACCGATATTTTCATCGCTCCTCAAAGAACTAGACCGACTTTTACAGAGCCCATCACAGAACAAGACCAATATTTACAGAGCCCATCTCAGAACAGGACCGATATTTGCATAGTTCCTCTCAGATCTGGACAGTTATCTTAAGAGCTTCTCTCAGAACTGGACTGATATATTTACAGACTCCCTCTAAAAACTAGACTTATATTTACAGCGCATCTTTCCAAACTGGACCAATATTTACAAGGTTCAATTTAGAACAAGACCGATATTTACAAAACTCAGTCCAGACCTTTACCGTTATTTACAGAGCCCATCTCAGAACAGGACCGATATTTACAGCGCTACTTGCAGACCTTGACCGTGATTTACAGAGTTCCTTTCAGAACAGGACCGATATTTACATAGCTCACTGCAGACCTTGACCGTTATTTACAGAGTTTCTCTCAGAACAGGACCGATATTTACATAGCTCATTGCAGACCTTGAACGTTATTAACAGAGCCCATCTCAGAACAGGACCGATATTTACAGCGCTTCTTGCAGACATTGACCGTTATTTACAGAGCCCATCTCAGAACAGGACCGATATTTACAGAGCTCCTTGCAGACCTTGACAGTTATTTACAGAGTTCCTCTCAGAACAGGACCGATAATAACAGAGCTCCTTGCATACCTTGACCATTATTAACTGAGCTCCTCCCAGAACAGGACCGATATTTTCAAAGTTCATTGTAGACCTTGACCGATATTTACAGAGCTCCTCTCAGAACAGGACCGGTATTAACAGAGCTCCTTGTATACCTTGACCGATATTTACATAGTTCCTCTCAGAACAGGACCGTTATTTACAGAGTTCCTCTCATAACTGGACCGTTATTTACAGAGATCATCTCAGAACAGGACCGATATTGACAGAGTTTCTCTCAGAAATGAACCGATATTTACATAGAAATGGGCCGATATGTATTACCTCCTTTCAGAACTTGACTGTGATTTACAGATCCCTTCTGATAAGTAGTGTACATTTATTTCTCATCTAAGAAATTATATTAAGCATTACATTGTCAACATATGCAAGCTAAATTCTTTTTTTTTAATATGTTCATATATGTGCAAATGATGTATTGTCCATAATGAACTAAACGTGAAAAAAATATGAAACAAGCAAATTCGTTGAATTGATATCCCCCGCCAATATAATTCTGGACACAAAAGTGTTATATTTGACACTAAAAAAAGCATTTTTTCAAGATACAAAGGGCCATAACTCTGTTATTAACAGATGGTGTACAATGCCGTTTGGCGTGCATCATCTTCTTATCCATATATATACTCATACCAAGTTTCAATGAAATCTGCCAAAGCACTTCCAAGATATGGCTCCGGATACAAAAAAAGCATTTTTTCAAGATAAAAAGGGCCATAACCCCGTTATTAACGGATGGTGTACAATGCCATTTGGCGTGCATCATCCTGTTATCCATACATATACTTATACCAAGTTTCAATGAAATCCGCCAAAGCACTTCCAAGATATTGCTCCGGACGGACGGAAAGACGGACGGACGGACGGAAGGACGGACGGACAACGCCAAAACAATATCCCTCCGCCTATGGCGGGGGATAATTAAGTTGATAACTTCACATGGAAGAATTACTGAAAATCTAAATGAAAATGTTGAATTTGGAAATAACGGTACTTGTTTAAACTTTTTATGTATTTTTTTTCATGAATAATGTTAATCAACAACACAAAATTTTGAATAGTCTAAAATACTTAAAAACACAAGAAAACGTTGAATAAAAACAGTTTCCTGGCATTGATTTGAACCCAGTATTCAAGGTAAAAGCGAGTTATTTAACTAATAACATGTATATCGAGTATTAGGACCGCTCTCTTGTCTTGATCTTGATAAAATGTGCATAATTTTACCATCCGAAGAAATTTCGGACAGAAGGCTAAATAAGACATAAAACGAGATTACACAAAGTTCTATATGGGTTTTAGCCTTAAGTGAAAACTTAAGGTCACATTTTTTATTCCAAAGTCGATGTTTTTGGCAAGCACGATCTAACAATATTATTAATTTAATAAATAATAACTCTTCAAAAAGTTAAGCAAAAACAGACCATCGTCAATGACTTGAAGAACGTGACGAATTAGAGGAATTTCCTTAATTATTCCTGGAGTTTTGTGAATATAGCAAGTACTTCTTTTGCTATCATTTTTTTTTGCAATGCTCATAATGGACAAGAAAGACAAAGTTGAAATAAGTTTTATTCACACGCAGACCAAATATTTCTTCTTGGAATGTAAAATATAATAATAACGCTTTAAGATACATCTAATTTCACCGGAAATTGAATAATGATACATTAATTATTAAAAACATGCTTAATTATTTGAACTATTTTGTTATGAAAAATACTTACTTACCCGGTCGGAGCATAGGGCCTTTACCACAGCTCCCCATCTGGTTCGGTCTATGGCCCGGGTTTGCGCTTCTCCCAATGACATCCTTACCTTGCGAAGCTAAATGTCCAGTGTTATGCGCCAGGAGTTTGTAGGCCTACCTTTTCTTCTTTGTCCTTGAGGGTTCCAATTCAGGGCTTGCCTTGCTATGTTGGGCTGGGTTCTTTGCAGCGTGTGTCCGATCCATCTCCACTTCTGTAGTTTTGAGTTCGTAACCGGTTGCTGCCCTGTTCTTGCTCATAGGTCCTGGTTTGAAATCTTCTCTGGCCATCTTATCCTTAGGATCTGCCTGATACATTTGTTGATGAATACTTGCAGACTCTGGTCCAGGCGTCTAGTCCTTTCCAGGTTTCAGCGCCATAAGGGAGGACTGTCTTGACATTGGTATTAAAGATCCTGATCTTTGTTTTCCAGTGGATGTTCCGATTTTTCCACACTGGTCACATTGTCACAAATGCGTGGCGTGCTTTTCCTTTTCTGGCCTTGATGTCCTTTTCTGTACCTCCTGTCTTGCTGACAATACTGCCCAGGTATGTGAAGTGGTCAACTTCTTCAATGGCTTGCCTTTCTATGTGGCTGCCTTGTCTGCTGCCTTGATTGATCCTGAGGCATTTTGTTTTGCTGATGACCTCTAGCCTTGTTGATCTGGCTATTTCCTGCAGTTTCTCTGTTTTCTGCTGCATGTGGGCGCAAGTGTGGGAGAGGAGCCCGATGTCGTCGGCGTAATCAAGGTTTTCCAGCTTGCTCTGAAAGGTCCATTGTATTCTTCTTGGTGTACCCAGTGTTGTTTTTACCCAGTCATGACAAGCGAGAAAATCATAGGAGAGAGAAGGCAACCCTGTCTGACCCCGGTGCATACTTAAAAAGGTTCAGAGAGGTCCATGTCGTTGATGACTTGGCAGAGGTTGTTGTTGTACAGGCACCGAATTATGTTCACCATCTTACTTGGGATTCCGTAGTGTATCAGTATTTTCCAGATTGTGTCTCTGTTCACTGTGTCGAACGCCTTCTTAAAGTCGATGAAGTTGACATACAGCAGACAGTTCCATTCAATCAATTGCTCGATGATGATTCGAAGCGGTGCAATCTGGTCTGCACATGATCTTCCTGCTCTGAAGCCTGCTTGCTCCTCGCTTAGAAGATTGTTGACTTCGGCCTTCATTCTCTCTAGAATTATTCTCGATAATACCTTGCTGGGCATGGATAGCCGCTGGATACCTCGCCAATTGTTGCAGTCGCTCAGGTTGCCTTTCTTTGGAAGCTTTACAAGATATCCTGTCTGCCAATCCACAGGCACTTCTTCTGTGTCCCATATCTGTTAGATAAGATCAAACATGATGTCAGCAGTAACGTTTGTCGATGCCTTCATCGCTTCTGGTGGGATTTTGTCAGGCCCTGTGGCTTTACTGTTCCTTATCTTGTTGATGGCTTGTGTGATTTCCTGTTTGGTTATTGGCCCTGTGTTAATTGCCAGGTTAAGACCCTTTTCTTTGGTGGGGGGGGGGGGTTGCGTAACTGGTGTCCCGTTCAGGAGTTCATCAAAGTGCTCCTTCCACCTTTTCAGCTGGCCTTCTGGCTTGGACAGGATGTTTCCATTTCGGTCTTTCACTGGTGTGTTTGAGTTGCTTTGGCGTCCTGCTAGCTTGCGAGTTATATGGTATAGGGTAGCCATGTCATTTCGTCGTTCAGCTTTTTCTGCTTCAGCTGCTTGGTAGTCAATCAGTGTCCGTTTGTCTTGTCTGCAGCTCATTTTAACACCCTTGTCTAAGGTTCTATATTCGCTCTTGACTCTCTGTGTCTGTTCTCTGGTTTTTGCTAGGAGAAGCCTTTGACGAAATGCTCGTTTCGTTTCAATCTTATCGATGGTTCTGTCAGAGATCCAGGTCTTGCAGGTTCGAGTTCGGAAGCCGAGCCTTTCTTCACAGACAGATGTGAAGGTGTTCTTTACCTGGTCCCATTTCTTTTCCAGGAAGTTCGAATTTGTTTCTCAGACTGATGGAGAACTCTTGCTTATCCTGAGGCGTCTTCATTTTGGTGATATCGAGGCGTGGACTCTTGGAGTTCCCTTGCTTTCTGACCCTCGCAATTCTGACCTGAAGCTTTGCTAAGAGAAGTTCATGGTCTGAGCCAATCACTGCTCCTCAGTAAGCTCTGACATCACTGAGGGTTCTCCTCCATCTTCGCGAGATCGCCAAATGGTCAATCTGGTTTTTCACTGACTTGTCTGGTGATGTCCATGTAACTTTGTGAATGTCTTTGTGAGCAAACATGGTGCCACCTACGACAAGTTCATTCAGTCCAAAAAAGTCCGTGAATAACTCTCCGTTCTCATTGATATCTCCAACTCCTTCTATCCCCATGATGAGCTCCTTTCTTGTGTTGTTACATCCTACCCTGGCGTTCATGTGCCCCATGACTATAGTGATGTCGCGCTTTGGGACTTTATCTAGAACGATCTGTAGGTAGCCATGTTGTCATCTGCCTGGTTTGTAGGGGCATAGCACTGAATGATGGTCACTTTCTGGGACTTTGATTTGAACCTGACTCTCATGATCCTGTCATTGATTGGGTCCCATTCAAGAAGGCTCTTTCAGCAGTTTTTGTGAGAAGCAATCCGACCCCGTTGTGGTGATTGTCTTCTTCGTTTTGTGACCCAGAGAACAGGAGAGTGTGGCCAGTGGCTGTCTGACTTTTCCAGCTGTTGTCTATCTTACATCATTCATGCCCATGATGTCTAGGCGGAACTTCTCAATTTCTCTGGCCAATTGAGCTGCCCTTCCTGATTCATATAATATTCGCACATTCCATACTCCTATCCGTGAGAAGTTCTTGAAGGAGAGTAGGTTTGTCAGCAGATTTATATGTTTCATGCGCTCTCCCCCGGGTCGATACCTTAAATCCTAATGTTGTGTTGCTGTAGTTCGTGTTTCTGTAGCGTAGTTTGTTTTACAGGGTCGGGGTGCTGGCCTTACGCACAACCCTCCTCCTTTTTCATCCGGGCTTGGGACCGTCATTGGCGGAGTTGTTATGAAAATAAGTACATACATAAATGATAAATAAAGCTGCTACCTAACGGAATGTCAAATGTAACTTTTATTCTTTTTTGGAAATGATTTCTACACTCCTTCAAAATACATGACATGAAAAATGAAAAACAAGTTTCAATAAAAACTCATTTCAAAATGCATAATCAGCAGATTTTTGTCAAGGTTTTAACCACTGTTCCATGGTTGAAGATGAACAGTCGAAGCACATCACTAATCAAAACGCTGAAGGCACTACAATTGTTCGCTCTTTGAACGTATTTAATATTACTTATAGTACCTGAAGTTCGACTTTTGAACACCAATGTAATTTACTTTTAATTGTCTACAGTGGTGAGATTTTGAAAAAAAAAGGAGGAAAATGCCATTGATTTACAATCTCTCATAATTCTATACAGGATACATACAAACTCAACTTATTATTTCAAAGATGAAAAAATAAATTCAACGTATATCTCAGTTGGCGCTAAGGAAAAGTCTGTGAATCTAACAAAGAATGAACCTCGCCATAATTCTAATAATAAATGTATTGGTAACAACGAGAATTATATTAAATTCTCGATCAAACCACATTACAAATGTTAGCCTGAAATTAAATGCTTCATTTAATGTATTTCCATTTCATTTCTATTCATTTTCATGTACTGACATTAACGCGTAACTCCTCCACTCCACCAGTCACCAATATTTTTATGAACGTATCATCTACTGAAATGTTCAAATCGTAAATTAACGTATTTTTCTATAGTTTCAATACGTCAATACTTTCGCATCGTGTGCATTTATTCCGATTTAAATTTTTCATCCTAAAATACTTAATGTACTGAATTGCACGTCTGCATTTAGATACAGCACCTGGTCTGTTGCAAAACGCAGGTTTTTCATGCATGGAACTTGACAGACGAAAGCAACTACTGTATTTCGAACTCTTATAAAACACGTTTTTTATGCGTACGAAGGGACTTTAATCAGCAAACATTAACACATGGCTATAAAAAAGCGAAATATACATGTGCTAAAATTAAATTGCTACCGCGTAGATTTTTTAAAGGTTTTTGTTTTCATAACTTACTCGCCATAAGGATTCCATTGCTCACCATTTATTTTTTAACTTCTCATAAGTAACTATTGTTTACAGTTAAAAGGTTTGAGGATGATGCCCGACATTGTTTTTAATGTACTGTATTAATTACCGTTTTATATTAGGTGTGTCAAACAATCTGCGGTAAACGCTTACTTCATTGACCGATGTCATTCAAAAATAATAGTCGCCAGTTAACCCCGTCCTCATAAGCATTCTCCGAACCGATTGGACGGCAAAAAATACCGTTTGGCGACTAGAAAGTAACCTTCGATTTTCTCGTGACGCATCTTATTCAGCACACATGACTGTAATGTGGCTTGCCAAATTAACCTCGGCACCCCGAGTATTTGCCAACGAAATAATTTTGTTGCAAATAGACCAGTGCACGGTGGCAAATGACACCTTAATGTGCACTGGTAGACAATTTAACGACAATTCATATCTGTTTGTCCGTAAAAGGACAAAGTTACTCTGCAAAGGGAGTGCTGAAAATTAAAGATCTTCCCGCTTTTTTTACACCACATTTATATAGGGCCCTTTTCATACTCGAGATGTGCGTTCAAAGGCGCTTTACATTTTTCCCTGATCACTGGGTCATAAGTCGTCCGTTAACATCTTGGCGCAGTATGCAGCCACGGCACATTGGCTTATTTCCCTCACAGGTACCCATTTATACACCTGAGTGGAGAGGAGCAGATGTGGGGTAAATTTCTTGCTCAAGGAAATTCCAGTGGTCAGGGCGGGATTCGAACCCGGGACCTCTCGATCCCTACGCCAGTGGCCTACCATTAGACCACTGCTCCCGCTTCTCGCGCGCTGCGCTGATTGTATGGCCTCTCTAGACGCCCGAAACTGTTGACCCGAACCCCAGAACGGCTTCCCCTGCCCGTTGAGCGTACTGGGTACCGCCGTCCTCCGACACTTCCATTATCTTCGTAGGGCAACCCCCTCGAAATCCTGGTCTGTATCTCTGCCAAAGTTCCTCCACGCCGTTCCTCTAAGCTGCCACCTCCGCTGTCCCCGTCCCTCTCCCGGCGATGTAGTGAAACCAATGTCTACCTACGGACAATTACCATTCCGCTTAGCGATTCTTCCGAGTTCTGGGAGTCAGCGAAGTCAGCAGGAGAGGACGTTCGGGTCGAGGGATGAAGGTACTTGCTTGATTTACAGAGACGCCCGATGTAGTTCCTATATCCGACCCTCCTCAGGCGATGTAGTGAAACCACTATCCTCCTACGGACAATTACCATTCCGCTTGGCGGTTCTTCGGAGTCTTCAAGAAAATCTTCTGCGAGTGACTGTCCCCCGATCGCGACCACTATGCTCCAGCTGCTGACTGAGCTCTGTATTAATGAATACTATAATATAATTTATATTGTTACCTTGATTTATTGGACAAACGCCATTTTCTTTTACATTTTTAACTTTAATCGCGATCTGACAGATTCAATTGCCATTGGCGATTTTGTCGATCGGAAACGCTACAATACGTTATCGTGACTTAGTTTTCTATAAAGTTAGAAAAATACGTTTACATAATTTAATTAAACAAAAAGATTTAAATTGTTGTTGTTGCTTTTTGTCACTTGTTTGTCGAATATTCACCGCTGAAATTTGTGTTATTAATTGCACGTGTATTCAAACCACACGTAATTTTTTAATACAAATTATAATACGGGAGATCACATCATTTGTGTCTCAATTTGCTTATTATGAGATTATTTTTTCACCATCGAAATATTCAAATATTTGATTAACATGCAGTTTCCTTCCGACATGCAGTTTTCTTTCGACACATTCAAATCATACTTTTCTAGCCGCGTCATGCGAAAATAGGTCTTCTGGCGCGTTGGCTAGCGTAGCGCCGTTGCGCGATGTTTCGTGGTCTCATTATGAATCTCCTGACCTACTGCGAGATGCGCAGGCTGGACCATAGGTTACGCTAGCCGCATATGGCATTAGACCAATTTTCGCATGACGCGGATCTATAAAAATATCATTGTTTCTTATAAATGGAATATCTTAGCACAATATTGTTCGATAGGAAATTGAATTCAAACTCTGTTATTTATAGCGAACTGGCAAATTGCTTTAGCATTTCAGTCTTTCGAAGAGTACGGCAAACATTTGTGAATAGAGAATGAAACGATTTCCGTCTTATCATGACACTACTTTTCGGTAGTTTTTGTTTCTCATTTTGAAAGCAATACTGTGTTATCAACGTTTATCGATAGTCAATTGTCTTCTCTGGACGATTAAGTACCGAGCGGCCATTTTTTTTCAAGATGTTTCAAAATGGCTGCTGCTGAAGACCGTGAGGTCGAAAGACATCGTATAAAATAAATACAGCGTTTTTGTTTAGATAATACAAGGCTTATAGAGACTATATATATATATTATTTGTGGGTATATATATATGTGTGTGTGTGTGTGTGTGTGCTCCCTTATAGACAGCTTTTAAAGCAGGTAAAATTTTCACAATGATGTTAAGATTGTTTAAAATGTTTTGTTTGAATAATATGAATCTCCATTTAATAAGAATTGAACGCATTAACAATTGTTTTAACATGTTTTGTTTTGATTTTCAGTGCTTGTTGGTATTGTAATGTAAAAGTTGTTTGTCAAAAATAAATGAACTATGATATTGTGTCAATCTTGTGCTTATGAATTACTCTAATTACATATCAAAAAGTGTGAAAGGGTTAAATAATATATAAGTGGTAAAGGGTTAAATACGTATCTAAGTGGTAAAGGGTTAAATACGTATTTAAGTGGTAAAGGGTTAAATACATATCTTAGTGGTAAAGGGTTAAATACATATCTAAGTGGTAAAGGGTTAAATACATATCTAAGTGGTAAAGGATTAAATACATATCTAAGTGGTAAAGGATTAAATACATATCTAAGTGGTAAAGGGTTAAATACACATCTAAGTGGTAAAGTGTTATAAAGAATATTACACTAGTCAATTGTTCCATGTGTTTGTATCAGTCGAGTGGCTTGTGTGATGATTAACCTGCGCAGTTTGTACAGGCTAATAAGAGACGGCATATTCCGCTAATATGGAATTTTTTTTTAAAAGCAGGTCTCTTCTTGATGAAAATTCAGTCTAGGCAGAAAGTGTCGTCCCAGATTAGCCTAAGCTATTACACAGGCGAATCTGGGATGACACTTCACGCACAAGCATAAAGCACTGTTTTCCCACAGCGAGGCTAAACAAATTTCAAGTTTAATAGCTTACTCTTCCAGCAAACTTCTCCTGTATTGTTATATTCTTTATAGGAAGAAAACACCAACCAAATAAGGTATCTCAGTATTTGTAGCAAGTATATTGATAAACAAGACTGCAGCTACTAAATTCTGTCACTGCAGGAGCAGTTATTTCAGAAACTGTTCTTTTTTTTTTCGTAAAAAGTTTTTAATTTGAATGCATGTTATAAACACTGAAGCATCACTTTTTTGCATTCTTAAAATATACACAACAATGTAATGGGCATTGGATATGTGCATACAGAAATATGTTTGAATGATAGATACAGACATTATCCTACCATGTATTCAATATCATATCAAACAAAAATATCAGTAAGACATTCTTTTTTTCATTCATAAAAAATGCAATCAATAAATAATCAATTATAATACAAAACACATCAATAAAATGAGTTTGAATAAGTTAAAAGCCATAAAAAAATACAAATCTTTCCAAATTTAAGGTTCTTATCAGTCTAAACCATTTAATTTTTGTGGCACAATTTTTATTCACAATCAAATTGGACCAGTAGCCTTAACATGAAATATAACGTCACATTTTCTTCATTCCTAACACAAATTTGAATCATTTTATGTCTATATTAATGTTAATATTTTCATACCAACATTGTTCCAAACGTAAGTATGGAAACCAAGAAACTATTACTCTAAAAAAATCACAATTTTATGACCAGAAGTTTAAAAATAGTCTAATTTATCGTAAAATGTAGTTTTTGAATTACAAATGTTTTGACCAGTTTGCGGATACCCTGAAGCAAGATCACTCTACAATAAACTTTCTTAAAGATGACACTGCAAAGATGTACACATCTGTGAAATGAATAAATGAAGTATAATTAATGATCAGATAAGAGGTTTATCTAGAGATTCATAACAATGTGATACTGACCACACCAGCAAATAGTCTATGGCTTATCCAACACATTCCACTCTTTCAGTTTATTGTCATTTTGAACACACTGTTTATTAGTCAAAGACTGCAAACAAGACTCCCTCTGGAAAACTAGCCTAATGCATTTACTTCAAAGTATCGTCCCAGAATAGCCCATTCAGTCCACAAAGGCTGATCAGGGACTTTTTGCCTAGACACAATTTTGTTTAGAAGTGACCTTCTTTAAACAAATAATTCCATTAAAGTGGAAAGTGTCGTCCCTAAGCCTGTTTAGACTGTGTCCCAAAACAAGGCTAAAATATTCTACAATCGCCTAATGGCTTTTCAAGAGTAAAAAAAAATCACGTTTTCATCATGTCTTTATGTATCACTTTTTCATATTAACCCAGTTTTGGCTGATCTAACAGACCGATTTTTTTATATATTTATTTATATTGCTTTGATCAACTATCCACAACAGGTTTAGGCTGGTCAGCCAGATTGAATTCCTTCAGTTTATTTTTGAAGAACCTCTCCATAACATTGGCACATTTGTAATACTCTGTATCAGGCTTGTTGTATGATCGACAGTTTGTGAAGATTCGCGTCATGTCTGCAATGAACAACTTTTTGTGGCCGTAGTATCTGTTCTTCAGTCTGTCTCCCATAGTCCTCAGATCTGAAAAAGTTTTACATGAAATAAATTTGCAGGAATAACCCAGGCTTAACATTTTCTTTAGCCACATTGGCTCACTCAGCGAATATTGGAGTAAGCTCTGAATTGTTAGCACTCATGTCTTCTACAAACAACACACACACGATTCTCCTAAATTTTCAGTACAAAAGACAGGGCCAGAAACAAATATAAATTTTGTGATACTTATCTAACAATAAAAATCAGAATAAAACATTTAGTTTCTTTGTATTATGTTAACAATTAGATAGACAAGAGCACCGCATAACGGGTGCCACGCTCGGCTGCGGGTGCATTTTAGAAGAAATGAAAGCTTGTCAGATTTTATTTTTTTTAGAGGTCACAGTGACCTTGACCTTTGACCTTGTGACCCAAATATGGGGGTGGCGTGTAGAACTCATCAAGGTGAAGCTACATATGAAGTTTCAAAGTTGTAGGTGAAAGCACTTTGATTTTAGAGCCAATGTTCAAAACCTTGACAAAATGTTAAGGTTTTAGCACGACGCAGACGGTGGACACGACACGAAGAGCTGGCTATGACAATACCTCGGGTTTTCTCCGAAAACAGCCGAGCTAAAAATGGTGCACAAAATAATTTATTGAAAGATGAACTTTAAAAAAAAGTATTATGTTAATGTACATGGTAACACACATAGTGTGAACAGAGCTAAGAATCAGAGAGTGAATGTGTAATTGTATCAAGCAAACTCAAGAGCATTACCCATCGGGAAACGAATGTGGTCGTAATAGTCGGGTGCCTCTGCTTTCTCCACTGGCTTCAAGAACGGCCACGCACTGGCATGAGTCTGTGGAAAGAGCCTCGCTTTTAGAAAACTGTGTGTTAAGTGTTGTCCTAGATTAGCCTGTGCAGTACAAACTTGCTAGTCTGGGACAACACTTTCCAATTTTAGTCTATTGTATTTTATTGTATTTTTCATTAAAAGAAAGCCACTTCTTTGTGAAAATCTAGTTAAGCCGGAAAGTGTTGTCCTTGATTTGCCTATGCGGACAGCACAGCCTAATCTGGGGCAACATTTTTCCCACAAGCATTAAACCCCATTTCCCAGCTGGATTCTCATTTATTATTTACCAGTTATACAAACTGACATATTCAGTAAGTGAGGTAACAATTTGACAGAAACAAATATGTATTATGCTATTCGCTTGTTTTCAGATCCTGTATTACCATGCTAGCCTGAATATTTTTTCCAGTATATAGTGTTGTCATTAAACAGGATGCATATAATTAAAGGAATATAACAATTTACTTGTTCCCGGAGTATGTATCTGTCTCAAGGCTTGCGCTATTTTGCATCACAATGGAGGTACCCCCTCTTGTGAGATACATTATTACACAAGCCCTCAACAACATACACACAGAACAATGGACTACAGTAATAGTCCGTAACAAGAGTTGTGTTTGTCAGAAACACAATGCCCCCTTCTGCGCCGCTTTGAAGCCAAATATCTGACCTTTGACCTTGAAGGATGACCTTGACCTTTCACCACTCAAAATGTGCAGCTCCATGAGATACACATGCATGCCAAATATCAAGTTGCTATCTTCAATATTGCAAAAGTTATGACCAATGTTTTAGGACAGACGCACAGACTGACAGACAGTTCAACTGCTATATGCCACCCTACCGGGGGCATATAAACCTGACAACACTGCATAATGCCTGTCTATGGGTACTAAAAAACATAAGGACATCATGGTTTGCAACCATTTTCATACAATGTATATTGTTCAAACCCATGTACTTGGCATACCTTGCAGTGTTGCAGAATTGTCTTGAGGCTGTTGTAAAGTTCTTCAGAGTCCATCACAGTCTCAGTTCTGCAAAATGTGGATAAGAAAATGTACAACACTAAATACTTTACAGAAGTTTGTAGCATGAAAAGTGGAAATTACAAGAAATCTCAATCCTTTTTTTCCTTCAATTATTGAGTTGAAACCTTTTTCGATTTTGATTAACCTTAACCCTATCCACCCCATGTGCAATCCTAAACGAAGTCACAATATGAGATATCCATGTGTAAATTAAGTTGCATTAAGATAGCTTAAGGACTTTTTAACTAAATAAACTAACATGCATTATGAGAAGGTAAGGAGTAATTTAATTCCAGTTTTTGCTAAAACTACAGTAATGGAAGCTCCAGAAATTCCCATACAACAGTAATGGAAGTTCAAGGCATTTCCAAACAACAGTAATTGAAGTTCAAGGCATTCCCAAACTACAGTAATAGAAGTTCCAGAAATTCCCAAACTACTGTAATGGAAGTTCCAGGAATTCCCAAACTACTGTAATGGAAGTTCCAGGAATTCCCAAACTACAGTTATGGAAATTCCAGGAATTCCCAAACTAAAGTAATGGAAGTTCCAGGAATTCCCAAAGTACAGTAATGGAAGTTCCAGCAATTCCCAAAGTACGGTAAAGGAAGTTCCAGGAATTCCCAAACTACAGCAATGGAAGTTCCAGGAATTGCCAAACTACAGTTATGGAAGTTTCAGGAATTCCCAAACTACAGTGATGGAAGGGCCAGGAATTCCCAAACTTCAGTAATGGAGTTTAGGGTTCTTTCACAATTGCAGAAAAAAAAGTAAGAAAGACTTCCAAAATGTTTCCTTACTTCTTTTTATTTGAGCCTTTCCCTTGAAAAACAGGGCTTAATGCATTTTCTAAAAGTGTTGACCTAGATAAGCCTGTGCAGTCTGCTCAGGCTAATCTGGGACACTTTCCAATTTTATTGTACTTTTCTTTAAATTAAGTCTTTTCTTGTCAAAAATGCCAGTTAGGGCGGAACGTGTCGTACCATATCAGCTTGTGCTAATGCATCGACTGCTCAGGCTTATCTGAGACACTTTAAACATGTGTATTTAGCCCTGTTTTCACATGCTAATCTGGGACACTTTAAACACATGTATTTAGCCCTGTTTTCCCATGCTAATCTGGGACACTTTAAACACATGTATTTAGTCCTGTTTTCCCAGACCGAGGCTCTATTTTCATAATCCCACTGTTTCCCTGCAGCACTCACACTGCATCAGGAGCCGGTCTCCAGCCGCTGTCCTGCAACCCGGGGATGCTCTCAATGGGGATCTGCCTCACCCCCTCCTTGAAGCAGGTGAGGCCCGGGTAGACCTTCTGGAACACACTCTGCTTCTGCTCTATGATACGCTTCACTATCTGAAAACACAGGGAAGTTTGCAAGATTGTTGAACCCTTAACCACTTATATACATATTTTGAGGCATTAGAAGTCCCATAGAAAGTAACATTTAATTAAACACCTTTTTTTATACTAAATTCAAGGTTTAAATGCTTCATTTCCAACCCTTGGATACTGATGAGCAGCAAACAGCATAAAACCTGAACAGACTGCGAGTTACTCGCAGGCTGTTCTGGTTTTATGCTGGTTGCAAATGCCATTTTCACTTTGCTACTTATGGGGGATAGGGTTAAATGAAAGGAGCCTCATTCTAGTTATACTGGTCTTACACAGCACTGTTTTTAGAGATTGAGTCAAAATCTGGCCAAAAAGGGATGAACGTATGCGCATTAAGTGTCATTCCAGACTAGCCTGTTACATCACTTTCCACCTTTAAACAAAAAAATGTAGGCTTTGTCCCTGAGTAGCCTGTGCAGACTGCACATACATTAAGTCCAGTTTTCCCAGGGCAAGACTCAAATGAAGATTGTTTGATGATGTCATGACCTAAACCATGCAGTTTATATGAATTACTTTTGTTCAGAAAGTGAAACTTTGCTTAAGAAAAGGCATGTATTTCAGGGCATGGTTATGGAATAGTGAACTAGCAAGTTTTTATGAATACATGATAAATCAAACCCTTGACTTCATGTTATGATTAATGAAACCTTTCCTTCTCTTGCAATTGCAAATGACTGTGAACAACCTCTATAAAAGTAAACCCATATGTTATCGTATCATGCAAATTAATTTTTGAGCATATTATCAATCCAACATTTATGTTGAAATTCAATACTTGATTATATATCCAATTTAAGAAAAGTCTATTATTATAAGAATCTTCTTTTTTAAGTGTATCGGTACATAGGAACTTCTGCTATTTTGACAAATGTTCATTTAATGTTGAGGTATTTGATTTTGTCCTTATTATATATTCACAAGTTGCTAATATTTTGCATTAGGGTCATTTTACAAGAACTGATTATCAATAAACAAATAAATATTTTAAAAATGAGAAACAATTTACCCACTGCATGCTGAAGACAAGTGCCGAAATCCACTAACAAAGTCTAGCAATATATGAGCTTCCTCTGTGAAAACCGGTCTAAATGCATGTGCGTAAAGTATGCTCCCAGATTAACCTGTACATACAACACAGGCTTATCAGTGACCACACTTTTTGCATTTATTGTATTATTCATATAAAAGAAGTATTTTATTAGCAAAATCCAGTCTAAGAGGAAAGTGTCGTCCCCAATTAACCCGTGCAGAGTGCACAGGCTAATCTGGGACTACACTTAACATTCAAGCATTAAGCCTAGTTTTCCAACAACAAAACTCAACAAGAGATGTGTTTGTCAAAAATACAATGCCCCCTATTGCGCCGCTTTGAAATAAAATTTCAATATATCATTTGGCAGGTTTAGAAATTATCTCCCTTTTAAAGCTGATTACTTCCCTTGGATTGTAATTTTTGACCTTGAAGGATGACCTTGACCTGTCACCACTCAAAATGTGCAGCTTCATGAAAAACACATGCATGCCAAATATCTACCGTAATTACTCTATGTTTTCGGACACTTAAAAATAATTATTTGAATTGTATGAACGAATAAACACAAACTAATGGTGATGTTTCATCAGTTCACCTAATCTCGTGTACATAAACCAGTTTTCTTCAACACAGTAGAAAAAATGGGTTAAATGAAATATAAATATTATACTGTTTATTTCAGGGTACTACTAATTTCGAACTTTTATTCTTGTCTTATATTCATAAACGTTTTACCGTAATTACTCTATGTTTTCGGACACTTTAAAATAATTATTTTTTTAGGTGTCCGAAAACTTACATACGAAAAATATTCACAAAATACAAGTGTCCGAAAACTAAGAGTTGAAAATGTAAGTGTCCGAAAATAGCGTAAATTGTATCAACGACTACCGGTAATAGCACGTGCTTGTAAAATACCATGCCGTATTGTATAAATTACAGTTATATATGTTTGCACTGCATTTTAAATAATTTTAAATGCTTAATTTATTTGACAGAAAGTTACTACAAGGTTGTACTTTGACCAACAAGTTCAAAGATGAGCGTGTGATGTACCGATACTCGCTAGTATGAACCTGTAATTAACATAATAAAACTGCGAACTATGAATTCTTTGTTTGTTCATTTCCGATAGTTGTTGTCTACCTTCCTTTGTTAGTAAAACTTGAAATAAGGTGCATCACACTTTTAAGCTTTTAGTATTTGTCACAGTTATTTTACTGAGAAGGGGTACCGGAAGTACTATTGCGGTATATAAATGAACTGTTAATTGGCACTACCCCTGGTAATTGTCATAACGCTTATGCTATCGGGCGAAACCAGTGTTTAATACCGGTTTATAAGGTTATTTACCCAATAACGCAAATGTAATGGTCCGTTGCCCTTATGCATGCACCTGCCATGTTTTATGATGTTAATCTGGTTGTAAAACCCCATGATCGAAGTGTCATTAGATATTGAAAACAGGACCGAAATTTGGTAAAATAGTGCAGTAAAATATACTGTCCGAAAACTTACAGACATTAATTATGGACGAAAACTCGTGTGTCCGAAAATTTAGAGTCACGAAAAATAATTATTTTTGCTAAAAAATGGGGTGTCCGAAAACTTAGAGTGTCCGAAAACATAGAGTAATTACGGTAGTTGCTATCTTCAATATTGCAAAAGTTTCGATCCGGGGGCATAAAAACTTCTCACCTCCTTCTGTTTGCGTATGGTCTTTGAGAACTCTGTGTAGCAGATGCGTGGGTTGAGCTCACATCCCATCAGAGTGGCGCCCTCATAGTCCTTGATGTAGCCCAGGTAGGCAGACTTGGACAGCTTGATGTCCTTGGAGAAACCCTACAGTGGGAAACGATACATTATTGATACAACCAATAGAACCTTTACTAAATTGAAAGTTTGTTTAATGTCCTTTGAGAATCCCGGCAGTGACACTGCCTATAGAAATCTTAAAGGGATCTTTTCACGCTTTGGTAAATTGACAAAATTGAAAAAAGTTGTTTCAGATTCGCACATTTTCGTTTTAGTTATGATATTTGTGAGGAAACAGTAATACTGAACATTTACCATGGTCTAATATAGCCATTATATGCATCTTTTGACGATTTTAAAACCTAAAAATTATAAAGCGTTGCAACGCGAAACAATTGAATAATTTGGAGAGTTCTGTTTTTGTCGTTAAATTTTGTGAAACTACGAAGATTGCTTATATAAGGTATAAAATACGTCAAGTATGTGTACTCGGCGGAATAGCTCAGTAGGCTAAAGCGTTTTTACTTCAGGACTCTGGCAGGACTCCAGGGGTCACTGGTTCGAAACCTGCTCCGGGCAATGTTCTTTTCCTTTTTTTAATTTTATTCTTGATTTTTTACTGGAGCTTTTACGATCCAATGTTTACATTTATCAATATAAAGCATTTAATGAATAAGTTAAAAAATGCCAAAATCTGTGAAAAGGCCCCTTTAACTGAGCCGAATTCTGGAAAACCTAAACTTAATTCAGGTGCAAAAAGTTTCGTCCCAGATTAGCTTGTGCAGTCTGCAAAGGATTATCAAGGATAATACTTTACACTGTAGCTGAAGTTTTCATTTAAATGCAGTCTCCTCAAAACAAATATCTATTTTAAGCAGAATGTCATCCCTGATAAGCCTTAGCGGACTGCACAGGCTAATTTGGGACACAACTTTATGCACATGCATTAAGCACAGGTTCAAATAACAAGTCTTTTTATTATGTTTGATTTTCTCTGTTTTCAACAGTATTTCAGTAATATAACTACCATCAAATTACCAAGTCATGCTTTTGAAGGATAGCATGTTTACACCTACCCCAGTCACTGACAACTGCCCTACTTGAATTAAAGAAAGGTGGAAAAATGCAATAGAAGGATTTAACAACTGACCCCCCTGAAGTTATGCATCAGGGCCAGGTATCGAACATATGACCTTTGGATTTGTAGAAGACTGCTACGCCAACTAAGCTAAAGAGCCTGTGAGTAAATGACACTGAAGAGCCTGTAACTATATGATTCTAAAGAGCCTGTAACTATATGATTCTAAAGAGCCTATAACTATATGATTCTAAAGAGCCTGAAACTATATGATTCTAAAGAGCCTGTAACTATATGATTCTAAAGAGCCTGAAACTATATGATTCTAAAGAGCCTGTAACTATATGATTCTAAAGAGCCTGTAACTATATGATTCTAAAGAGCCTGTAACTATATGATTCTAAAGAGCCTGTAACTAAATGAGACTAAAGACCCTGTATTTAAATGACACTTAAGAACCTGTAACTAAATGACGCTAAAGAACCTGTAAGTAAATGATGCTAAAGAGCCTGTAAGTAAATGACGCTAAAGCGCCTTTAAGTAAATGACACCATTGAGCCTGTAAGTAAATGACGCTAAAGAGCCTGTAAGCAAATGACGCTAAAGAGCCTGTAAGAAAATGATGCTAAAGAGCCTGTAAGTAAATGACAATAAAGAGCCTGAAAATAAATGACGCTTAAGAGCCTGTAAGTAAATAACGCTAAAGAGCCTGAAGGTAAATGACGCTAAAGAGCCTGTAAGTAAATGACGCTAAAGAGCCTGTAAGTAAATGACAATAAAGAGCCTGTAAGTAAATGACGTTAAAGAGCCTGTTAGTAAATGACGCTAAAGAGCCTGTAAGTAAATGACGCTAAAGAGCCTAAAAGTAAATGAGGCTAAAGAGCCTGCAACTAAATGAGGCTAAAGGCCCTATACTTAAATGACGCTAACAAGCCTGTGACTAAATGACGCTAAAGAACATGTAACTAAATGATGTTAAATAGCCTGTAGGTAAAGGACGCTAAAGAGACTGTAAGTAAATGACGCTCAAGTACCTGATACTAAATGAAGCCAAAGAGCGTGTAAGTAAATGATGCTAGAGAACCTGTTACTAAATATTGCTAAAGAGCCTGTAACTAAATGACGCTAAAGAGCCTGTAACTAAATGATGCTAAAGAGCCTGTAACTAAATGACACTAAATAACTCGTAAGTAAATGACGCTTAAGAGCCTGTAACAAAATGACACTAAAGGGCCTGTAACTAAATGTAGCAAAATAACTCGTACGTAAATGACGCTTAAGAAACAATTGCCAGTTGAATGACCATCAATACTCTCTCCAAAGGTCATAAATAAGTACTCTTGATGTAAACAATTAGGTCAACATGTCAAAGAGTCATACAGACCTGCTTCTTGAAGTATCCTATTGCAAACTCATCAGCAAATGTGAGGAAATGTACAATGTTGTGCTTGATGTGGTAGTCTTTGAGGTGATTCATCAGATGAGTGCCATAACCCTGAAAGATTAACAACTGGATCTAATGCCATATGTATCTGTGCAGTCTGGTCAGGAGCCCCCCCCCCCTTCATGTAAGTCATGCAAGGTTTTGTGGTCTCATTAGCGGACAGGGTAGCTTATGGAACAAACGTTTAAACATACAGGGCCGAAATACTTTTTTTTTCCCCACCATTTTTGAAAATGGGGCCTCGTCCATTTGGATTGGGAAAAATTGCGGCGTTTTTACTTAAATTGGGATATTAGTGTTGTTATTGTTTTGATAACCAATGCTAAAAAATTGAGAATACAAGTGTTTTAAATATAATATTTACTTAGATTCAACTTATAGTTGTGGATGGGAGATGAACTCAATATTGACCTCTTAATTTTTCTGTTTGTTGGAAACCTTCAATTTGGAATTTGTAGGTCCCATTTGGGAAAATATATACTTTTTTCCATTGGGAATGGGACCGAATACCGGCCCCGAATTTGAACAAAAAAAACACTGACATTCTGTCAATGTGAAGAGTGTAAAAAGTTATCTTCCCTTAACCCTTAGCACATACCTTGACTTGTTCGTTGGAGGTGACTGCACAAAAGACAATCTCAGTGAAGCCTTGTGAAGGGAACATGCGGAAACAGATGCCTCCTATCACATTGTTGTCTTTTACCAACGCAAGACATTTGTGCTTCCTGTAAACCAAAACAAAACAAGACTTGTTGAGCTGCAAAGTGTAAAACAATCTTTTGCCAGTATGGCTCTTGACCAGTTGATGTATATTTGCAAGCTGGTCGGGAGCTACACTGTCTGCTCATGAGACCTTGGGACACTTTATAACAGACAGGGTTGTACTAGCTACTGACCAGACTACATGAGACCTTGGGACACTTTATAACAGACAGGGTTGCTACTAGCTACTGACCAGACTACATGAGACCTTGGGACACTTTATAACAGACAGGGTTGCTATTTGCTACTGACCAGACTACATGAGACCTTGGGACACTTTATAACAGACAGGGTTGTACTAGCTACTGACCAGACTACATGAGACCTTGGGACACTTTATAACAGACAGGGTTGCTACTAGCTACTGACCAGACTACATGAGACCTTGGGACACTTTATAACAGACAGGGTTGCTACTAGCTACTGACCAGACTACATGAGACCTTGGGACACTTTATAACAGACAGGGTTGTACTAGCTACTGACCAGACTACATGAGACCTTGGGACACTTTATAACAGACAGGGTTGCTACTAGCTACTGACCAGACTACATGAGACCTTGGGACACTTTATACTATAACAGACAGAGTTGTACTAGCTACTGACCAGACTACATGAAACCTTGGGACACTTTATAACATACAGGGTTGCCACTCATGTGCCTTGGGACACTTTATAACAGATAGGGTTGCTACTTGCTACTGACCAGACTACATGAGACCTTGGGACACTTTATAACAGACAGGGTTGCTATTTGCTACTGACCAGACTACATGAGACCTTGGGACACTTTATAACAGACAGGGTTGCTATTTGCTACTGACCAGACTACATGCGACCTTGGGACACTTTATAACAGACAGGGTTGTACTAGCTACTGACCAGACTACATGAGACATTGGGACACTTATAACAGACAGGGTTGTACTAGCTACTGACCAGACTACATGAGACCTTGGGACACTTTATAACAGACAGGGTTGTACTAGCTACTGACCAGACTACACGAGACCTTGGGACACTTTATAACAGACAGGGTTGCTATTTGCTACTGACCAGACTACATGAGACCTTGGGACACTTTATAACAGACAGGGTTGCTACTAGCTACTGACCAGACTACATGAGACCTTGGGACACTTTATAACAGACAGGGTTGTACTAGCTACCGACCAGACTACATGAGACCTTGGGACACTTTATAAAAGACAGGGTTGTACTAGCTACTGACAAGACTACATGAGACCTTGGGACACTTTATAAAAGACAGGGTTGTACTAGCTACTGACCAGACTACATGAGACCTTGGGACACTTTATAACAGACAGGGTTGCTATTTGCTACTGACCAGACTACATGAGACCTTGGGACACTTTATAACAGACAGGGTTGTACTAGCTACTGACCAGACTACATGAGACATTGGGACACTTATAACAGACAGGGTTGTACTAGCTACTGACCAGACTACATGAGACCTTGGGACACTTTATAACAGACAGGGTTGCTACTAGCTACTGACCAGACTACATGAGACCTTGGGACACTTTATAACAGACAGGGTTGCTACTAGCTACTGACCAGACTACATGAGACCTTGGGACACTTTATAACAGACAGGGTTGTACTAGCTACTGACAAGACTACATGAGACCTTGGGACACTTTATAACAGACAGGGTTGCTACTAGCTACTGACCAGACTACATGAGACCTTGGGACACTTTATAACAGACAGGGTTGTACTAGCAACTGACCAGACTACATGAGACCTTGGGACACTTTATAACAGACAGGGTTGCTATTTGCTACTGACCAGACTACATAAGACCTTGGGACACTTTATAACAGACAGGGTTGCTACTAGCTACCGACCAGACTACACCTATCAAAATGCAATTGTAGCATATTGCAAAATACCAGTTTTTCAATCAAACTGCTTTTTTGTTTGTTTAAACCTCTAAAGTTATGCATGTTTAAATTTTAAAGCAGAAAATTGAGCAAATCATAAAAAATGTAGTTTCTAAAAACTACAAAAGCAAAGTGTACATTGAATTCTTTATCATTTTCACATTTCACAATATTATTAAAGTAATTGGACCATACTCTGTGAAAAGGGGGTTTAATAAATGTGCAGTCCTAAAAGGCTAATCAGGGACAACAATACCGGCCTAAACTAGATTTTTGCTAAAAAGATACTTTCTTAAAACAAAATATCATAAAAGCGGAAAGTGTTGTCCCTGATTAGCCTGTGTGGAATGTACAGGCTTATCTGGGACAACACTTTATGCACATGCATTAAACCACTTTTTCACAGAACACGGCCTAATTATTGTTTATTGGTCAACTTTTCATTTTCATCAGCTCTTTAACCTTCAAGGTTCATTAAGTCCATCTCTCTAAGAAATATTTACAGAAATTGTTGTTTATTGGCTAATAGTACAAAAATCATTTCTAAATTATACTGAAAGGCTGAATCATTTACATGAAAAGAAATATGGACTGAAATACTTACGGGTCAAATACAAGTCGTGTGATGTACTCCTTTGGCATCCTGGGAAGTTGATGAGAGAACACATTCTGCATACCTGCAGGGAAAACACAAACAGAGTTGACAAAGGAAGGTATTCAACAAACAATTCTTAGACCTTAGACTAAGAATATAGAATATTTCTCAAATTATAATTTACAGGAATTGGTTTAATTTTTAGTATTAACTACTTTTATTTACCTCATGCTCCATTACGAACATTTTATAAATGACATATGGTAGCTTGCATATAGAAACCCTGATGCACTTATCTTGGGTCTTAATTCTTAAGGCTAAGAATGGGTTGGTAAATATGAGCCATTACACCACCTTTTCACAGATGGCGGCTATTTAAAACTCTGTCAAATGTTCTCCTACCGATGAGCCAGATGAGCAGCTGTCTGGTTGGTTTGCGACTCAGGGAGTTGCCGATCACGTGGAACTCTATGACCCCTTTCTTTTCCTCATTTCTGGCCCCTTCATCACGCGACGCATGGCTCGGGTACAGAGCTGACTGAAAATGTAGAGGAAATAACCTGCGTTCAGGGAAGAGTGGACTTTTACATGTGAGTTAAGTGTCCTCCCAGATTAGCCGGTGTAGTCTTTACCTCATTATTTTCATATTGCATTAAAATTTGTGTTACTAATAAAATTTTGTATTGGTACCTTGTTTATTTACAAATGATGTATTTTTTCTGTTGAAATTAAGTCAGTTTTTTTTCTGTTGAAATCAAGTCAGTTATCCTTAAAAAAAAATTGTGTTTATCACAAAAGTGAGTATAAGAGCCATCACTAGAGCAAAACAGGGTTTCATGCATGTTCACAAAGTGTTGTCACAGATTTGCCTGTGCAGTCCACACAGGCCAATCAAGGACAACACTTTCCGCTTTTAGGGTATTTTTACATATAAGGAATGTTCTTTCTTAGCAAAAGTCTTGCCAGCTTAGCCTGTACTAGAAAGAAAGACAAGAAAGACACAGGGATCATTGACCACATTGACAGTACTTACGTCAGGTCCGACCATTTCCTCCGGGTCAGTGATTGTAGCCACAATCTCGCTGACCAGGTCAGCTGGGACATCGCCCTCAACCTTTGACCTCTTGACCTCCTCAGGGGGCGGGACTAGCTCCTCCATTTTTCGCTTCTCTACTGAAACCAGGCAACTGACGAGGTGAATGATGAATGAATAGTCGACATTAAGAATCTGACATTATCAATGAATGCCAAGATTTATACATACAAAAGAAAATGGAATTCAAAAGATAAACCAGAAAATCAATTTGTTTTAATAAAAAATATCCCATGCTTACAACAGTTCAAGAAGCATTAACTAATGTCTTGATCGTGACATTTAAACATCTTGCTTAAGTCATTTATAACATTTGTCATGCAGATTTGGTTGTTATTCCATACGCCACAAGGGTAGCTCAAAAGCAGCCTGCATAGTTCCACAGTTCTGTCTGGAGCTACCCTATTATCTATTAAGTCACACAAGGTGCAGTGGTCTCATTAATACGCAGCCTTATGTCTGGTGCACATTGGCAGGCTGGTCTGGAGCTATGCTGGAATAAAGACCATTTTTGTATAAAGCAGCCTATTTTTCTTGTAGGAGTCTGTCAAGAAAGGCAATTAAACCTGCTATTGCTTCATTTCTGGAGGATCGCCGTAAAGCAATCGGCGTAAGGTTGGGATTCTCTGTCTTCATGGAAGAGTTCAGGCTGCCATCTGTAATGAACAACAGTTCATTGGTACATGACTGTTAAAAAAAGAAATATATGTTGAATCCCTAATACCAATTATTATGCCTGTCATTGAATGCACAGCATGTCTGGTCAAATAGGTGTAGATAAGGATTTCAGAATTGCTTAGGGAAAAAGGGAAACAATGCATGTGCTTAAATAGTTGTCGAGATAAGCCCTTGCCGTCCACACAGGCTAATCATTGATGACCATAAATATAAAATTGATCACTTTGATTAAATCTTCAAGGAAAACAAGAGCTGTGTTTGTGAAACAAAATGCCCCCTACTGCACTGCTTTGAAGCCATATATTTGACCTTTGACCTTGCAGAATGACCTTGACCTTTCACCACTCAAAATGTGCAGCTCCATGAGATACACATGCATGCCAAATATCAAGTTGCTATTTTGGATATTGCAAAAGTTATGACAATAGTTAAAGTTTGTGACAAATACAATGACAGACAGGCCAAAAACAATATACCCCCGATAATTCGATCCGGGATCCGGGAACATACAAATTCACGCCAATACTAAACAATTTATTTGATTCAGTTGCAGAACCAAAGTTGCGTCTATGAATTGTATGAACGAATAAACACAAACTAATGGTGATGTTTCATCAGTTCACCTAATCTCGTGTACATAAACCAGTTTTCTTCAACACAGTAGAAAAAATGGGTTATATTAAATATAAATATTATACTGTTCATTTCTGGGTACTACTAATTTCGAACTTTTATTCTTGTCTTATATTCATAAACGTTTTACCGTAATTACTCTATGTTTTCGGACACTTAAAAATAATTATTTTTTTAGGTGTCCGAAAACTTAGATACGAAAAATATTCACAAAATACAGGTGTCAGAAAACTGAGAGTCGAAAATTGAAGTGTCCGAAAACTCAATTGTATCAACGACTACCGGTATAAGCACGCGCTTGTAAAATACCATGCCGTATAGTATAAATTACAGTTATATATGTTTGCCCTGCATTTTAAATCATTTTAAATGCTTAATTTATTTGACAGAAAGTTACTACAAGGTTGTACTTTGACCAACGAGTTCAAATATGAGCATGTGATGTACCGATACTCGCTAGTATGAACCTGTAATTAACGCAATAAAAATAGGCAAACTATGAATTTTTTGTTTTTTTATTTCCGATAGTTGTTGTCAAACACCTTCCAATGTTCGTAAAACTTGCAATAGGGTGCATTACACTTTGACGCGTTTAGTATTTGTCACAGTTATTTTACTGAGAAGGGGTAGTACCAACGCTTATGCTATCGGGCGAAACCAGTGTTTAATACTGGTTTATAAGGTTATTTACCCTATAACGAAAATGTAATGGTCTGTTGCCCTCAGGCATGCACCTGCCATGTTTTATGATGTTAATCTGGTTGTTAAACCCCATGATCAAAGTGTAATTAGATATCGAAAACAGGACCGAAATTTGGTAAAATAGCGCTGTGAAATATACTGTCAGAAAACTTAAGAGTCAAGAAAAATAATTATTTTTGCTTAAAAAAGGGGTGTCCGAAAACTTAGAGTGTCCAAAAACATAGAGTAATTACGGTATTTGTTTTTTAAATGTTATAAGGCCATGTATACTCGCTTTAAGATTCCTTAACCCTTACGTAGTTTGACGCACTTGTAGTCAATTAAAAAAAATTTTTAATTAAAGACCTTTCTTACTAGATTCAAGGTTTTAAGGCTTCATCTCTTATCCTTACATACTGATGAGCAGCAAACAGCATAAAACCTGAACAGTCTGCGAGTTACTTGCAGATTGTTCTGGTTTTATGCTGTTTGCTCATAGCCATTTTACTTTGCTTCTGAGAATCAATATCACAAATGAGAACCTTTTTGTCCCAGGGGGGGGGGGGGGGGGGGATACTTCCCAAATTTTAGGGTAGGGGTGTCCTGTTGAGACTTCAGAAATAAGACCCATTTTTATTCCGGAACTCTGATAAAGTAAACCCATTTTGATACAAGATTTTTTTTTAAAGCATACCCATTTGTATACGATACCATTGAGAAAGTGGACCCATCTCAATACCCATATAAATACTAAAATTTGATAAAGTGGACAAGTTTCTGCATCTTTCCCGTTACTGAAATTGACTGTTTGATACCAATTTATATACAAGAATGAAATTTATCATACCCATTTTGATACCGATACTTTCAAATCTATATGCATTTATATACAAGCAAATTTCTGATTTCAATTACCATATCTATACTTAGATGCTCAAAACCATACCCATATCTATAATATCAGTCGAAAAACACACCCCATAAAATCGGCACACCTCTATATACCCATAAATAGGAAGTTAACCCCCCCCCCGGGCTTTTTGTGTATGAATCTGAAAAAATTATCCTGGGTAATCTACAAAAAATGAATAAATTGCAATACAAAACTAATTATTAAAAAAAAAAAACACTTCTTTTAACCAAAAACTACCATAAAAGTGGAATGTGTCGTCCTTGATTAACCTGTGCAGACTTTACTGGCTAATCTGGGATGACACTTTCAAACAAACATAGCCCCTTTTCCAAGAGCAAGATTTAATTTCTTGTTTTGATCACAGGACTATGAAAGTTCTATGATATCCAACAAAAAATTGTTAAGGTGCCATTATTTTATGCTTAATATATTGGAAGTATATGCATGTTTCTTTGAATTAATTGACATATACCAAACCCTTACAAAAGACAAACAATCTTACAAGACATGAGGTGTTGTAACTCTTGAAATTTACCAGACCTCACAAGATTTTATCAGCCCTCGTTCTTCTTTTGCACAAACCAGAGAAAATAACTTGTATTCAGTTTATTTCATTTATATTTACGATCACAATTTTTTTACAATTTAAAATACAATAAAATCCTTTAGACGTGTCCTTTAGACGTGTTCTTTTATAACAAATGTTTAATCTTTCCATTAAATGTGAAGAAAGCTATGTAGTTTTGTGTAAGCTTTGTGAGTATTTGTAGGAAGGATTTTAAGTTAAGTTATGACCAAGTTAAAGTTTTCGGACGGACAGACAGACGGACTGACGGACAGTTCAACAACTATATGCCAACCTTCGGGAGCATAAAAATAATAGCTTCATAGCAGCTTTGATTCAATATGCATTTCCAATGTTTTGTCTTAAGATAGTTACTCTTAAACAAAAGTCAAGTGTCGGTGACACTTTACGCACATGAATTCAACCCATTTCCCTAGAGCGTTTCTTAAATATATGCCCGGCCCCCAGGCAAGGCTCACCTGTGTGGTTGTTGGCCTGTGTAAACTCAGGGTCCCAGATAGGTGAGGTCTCCCCATACACTTCCTCCTCCAGCATTGTCAGGAACCTGCATACAGAGAGAAACACGTGTATAGTGCATATAGAGAGAAACGCATGTATAGTGCATATAGAGAGAAACACGTGTATACTGCATATAGAGAGAAACACGTGTATACTGCATATAGAGAAACACGTGTATACTACATATAGAGAGAAACATGTGTATTGTGCATATAGAGAGAAACACGTGTATACTGCATATAGAGAGAAACACGTGTATACTGCATATAGAGAGAAACACGTGTATACTGCATATAGAAACACGTGTATACTGCATATTGAGAGAAACACATGTATAGTGCATATAGAGAGAAACACGTGTATACTGCATATAGAGAGAAACATGTGTATACTGCATATAGAGAGAAACACATGTATATTGCATATAGAGAGAAACACGTGTATAGTGCATATAGAGAGAAACACTTTATACTGCATATAGAGAGAAACACGTGTATACTGCATATAGAAACACGTGTATAGTGCATATAGAGAGAAACACGTGTATTCTGCATATAGAGAGAAACATGTGTATACTGCATATAGAGAGAAACACGTGTATACTGCATATAGAGAGAAACACGTGTATAGTGCATATAGAGAGAAACACGAGTATAGTGCATATAGAGAGAAACACGTGTATACTGCATATAGAGAGAAACACGTGTATAGTGCATATAGAGAGAAACATGTGTATACTGCATATAGAGAGAAACACGTGTATACTGCATATAGAGAGAAACACGTGTATACTGCATATAGAGAGAAACACGTGTATACTGCATATAGAGAGAAACACATGTATACTGAATATAGAGAGAAACACGTGTATACTGCATATAGAGTGAAACATGTGTATACTGCATATATAGCCTCCATATTCAACATGCATATGTATATAAATGTGAAATCAATAATTTTTGGTGAGGTCTTATATCTATAAATCTCAACCCATGTGCTTGGTTGTAGCTCTCAGCATTCCCAAGATAGCATAAGAAAACAAATGGTCTTCAAAGCGACCTACTGACTTACAGACAACCTGACAAGCACAGTGATTCATTTTGAAATCTACATCAATGAGTCCCTGGGACTCGCATATTTTGAAACAATGGGTCCAAACTGAAAACAATGGGTCCCAGATTGTGTCTTTGTAAATTTGTTACAAATAATCTATCAACATGATACGCCTTAGCCAGGGGCTCTTTTATGAAAATTTTACAGCTCAAAACAGAAATAGGTTTATAGCAAGTAAAATCTTTATTTGTTTTACTTTTAATAACAAACAGTGAAACATATAACATCTTAAACAGAGAACTTTTTACATCTTTAACAGTTTGGACTGACTAAACTTTTAATAAATTGGATGACTAGAGTTTATAATTTTTTGGTCAAAATTAGCCCTTTCAAACAGTGTGACAAAATACAATTTCTCCTTTGGTCAAAAGGTTTACAACTTCAATACAGATTTAGTGCAACAACCCTCATACTGTATTTAAGGTGTATAGCCTTCTCGCCTTGTTTTTTCTCCAAACAGGGAGAGCTTTTTCCACAAATTCATTCCGGGCAAAATTGCACAACTGCACTCTCATGAGTTTGTCTTGTTTCCCTACAGTAAACCTGTTCATGATTTTGGTCAAGACCTTATTCTGTATAGAAAACCCCCCTCTCACATCCTGCAGTATGAACAGCAGATGTCTGTGTTGTTATATGTACTTACATTCTACGTAACATAGGACGGAATACTGAACGATCTTTATCACTATTATGTATGTACCGTATAAAAATAATGGTATTTATTTCAGAACTTGCAAATTTTAATTGTCACTTTAGAAAAAACAACACTGCTAAATTAGTCCAGAAAAGTATAATAACATCGCTTTACTATATAAATAATAACTGTCTACGCTCACAACAGACGAACGCAAACTGTGTTTTCCGCCGTTTATTCTTCATATTTAAACCACATGCTCTACATCGAGGCTGTGTTATCGATAAATATCTACACAGTGAGTTTAAATTGTTGAGGATCAATTTCGAAAACCTTTTTCGGTCACATTTTCTTTGTTTACCATCCGGGACAGCCAATTAATCGTCCAACAAACTTTTTATAAAACGCCGTAACTGATTGGATAATTGATATATTTCAACCAATCAAAATACGCGTACTACATTCCCAATGTAGTAATATGACTTCCGTTCTACTTTTTCATAACGGTGTTGACATGTCAGTGATTTTTTTTGCCCAAAATTACAGCCGATATTCGGCTGCTTCCCAATTGCAAAAAATTATGTTTTTTCCCAAAAATTTGATTAAAATTCTCCAAAAAACAAGACAAAATTTTCCCAAAAAAGCCAATCAGATTACAATGTAATTTAGCAATAATTTCGAAACGAGTGCCGATCAAGCTTGTCGAGTCGTCGCCGAACGACAACTGACTTACATATTGTTCGCGAATTTAGCCGAATATGATTTTACGTTGCTATCCACATCTCTCTCCATATTGCGGATGATACCGACGATAGTCGATGTATCCTGATTGTAAACGCCTGTTTTTACACACGTCCAAGATGGCGGCAAGCAAACAAGAAATTTGCGATGAGCGGCGAAAATGATGAATAACATTCAAATTAACAACGGATATCATATGGTTATTACGGAATAATTTAATGCGTGTGTCCATTAACGCAAAATACAACGTTTGAGATAAAAACAACAAATATTTATTAGAAATCTTCACAGTGAATGTGCATCACGGGAATCAGTGTTGGGAAATTGGCGTTAGTCTATCGGTACTCACAAAGTTAATGCATTTAAGATGAGTATCGTTCGAAAATGGAAAGAGACAAACATGATATGATTTATATGTTAGTGGATATGTGTATAATCAGATTCATATGCATATTCTGCTTTATTATGTTTGTCACGCTTTACAGTTTACTGAAATAGCATTGAACGGAGGATGTCAAGTGCAAGATTTTGAAATGTAAAGAAATGAAATAAAATAAAATTATTTTAACTACATTTAATACATCATTGACATAGCAAGACCACTAAAGTGTTTTTTTTCAAATATTTTTTAATGTTTTCACCATATGATATTTAATATAAAAAAAATACTGAATTAAATTCTTACTGTTAAAGAGGTTATGATTAAATGGTATATTTAAGAATCTATATAGATTATTGCAAGTTCAATATGCATGTGGAAGGATATTAACTTAAAATTGACTTCATTGTAAGAACACATTAAATTAGCACTTTATAATATAACAAGGGACAAAATTGTCACAAAACCAGGTTTTCATTGTGAAAAAAAATCTGATAAAGGGAGAAAACTCAAACTGAACTTTTGAAATGAACAAACAAAATTAACCCCTTTTGTAAGTTTTTTTTTTTAAATCTATTTTTAGTCGTGGCGACCTTGACATTGGAGATATTGACGTGATTCTTTCGTGCGACACACCGTCCCATGATGGTGAACAAATGTGCCAAATGATTTTAAAATCTCACAATGAATGACATAGTTATGGCCAGGACAAGCTCATTTATGGCCATTTTTGACCTTTGAACTCAAAGTGTGACCTTGACCTTGGAGATATCGACGTAATTATTTCGCGCGACACACCGTCCAATGATGGTGAACAAATGTGCCAAATGATTTTAAAATCTGACAATGAACGACATAGTTATGGCCCGGACAAGCTTGTTCCGCCCGCCCGCCAGCCAGCCCGCCAGCCAGCCAGCCAGCCAGCCAGCCAGCCAGCCAGCCAGCCAGCCAGCCAGCCCGCCCGCATTCGCCAATCTAATAACCAGTTTTTTCCTTCGGAAAACCTGGTTAAAAATGCTGTCAAACATACTCTAATAATTTTAATTCTTTTCTTATAATCATATTTATAATGTTTCCCAATTTCATGGTTTATCGCGCTATTTTTCCCTATTTCATGGTTTATTGCGCTAATTTTCCCAATCCAAATGGCACAGGCTGTAACAAAAAAAAAGCAAAAAAAATCACTGCATGTGTTTTGCTTATATCCACGAATCGTACTCGGTATAATGTACAACTCTGACGATGTTGAAAATCAGAGTTTTTAAACAATGCGTCCCGAAAACGCACATGTTTGAGAATGATGCGTCCCCAGAAAAAAACGTGCATCTGGCACGCGGGACGCACGGCAAAATGAATCACTGCAAGCAGACAAGTACAATTCAAAATACCTCTTCTTCCTAAAAAGGGGAACATAATGAATATCAACTGTTTCTCTTTTTGCATACCTTGGAAAGTGTGTGAGCACAAGTGTGCGTTTCTCGTGAGGCATGCGGTCTTTCTCAGCTCTGAACTTCTCTAACAGTTGCCGCCGCATGGTTTGAAACACTGACTGGAGTAGCGTGCGACCGAATATCAGTGTAGTCTCATAGCGGGGCAGGGTGTCACAGAAAGCAGGCACGTGACAATAACATAACCACCTGTGAGAGAATAGAACCAAACATTAGTTTGTACACCCTGTTTACAGAGTGACAATATATTGACCACCTCTGGAAGAAATGCGTTGAACATTAGAGTGTACATCATGTCAACAGAAACACCCTATGTACAGTTGGACACAGTTTAGTAGCAAATTTAATTTGTTTGTGGGAAAAAATTAATTTAAAGTGAAAAAAATCAAATAGTACTTGATTTTGGAATAGATATTCTAAACATGTGAAACAATGGCTCATTCAATATTTAGGCTACTTGAAGCAGTTAAAAATTGCTACAAGAAAATTATACACTAAACCGGTCAAGTTTTAAGCAGGCAAAAACAAAGGATATGCCTTGGTAGTATATAATGCCTTTTCATATACACACCACTTCAAGCAGTTGATAGCATTCTTATTCACCCACCTTGTGTAATTGACTTTGTAGGTTGCTATATCTTCAGAGCCGGCATGCTGCTGTCGACTGGTGGGTGTTTCCAGCTTCCAGTGGTTCAGGCAGTGTAGGAACATCTTGGCAAGGTCATACATCGTCTGCCACTCCTTCTGGGCGAGGTGACCAAACTTGTAGAGCACAAAATTGGTCACTCCCTTAAAATGGCAATGGATTAGTATGAATGCTTTTAAAAGTCAGAACTGATATATAAAAACATTTTTGTAAATGGAAATTAGCAAGGACTCAAAATCCTATGGCACCTGAAAGATGTGGTGGGCATTTATATTGTCTATGAAAAGAACTATTCAAAGAGAAGGCATCTATTGTCGAAATGGGAACTTGTATCTCTGGTTTTTAGTTGAAAATCAAAAGGCAGCTTAATAAAAGTATTCATTTCACAGCTTATCAGCTAAGCACATATAATAACATTTAGAATATAAACAGATAGTGATCAAATGACATAATTTCTAAAAAGAATTTCAAAAGATTTGTTAGAGTACTTGAAAGGTATCATTTATCAATAGAGTTCTAACACAGGCATATTCATTCCCGTTATATTCAAGAAACCAGCTACAACTGACAATGTTTAAATACAAACTAAAAGAAAAAGCAAAATTTCTTTTTTTAAAGTATTTACATTTACAAACCTTGGCAATGTTATGCTTTTCAAATGGCATTTACAAACCTTGGCAATGCTATGCTTTTCAAATGGCACTTACAAACCTTGGTAATGCTAGGCTTTTCAAATGGCAGGTACAAATCTTGGCAATGCTATGCTTTTCAAATGGCAGTTACAAACCTTGGTAATGCCTGGCTTTTCAAATGGCGGTTACAAACCTTGGCAATGCTAGGCTTTTCAAATGGCGGTTACAAACCTTGGCAATGCTAGGCTTTTCAAATGGCGGTTACAAACCTTAGCAATGTTATGCTTTTCAAATGGCGGTTACAAACCTTGGAAATGCAAGGCTTTTCACATGGCGGTTACAAACCTTGACAATGCTAGGCTTTTCAAATGGCGGTTACAAACCTTGGCAATGCTAGGCTTTTCACATGGCGGTTACAAACCTTGGCATACTAGGCTTTTCAATTGGCGGTTACAGACCTTGGCAATGCTAGGCTTTTCAAATGGCGGTTACAAACCTTGGCAATGCTAGGCTTTTCACATGGTGGTTACAAACCTTGGCAATGCTAGGCTTTTCAAATGGCGGTTACAAACCTTGGCAATGCTAGGCTTTTCAAATGGCGGTTACAAACCTTGGCAATGCTAGGCTTTTCACATGGCGGTTACAAACCTTGGCAATGCTAGGCTTTTCAAATGGCGGGCTTCCTAGTGGACCTTCTATTGTGGGATTGCTCATGTTGAGTATGCATTTTCGTAAAAGCTGAAATATATTGCATTAATAACTGATCTCACAACAATTTGACATGAAGTCAACGTAAAAATATTGTTAACAATATGACTGTTTTTAGTTATATTTTTACATACATTTACAATGTTTATATACTGGGATGTTTGTTAACAAGGACTACCCGTAAATTGAGAAAAAAACATCACATGCGTAACAAATGCATAACATTAAGATACATGTATCTCATTTAGGAGAGTTAACATCCTTGAATGAAGATTTCATAATTCATTGACAGATCTTTTCTTTCCTTAATTAAAAATAAGTAAAATGGTTGATGTAAAAACAAAATATGCTATTGTTGGTTTCTATAATAGGCCAACAGCCAATAGTATACAGTGTTTTTTCTTTCAAATTTTGGGCCAGTAAACGGTCCAATTCCCAATGGAAAAAAGTATATATTTTTCCCAAATGGAATCTTAAAATTCCCCTTTGAAGGTTTCAAATAAAATAAAATTATATATATATATATTTTTTAGATCTCAACATTCAGTTCATCTCCAATCCAGCTTTATAGGTTGAATCTTACAAAATTCAGTAATGAATACTCTATTATTCTAAATTTTGAAACATTTATAAGCAAAACAACTACAACACTTATTTCCATTCCCGAAAAAACACTGGTATATTCGTAATACAATTCTTGACAATGTTCCCATCTCAACAGAAGTTCACACCTTAAACAGATAAAAGTAGACTTGTTTGGTTTCAGCATCCTCCTCTTTGTGCACACACATAAAGAGATTCTCCACATCAACGACAATACGCAACAGCCGATCCAACTCATCAGCATCTGTGTCCTCCAGATGAGAAACATGGGCATCTGTAAAAGGCAAAACTAACAAACTGTGAAACTGATATTAACATGAATCATTGCTGATGATGCAGAAACCTGCGTTTTGCAAAAAACAAGTTTGATAAAAAAAATCCCATAAGTTGTAATTAACCGTGCTGTTTCCTTTCTTTAAGATGTAGCATGTAAAAGATTTCTCTCCTAGCAACCAATCTTTAATTTTTTTTATTTAAAATCTCTGAAAAGTGCTCTTAACCAGTTTGTTCATTTCCCTTCTGCCATAGGTTGTCTGATTGCTGTTTAAGCCAGGGCCATTGCTGTCTAAGCCAGGTTGTCTGATTGCTGTTTAAGCCAGGTTGTCTGATTGCTGTCTAAGCCAGGGCCACACAATGTCACTATTGTCTGATTGCTGTCTAAGCCAGGGCCACACAACGTCCCTAGAATACTTTCTCTATTGGCCAGTTAAATAACATAAGGTCCAGTAAAAGTTAATAGATGGAAAAGTAATGAATTTGTCACTTTCTGTCCTACTGGGAATAAATTTCCAAAAAATATCAGCTATAAGGATGCTTGTTCTCCAAAATGGGAGTTAGTGGCTGAATGAACAATTGAAAAAGCCCTGAATAATAAAACAAACTTTATTATATCAGGAATCTAATCAAACAAGTTTGTTTTTTTTAGCAGAGAAAGGCTTGAAGGCATGACTGTGAGACTGACCTAGAGTGTGAGAGCAGCTACGACAAGGATCTGTCAGGTTGGCCAGGGGTTGTGAGACGTCCACTCTAGGCGGGGTAGGTGGGGGATTGGGGTTCTTCCAGCCATTGCATTTACAACTTTCAACCTGCAAAATTACAAGTAAACATGTCATTACAAGCAAACTGATAACTAAAATAAAACAGACAAGAAAACCGTCATTTTTTGTGGGTAAAAAACAACTCAATTATCACCTTTTAATTTCAAACGATAATCAGCAGAAAGGTGTAACATCGTTGAAATAGAACTAATTATTTAATTATCATCCTTTAATTCAGATCGATAGTCGGGAGAAAGGTGTTAAGTAATCAGCTTAGAAATAATTTATTTATTGGTACGCTTCTTTTGATTTGTTAATCTTTAAATACGACGTTTGCCATCAGCTGCTATATTGTTGGCAGACGACAAGATCAACTGACTGTGTATTCCAAGTGTAAAGTGTCTGCGCATGAATGACCCAATATTATGTGTGAGCAAACTCACTGTTGATTGGCCAGCTACCATGTGCGCTTCAATAACAATACAAATAATATGCAGATAACGTAGACAAGTTAATTGAGCATTGCCGAAAAATACGCTGCCTGATTTTTTTCAAATTTTGGGCTCAAAAAAGATTAGGACCGGCGGCAAAAATAAGGTAGGGTCGGGCCACCGGAAACAAACAATTTTTTTATTACGCCTTTATGGAAAATTTCAAAGGGCCATAACTCTGTGAAAAAACATCCGACAAGAACCCGCTGATAACATGCACATCTCCTCTTGGTAGTGAAGCATCCCATAATGTTTCATTGAATTCCGGTCATTAGTTGCTGAGAAATAGTCCGGACAAAAACTGTGCACGGACGGACACACGGACGGACGGACGAAGCATAAAAATTACTAATGGAGTTTACGCCTTATGGTGAAGGATAAGGCGTTTTATAACCAATGCAGGATCCCATTATTCCTAGTCAGGGCCCTCGTTTGGCCGTTTTTGGGGCCAGATTCGGCCCAATTACCCCCTTAAAATAGTATACTTTTTCCCCTATTTCAGCAATTATCAGAAGCAGGCGCGTTGTCAGAAAATAGCTGCTAATAGTATGTTAAGTGCAATTAACTAGGTGCAGATAAAAAGATAAAAGAAGCTACAAGACTAAGATAAAAGGTTAAAATCAGAGTAGACTTAGAACTGGTGGAAAGGATGCAGCTGCCCAGTACATGTAGATACCTAAAGTGGGACTAGCTTGTAGGGACACAGGCAGGCCATTCCACAGACGAATACTACGTGGGAAAAATGAATTGGAGTGATACTGTGTCCTTGAGTATGGTACCAGGTAGTTCAGATTTCTGGTGGGTGTTAGGTGGTGATGGTCAACCAACACAAGATTATTTTGGATTTTGTATAATAGGATGACATTACTGATGTTTCGACGCTGTTCTAAAGTCGCCATTGGAGATTATTTAGCATTTGGGAGACACTACTGGTGTAATTGTAGTCATTACAGACATACCTGGCAGCTAATCTTTTGACTTGTTCGGTTTGTAGATTAGATATTTTTGCCAAGGATGCCAAACAGTGGAGCAGTATTCTAACTGTGGCCTTACATAAGTTTTGTAGGCAGTCTCTTTAACCTTTTTATTTGAAGTTTTGATATTTCTTTTGATGAATCTGAGTGAATTGCTGGTCCATGACAGGTCGTTACTTATGGTGACACCTAAATATTTTGCAGCCTCTGTGGTCTTAAGTTCTATGCCATGAAGTTTGTATGGAAAAAGGACAGGATGTTTCTTGCGGCTGATTCTAAGAATTTCACATTTGTCGGGGTTAAATTCCATGGACCAATCGGATTCCCATTTTTTAAGATTATAGAGATCATTTTGGAGGGTTTGTGCATCTTGGGTCGATTTAACTGTAAGATAAACTATGGTATCATCTGCGAAGAGTCTTACCTTGCTCTTAACACTGTCAGGGAGGTCGTTTATGTATGAGAATAGGCAAGGTCCGAGGACCGAGCCTTGAGGGACGCCAGATAAGACGGGGAGGTTGTCAGAGTTATGGCCCTCGACAACAACCTGCTGGGTTCGCCCGTAAAGGAATGACCTGATCCAACTAATGGTCTCGGTGTTTATGCCTAGTCTATGTAATTTTAGGAGAAGTTTGTGATGATCGACTTTATCAAAAGCTTTGCTGAAGTCCATAACTATGATATCATTTTGTTGACCTTGTTCTAGATTGTCATAGACTTCCTGGGAAAAACTAATGAGCTGGGTTTCACAGCTGTGTTTTGACCTGAAACCGTGTTGGAATGGACTTAATATATGATGTTCAACATAAAAAGACATGATATTTGAGACTAGTAGGTGCTCCATAAGCTTAGAGGCAATACAGGTTAGGGAAATAGGTCTGTAGTTTGTAGGGTTTACATTTAGGGCCCTTCTTGTACACGGGAGCGATGACTGCATGCTTCCAGTCATTGGGGACAATACCTGATTTCAGAGAAATTCTTAAGATATGGGTCAGGACAGGGGCTATTTCATGGTAAAGTTCCTTTAATAACCTTGGGGATATCTGGTCGGGTCCTGAGGCTTTACTGGGGTTTAAACCTTTAAGGAGTTTCCGTACTCCATCCTCGGTGAAAGGGATATTTTGCATCTTTGGATGATTTTGTGGGGTGAGTATTTGTTTACAGGACTGAGAGAGACTTAGAGGCTGTGGACGAGAGAGACTGACTCAAACTGTTTGTTTAATATGTTTGCCTTAGTCTTTGGATCCGTAAAAGTTTGACCATCATTCTTGAGGGGGGCTACTCAACAATTTTTTGTTTTATTTGACTTGACGAAAGAATAAAATTTCTTATTTACCCCTGGTTGTGAGTCATTTGAGAAAATAACCTTGTCTAAATACAACCAGTAGGAGTTTCTTATTTGCTTTTGGATTTGGCCTCTAAGCTTTTTAAATTTTTGTAGTAGGTCAGGCGAGTTGGTTGTTGACTTCTTCAGTTTGGAGTACAGTTGATTACGTTTTCTAATTTGGCGTATGATGGAAGGATTTATCCAGGGCAGGTCACGACGTACCTTAGTTTGTTTTGATGGGATAATCATATGGATGGAGCTTAGACGCGTAAGTTCATTCTTAAAGGACAACCAAGCAGAGTTCGGGTCAGAGTAATTACAGGCTAGAAAGGATTTTGCGTATTTATTAGTCATTTTTGAGGCTTGACCAATCAGCTTTCCTGTAACTTTTGACTTCTCTGACAGTTTGTAGGGGATGGCCTCTATTAACCTTCATCTCATGAAATACAATGTCGTGATCTGATGAGCCCAGTGGGGGCAATGAAGTGGTGCTATGGACTTGACCGGGCATATTTGTGAAGAAAAGATCTAGGGTGTTATTGCCTCTAGTGGGGGAAGCAAAGACCTATAGAATACACAGATTGGAAACTTCGCGCCTTATCAGGCTATCTCGCGGCGGGGTCACATGGTCGAGAAACTGATAAAAACACTTTGGATCAGCAGACGATTTATTCCATAAATCAATCGGAGGAGTCCGAAGATAGCCTATGTATCACGATTGCGATAAGATAGCGACGTGTCCAGTAGCAACGGCTACGATTATCGAGCAAAGTTATGCGAAAATGTTACGGCGCTATAGAAAGGCGGCTGTAACTTGGTCAATAATGATCCGATTTTTATAAAATAAATCTTCATAGAAACATGAGTAATTATGCTTTTACGAAATCTCGATTCTATTAACATAAAATAAGAATTTATAATGCCGCGATCGTTGAAGTAATAGCGCTATATGAATTTCCAAATCGCGGAGAGAATGACGTTGAATAATTTATTTGAAAGGCTTTTGCTGATAAAGTTTTCTTGTATACATTTTTAATTCAAACATTTAAAACCTTATAAAATAATATTATTTTAAAACGGATAGATATATGTGGACACATAGATCTAGGTCTCTGATAAAAACAACATTACAGTATAATAAATGCTATGATCGTTCGATCCAAAAACGGTTTCAGTTAGTCTTATTTCAATATTGATTCTGTGGATTTTTTCAATTTTTTAATTCTCTATTTTTTATTTAGATCTTATTCATGAGTTAAAGGTTATTAAAGTTTTGTTTGTAACCAAGATTTTTTTCTATTGATAATTAATAAAAGCTCTAAGTGTCATGGACTAGGATTTCGCGAAAAGAACAAAAACAAACATTTCACGCGCGTGTTAATTGTCGGATAAATTAGCGAACTGAAGGAGATGTTATGTTTGTATGAAAAATGACAAAGGTTTTCACAATGAACCAAAGCACGTTTGACGACAGGTGTGTACAATAGGGTATAAGAGCTAAAAATTGTACCAACTTTGTACAAGGCCAAAATCCTTTAAAATGAACATTTTCCTCCAGTTTGTTTAATTCAAACCTAGATAAACATATCACCAAGCATACAAATCTGACTTTATCTTTTTGGGATGAAAAATGAAAAAGTTAATCAAAAAGAACAAAAACACGTTTGACAGCAATCGTGTACAACAGAGGAAAAGAGCTTAAAATTATACCAACATTGTATAAGGCCAAATCCTTTAAATTGAACATTTTCTTCTACGTTTTTGTAATTTATACTTAGATTAACATCTCTCCTAGCATAAAAATCATACTTCAACAATTTGGGATGAGAAATAGAAAAGTTTTTCAAAAAGAAACAAACCACTTTGGCGACAGGTGTGAAAATGATTGAATGAAATAACAGTATAAAATTGTACAAAGGCAAAATCCTTTGAAATGCCTTATTTTCGTCTACTTTTTATAAATCATACCTAGATTAACATCTCACCTAGCATTACCATCTTACTTCATCAATCTGTGATGAGAAATGAAGAAGTTTTTGAAAAAAATCGTTTGGGCCTTTCAATTTTTCAAAAATTATCGCAAATGAACAAATCCATTGTTCTTTTTCAAATTCCGATAAATTAATAATACATAAGAATAAATATTCAATATGTCTGTTTGCGGCGACCGACTTTGCCAATAATTGATTGCTTTAAAACAAAATGGCCGACAGTAGCTGGAACAGGGAAGAATCTACAGGTACACCGGCATCTCCAAAATCGATGTCACGTGACCCGTGTCCGCCGTTAGATATTATCGCATATCGCTATCGTGAAGACGCGAGTTTCCAATCTATGTTATCTATAGGTCTTTGGGGGAAGTGACCATTTGTTGGAGATTTAGGTCTAATAGATTTTCCAGTAGGGAGATATAGATATTCCTATGCCTGCAGCCTTCTATAATGGTTTCTGTTGTCCAATTTATACTGGGCCTGTTGAAGTCACCCAAGATCCAGAGAGCTATTCCTGGGAATCTTTCTTACCGTTGACCATAAATCATTGAGGGACTCCTCATCGTTCTCGTGAGGTTTGCAAAAGGAAGAGCTATATATGTCTCTGATACCTTTAAGGGAGATCTTTTCCCAGATTGCATTACTGTTAGAGTTAAGGTCGGGTCGTTCCTGGCTGGTGATAGCTAACAGGGTCCCTCCTCCTTGGCTGTTCAATCAATTAGTTAAATTACCTTGTACTTGGGTACGTGTGTTGGGGTGGGGGCTTTAACAGTTAACTTAAGTAAAAAAGACTTTTAAAGACTTCAAGTTTTAACCATGCTTTATAACTCATTTTAAAGTAATAAAACAATTGTTTTCAATACATAAAACTGACAGATACGGTTAGCCGTAAGAGTTGTCTACCTTGCACGAGGAGTAAACAGCCAGTTTTTCGAGTTTCTTTGGTCGCGGGAACGTTCTGACGAGTGCTTTTTTCTGTGCAATGCGTTGTAGATTATTTGGCCTGCTCATTTCTCCAGTTGTATTGGCTTGAGTTGGTGTTTGTTTTGCCGCAGGAACACCATTTTGCACAGGATTATTTAGGTGAGCTTCTCCGTCAGCCATTTTGTTTTTGTGCTGAAATTTTATTTTGTTGTAAAATTTGTCGATTTAGCTGTCAACTGTGATAACAGCCAGCACGGAAGTCTAAAATCACATTGCGTTTTTATTTAGTACGGTTTATTTTTCAATTGTCACATTAATACATATAGTATGAGGCAAATGAATAGACCAAAATTTGTATTGAATTAATTGTTGCCAACTTGCAGATGCTTAAAATTTAAATGCACTAGTTTGATGCTGTTATTGAAGTTCCAACTAGAATCTATTACACACCCAATACATTTTAAATAAGAAAAATTATTTCTGAATTAAAAAAATTATCCAGTACTATTCTACATTTATATGCTCACTGGCTAATATGTGTTACGACTTTTTGACCCCTAATTTTTTTGGGTTTTAGAATAAACTTACTTGACACAATACAATTCCAAGGCTATGTTTAGCAGGTGATTTATTCTGGTAGTGCTATTCGCTTCCTATCAATGCACTGGTGGCATTTTTTAAGGACAGTATTTATCCCCATATTAACCCAAATGAAGACTTATAAGTTGGATTCACTCTGTGAGTATTATTTGTTTGTGACAATGCTCTGACTTAAAATGAAATAAGAAATTTGACTTATCCATATTTTGCCTTTCTGTAGGTGCTTGTAGCAGCTGAAGTCTTCTATGTTTACATTCTTGAATGCTTTTTGATTAAATTTCTTTTGGCAGAATGTTGGAAAATAAATTGTACTAGGCACTCAGATGGAATTGGATGGGATGAAGTCTTCTTGGCATAGGAAGAGAAGTCCTTAAACTTTGCCAATACGCTCTGTTTGTAATTGTTTGAAATTCAGTGTGTTTTTTTTTCTTAATATATTACAACCTGTGCCTTTTGGATTGGGAATATTTGCGCAATTAACAATGAAATTGTGAAAGTAATCCAATAATACTATGATTGTAAATAACAGTATTCCAATTGTTTGTTAGTTCATGTTTTACTGCCTTTTAAAATTTATATTATTAAGTGCTATGGAATCATATTGCAGTGTAATGAACTCGATACGTGTAAACTAATTGTTGAGTTACTCTGCAATTTGAAAAGTTTTGCTTTTTTTTTTGCAAAATTTTGGTAAGTTTTTTAGCAAAATTTTTTACTTTTTGCTATTGGGGAACAACCTTTAAAAGACTCTAATTTTCAGCCATAAAATCACTGTAAAGTGTTGTGCTTCAAAGTCACATAAAAAAGCAGAGTGTTGGATCATTGTTGTGTTGTAGTCACTAATGCCATGTAGCTTTGCATTGTTCTACCAAGTATGGACTTTTGGTTTGAAAGATGTTGTGAGTGTTATACGAAAGAAAATCACCATCTCCCGACAAAGGTCATACTAGAGATCTATGAGCGAATATGCACTGCAAACATAAATCTCAAGTTTGTCAATTTTATTTCAAGAAATGTTTCTTCTTTTTTGTGATTTTTATATGAGCCTCCATCTGGGAAATCCCGGCTTAAAGTGTCATCCCAGAATAGCCTGCGCAATCTGCACAGGCAAATATGAGATGACCCTTTCTGCCTTACCTGTATTTTGATTTTTGCCAATACCAGACATTCTTGAAACAAATAATCCATTTTCACAGAGCAAGGCTAATATGTACCACTTTATCTTTCATATTTGCAGGCCATGGCTTGTCGGGGCGTGCCCTGGCTGATTCCCCGTTGCTTTGTAAGCACCACCACTGCCCTTTGTAATGTTCAGATGCTCTCGGTAGAGTACGAAAAGGCAAAACCGTTCTCTGAGATCCCCGGCCCAAAGGGTCTGCCTTACCTGGGAACCCTGCTGAAATATAGAAAAGGTATTTGATTGGTTCAACACTTTTACAGTTGTGAGATTTTTTTCTAGAAATGTTTTCTTTACTTAAAAAGAATTTTTACTATGTTTTTCACTGAAACCAGTTTCTACTATTCTTCAATTCATAAAAATGAATAAAAAAACAAGCTTTTTTCTTAGCTGATTTCATCAATCTCTGTCTTAATCCTTTCCCACTTAGAAGCAAAGTGAAAATAGCTATGTGCAAACAGCATAAAGCCAGAACAGCCTGTGAGTTTAGGTTTTATGCTGTTTGCTACTCATCAGTATCATAGGGTTAGAAATGAAGCCTTTAAAACTTGAATCTAGTAAAAAAGGTCTTTAATTAAATTAAACCTTCTTAGGAACTACAAATGCGTAAAAATACGTATCTAAGTGGTAAAGGGCTAAGTCAGTTGTAAATAGTATGTGATAATACTTAATCAACTTATACATTATAATATTATTATTTTCGCCTGGAAAAACATTATTGTTTAAGAAAACTCACTATGTCCTTCATGTTTTCAGGTCCTCTTAACAAATACAACATTGAAAGGTACCAAGAAGCTGTATTAGACTTGTACCACCAGTATGGCAAAATTGTCAAGGAGACCATCGCCGGAACAACAGTTGTGCACCTGTTTGACCCGGACTACATCCGCTTGGTGTTCCAACACGAGGGAAAGATGCCGCACATCGTTCCACTAATGGAGACGACACAGATGTACCGGCAGCAGAGGGGGCTTTCACTGGGGCTTGGAAACACGTGAGTCTGTCATTGGGCTTTGAAACACGTGAGTCTGTCACTGGGGGTTGGAAACATGTGAGTCTGTGACTGGAGCTTGGAAACACATGAGTCTTTCATTGGGCTTTGAAACACATGAGTCTGTCACTGGGGGTTGGAAACATGTGAGTCTGTGACTGGGGATTGGAAACACGTCAGTCTGTGACTGGGGCTTGGAAACAGGTGAGTCTGTCACTGGGGCTTGGAAACACGTGAGTCTGTCACTTGAGTTTGGAAACACGCGAGAAGACTCTTTGTGGGAAAACTGGGCTTAATGCATGAATGTAAAATGTCATCCCTGATTAGCCTGTGCAGTCCATACAGGTTAATCAGGGACAATACTTTCCGCCTAAACTTAATTTTCCCTAAGAAGAGAATTACTTCGAACTACAAATACCTTAAAAGTGGAAATTGTTGTCCCTGATTAGCCTGTGTGGACTGAGCAGGCTAATCCAGGATGACACTTAATGCACATGCATAAAGCCTGTGTGGACTGAGCAGGCTAACCCAGGATGACACTTAATGCACATGCACTGTGTGGACTGAGCAGGCTAACCCAGGATGACACTTAATGCACAGGCATAAAGCCTGTGTGGACTGAGCAGGCTAACCCAGGATGACACTTAATGCACATGCATAAAGCCTGTGTGGACTGCGCAGGCTAATCCAGGATGACACTTAATGCACATGCATAAAGCCTGTGTGGACTGAGCAGGCTAACCCAGGATGACACTTAATGCACATGCATAAAGCCTGTGTGGACTGAGCAGGCTAACCCAGGATGACACTAAATGCACATGCATAAAGCCTGTGTGGACTGCGCAGGCTAACCCAGGATGACACTTAATGCACATGCATAAAGCCTGTGTGGACTGCGCAGGCTAACCCAGGATGACACTTAATGCACATGCATAAAGCCTGTGTGGACTGAGCAGGCTAACCCAGGATGACACTTAATGCACATGCAGCATAAAGCCTGTGTGGACTGCGCAGGCTAACCCAGGATGACACTTAATGCATAAAGCCCAATTTTTCCAGAATGTGACTAACCATAATCTAGTTATATTTTTCCTGTCACAAAATTGTAACAATCTTTCATTCAATATCAGTAGATCATTGTAAGACAATCTCTCAAGTCACCTCCAATTCTTAAGTCAGTTTTGATTAATCATTCTTATCATTTCCTGTTTTTTAAAAATCAATTCAACAGATTAAGGAATTATAAGTTACTTACAATGTTTAATGAAATGGCCTTTAGGGTACGGGATAATTAATAAATTGTAGTGAGAATGTTTTTATTATTATAATATTGATGTCATTTTAAAATAATTTACTTTCATTAAAAAACAAGACACACATATTACAGCTGAATTTTTTCAGCCCAACATTTTCACTTTTCCAGCAATGGTGAAGAGTGGTACAGACTTCGGAGCGCTGTACAGCAGATGATGATGAGACCCAAGGCAGTCACTGTGTATCTTCCATTTGTTACGGAGGTTGCTGAGGATTTTGTAAGCCATCTTCGATTAATACGGGATTGCAACGGCCACGTTCCAAACCTGAGGAACGAGATTTCAAAATGGAATGTTGAATGTAGGTTATTTGAGAAATGAATGCAAAACTTTTTTAGAAAAAAAAACATTATGTATCATCTTTGTATACCTAAGGATAATTAAGCCTCATTCTAGGAAAGTGGGTCTAAATACATAATGATAAGTGTAAAGATTAATACCAGATAAACACAAGCTAATCAGGGATGCCTCTTTCCACTTATTTTATTTTTTATTTAAAGGGGCCTTTTCACAGATTTTGGCATGAATTGAAGTTTGTCATTAAATACTTTTTATTGATAAATGTAAACGCAGGATCTAAAAAGCTCCAGTAAAAAAAACAAGAATACAATTAAAAAAAGAAAAATGACCCTAAACTGGGCTCAAACCACTGACCCCTGGAGTCCAGAGTAAAAGTCTGCCGGCTCGACCACTCAACCATCCGCGCTCATACAATGAGGGATGTTTTTTATACTTTATATAAGCAATCCTGGTATTTTAACAAAATATAACGACAACAACAGAACTTTCCATGTTATTCAATCGTTTCTTTGCAACGCTTTATAATTTTCAGGTTTTTAAATCGTCCAGAGATGCAATTAATGGATATTTCAGAGCATGGTAAATGTTAATTATTTCTGTTTCCTCACAAATATCATAAATAAAATGAAAATTAGCGAATCTTAAACAACTTTTTTTAATGTTGTCAATTAACCAAAACGTGAAAAGGCCCCTTTAATGACCTCTTTCTAAATGGAATTCCATGTAAGACAGAAGATGTTGTTCCAGTTTATTGGGCAGGACACTTAACAAAATGCATTAAGGCCAGATTCCCCAGAGCAAGGAGCATACCTTCTCATTTTAACTCAGTCTCTGTTTTTTTCACTCTATCATGAAAGATTGTTCACTCAAATTATTGTGAAATTTCTTGAAAATACTACTTGGCACTGACTTTTTTATTTGTGATACATATACTATTTCATGACCTACGGGTATAAAAAATATTATTCTTGTCATGGAACACAAGTAGTTTATGTTCTAACCCCTACATCTTATATCTTAATAATAAAAGACACATAATTTATGCACAAACTGGCTTATTCGTGTCCAGTCACAATAGTGTAGTATTAGTTGTTTTCAGCCGCTGCTATGACTGTGTTTGAAGCCCGCTTGAATTCCTTCAAAACATCAAAGGACTCAGAGGTTCAAAAGATGATCAATGCCAACACTGCCATGTTCACGCTGTCAGCAAAAATGAAGTTTCAGTTACCGCTGTACAAACTGTTTCCGACACCAATATGGAAAAGACTGGTAGACGCAGAGGAGTGTGTGTTGCAGTGAGTTTTTTTTTTTACAATGACCACACGTAATCTTGATCATGGAACAGATATGGCAGTTATTGTTATCTTGCTTGGAAACAAAGGAGCCTTGCTTTGTGTAAATGGGGCTTTATGCATCTGTGTAAAGTTTTTTCTCAGATAAGCCTGTTTGGTCAGCACAGGCTAATCAGGAACAACTCTTTCGGCATTTATGATGTTTTCTGTTTAAAGAAAGTCTCATCTTCAAAAAAATCCAAAAAGTGAGGTCCCTCATGATTAGCTGGTGCGGACTGCACAGGCTAATCCGGGACGACACTTTAAGCAAATGCATTAAGCCCGGTTTTCCTAGAGAAAGGCTGAAGTGTTTGCAAAAATGCACTGAATACAGCTATTACAGTTTATGCTCTATTGGTCATTGTCGGCTCAGGTACTACTTACATGTACCCCGAGTACTCTTTAGTGTACTTACATGTACCCGGGGTACGATAAATTTACTAAAAATGTACCAGGGAAATTTAACACTAAATCGGTCATTGTCGGCTATTTTTTTATAATTGACTACAGTCTACTCTCATTATCTCAAAGTCGGCAGGAATAAGAAAAAATATCGAGATAATGAGAGTTCGAGATATCCGATAAGCCGTTTTCAAAGAAAAAATGAGAAGAAAATTTACCTTGTTTTTAACATCTATATACCTGCTAAGTGGTCTTACTAAAGCCATCACCGTGTGGCATAATACTCTCTACTACTCTATCTATTACCTGTTTTTACGAGTACCCAAGCTGACAATGACTAATCGAGCGCAATTTACTGATTGCTTGTGGATTTTTAACCACACCTTCTTGGTTAACCACCATGGCTTTGTAATCTCATAAGCAGAATTTAGTGTAAACAGAGGAATGATGAATGTAGATATATTTGCTTTCTATCTCATTTTATTCTGAAACTTTTTCTATTTTTTGTATTGCTTTGTCTAACCCAATGTAAAAGAATTAAACACCATGTTGTACATTTTTGTGGAATAAACCCTTCTGTAACTATTATATGCATCCTTCCTTTTTACAGAAAATGGCCCATATGACTACTAATTGCATGGTAAAATATTCCATAGCGCTTAAAAGAATAAATCAAATGGGTCATGATAAAAATCAATTTTTAATAGCTGCAGAGTTTTTAGTAGTTGTTCTCTGAACCATTTTGTGATTTTCCTGTCATAAGATTGTTCACTTTAGTGTTTTATCCCAAATTTTTCAGGACCAGTCTAAAGTACCTGAATGAGGCCCTGGCAAAGATATCTGCGCTCACAGACGCCAATGCATTGAAAGAGGGACAGTATAATTTTCTATCTTACCTTATCAGCAAACCAGAACTAGATATGAAGGACATCACAATCATCACACTCTCGTTGTTTGGGGACGGTCTCAGCACAGTAAGGATGCAGAAAAAAAGTTACTGGTCTTAAATTGGTATCATGTAGCTCTATAACTAATTTAGAATATTTAGCTTAGTAGGAAATTTGCAGAGTTTTTACCCCTTTATTTATTAAGTAGCTTTCAAAATGACTTGAAATTTAACAAGTCTTTTTTTGTTCAAACCAATTTTATTTCCAAAGATCTTTATGATAGTTTAACCCTTAAAGCGCTGGAGCTGGATTTTAAAGGCCTTTGCAAACAGTTTGGATCCAGATGAGACGCCACAGAACGTGGCGTCTCATCAGGATCCAAACTGTTTGCTATTCTGATAGTATTCTTTGAAAAAAAATGAAGAAAATGCTTATTTTAGAAATTCAGCAGACGACATTTTAGCAGAAGACAAATTACCCAGCATGCAAAGGGTTAAGAGTTAATCTTGGAGCAGTTAGAACTTTTAAAGTTACTGCTTAGCCAGAACCTAACAGCATTATGATAATTATCATATTAATTCATTCTTAGCTCTGTACGACAGATTTAACAGATTTGCCACCACTAAATTAGCATAGCACTACAATGAGTTCACGTTTTGATTTTCTTTAAGCTCATTCAGATCTTTAAAAGGTACTGCCTGTTTGTAATAACATAGCTCTATAATAACATCAGAATGTATTACTCCTTACCTCAGTTCAGTCTTAAGATTAACTGCTCTTAACTTATCAAGGTTATTAAGAATGTTAAAGTAACTTCTCTTTTCTTAACTAAACAGTGCATTAGGAACATTCAGACTCACTACACATTTTGAATTGATCTTCTCACTTATATTTAAAGTTACATTTTAAAAAAAATTCTCTTTTTGGAACACTTTTATAAACAAAACAACTTGTTTCATTAACTGCTCCTAATTAGAATTAATTTCAGAGTAACTGTTTCTTATTTATTGAACAATCCTCTAAGAACTTATAGAGTTCTTGCAGCTAAAGTAGCTTTTTTAAACTTTATGAAATTCTGTAAATTAATATTTGAATGGTATTGTAAGAATATTGCAACCTCCTGTCTTTTACTTAAAAAAACATCACTTTAATTGTTTTCAAACTTACTCTTTTGCTTTTCAAGCAGCACAGTAAAAACTTCAGGAGTGTTGCCCCTTTCTAATCACACAACACACAAAAGAAATTCAAATTTAGGCTTGATGTCACAAATAAAGGCAATACAACACACATTCATAACCACCAATTTTGAAAATTACAAGTATGACTGATTATTAGCGAATATTGGAGACTCATTATGGGAAAACTGGGCTTATGCCTGTGATAAAAGTGTCGTTCCAGGTAAGCCTGTGCAGTCTGCAAAGGCTCATCTGAGACAACACTTTCCACCTTGACCAGATTTTAGCTAAGAAGAAACTTCCTTTAAATGAAAAATACCATACAAGCGACAAGTGTCATTCCTGATTCACCTGGAAAAATACCATACAAGCGACAAGTGTCATTCCTGATTCACCTTGAAAAATACCATACAAGCGACAAGTGTCATTCCTGATTCACCTTGAAAAATACCATACAAGCGACAAGTGTCATTCCTGATTCACCTGGGCGGATTGCACAAGCTAATCAGGGATTACACTTTATGTACATGAACAAAACCCAGTTTTCCAAGAAAAAGGGTCATAGAAATTATCTTGGCAAACCTGTGAGTTACCACATTCAGACCTCTCCAACGCTGGCCAGTAACCTGTACTGCCTCGCTCGCTACCCTGACGCCCAGGAAAGGCTGTACAATGAGATAACAAAAGTTGTGCCCCCTGGAGAACAGATAACTGCTGACAGGATAAATAGCATGGCGTACTTGAAGGCATTTGTGAAGGAAACTTTCCGGTACTAAGTTCTTCTTTTCTTTGTCTTTCGTTTTTTACTTTTTAGCTTACCGGAGCAAGTTTTCATGGCTAGCTTTTGTGATTGCCGCTTGTCTGTTGAACGGTTTGCGTCCTCAGTCAGCATTTACCTTATTAATTTAAGAAATTAAATAAAAAGCTTATTAACACTTTATGAGTAACATTCTTTGTCAAAACATATGTTCTAATGATATTTCAGCCAAGTTCACAAATGATTTTTTTTTTTTTTAAACACGGCTGCCAGGGGATGGGGCAGTTTGTCTTGTTAACGTGTGGGTAATCTGTAGAGCATTTGCTGGAAGGGTGGGTGATCCTTAGACCTTTTCCTGTCTAGGTATCTAGAGCAAGCTTAAACATTAATCTTTTAGTCAGTATATAGCTTACTTGTATGGAAAAGAAAAACCATCTTGGGTTTGAGGTCAGCAAGCCTAAAGTCCTAAGGCTTGGCACACATAATTTGTTTCTTCACAGAAGCACAAGAACATTTCGACCTACAATGATCCAAATTCAAATGCATTATAAATTACATTCATTTTCATTTAACTAGTAATAATAGAAACTGCAGTTTTAGGATTCATTACTTTATGAAGCATCTTCAATGATGTTGCAGATTTTTTCCAATCGGGCTGGACGTTGCGCGTGTGCCAACTCAGAATCTTGTGATTGGAGGCTACCAGATACCAGCCGGGGTAAGAGGCAGTTTAATGCATAAAGTGTTGTCCCAGATATGCCTGTGCTTTTATTGTATTTTTTGTTTAAAGATGTGTGTGGGTCAAGTGCCTTTCCAGATTAGCCTATGCAGTCCGCACCGGCTTATCGGGGACAACACTAATCTGGGATGACACTTTATGCACATGCATAAAAAAACCTTTTCACAGAGCAGGGCCCATTTAAGCTTAATGGCATTGAAATTTTTGGCTTAAAAGACAGTCTGTTTGATGAGAATGATAAGTACAGTGTCCTTGAGATGATGTTGAGAATGTACATTCCTCTAGAGTCGATCATACCGGTACCTGTGATCTTTCAGTCCCAAATGGACAGCTTATTTACTATGTAATGGCAGCTCAAACAAATTTCATTTGAATCAGTTGCCACATAAGTTGGAATCACATTAAACATTGCACATGTTAGCATGTAGGTGTGTATATTACCTCCAAAATGTTTCAGATTAGACTTATATTTTTTTTACAAATTTAAGAGTTGAAGCTCCTTCAAGATGTTGGTGGTCATAACAGAATTCTTCTACAAATTATCTATCCTTTACAGAATGTATACCTGTCACCCCCTTTTAAGCTGATGATGAGCTTTTAGGGTGGATGGCTTTCAGGCGTCCATTGTTGTATATTGTACGTTGTGCGCTGGCAGGAGCCAACAATTGGCTTCAAACAACATCTCCTATTTACTGGAAATTCCACAGGAAATGTCGTTGGGTGACTCTGTTTACGTTATTAAAATTGTTCTCAGCATATTTAGGTTATCAAAGCTAAAAAATAAATCATTCAAGTGTAAATTTTTAAAATCTCATATGAAACTGCTAACAAATTATATATTTGTTATAAATGGTATCGTTTGTTAAAATCATTGGATCATACTGGTCACTCTCCAAGGGGCCCAGGATTTATATAGACTTAAAACATGTACATGTATAATAATATATAGAAAATAACGTTATAAAATCTTCTTCTCTACACCCACATGCCCAGAAATGTACTATTATGTTTCCCTAGTAAGTGGGTCCTCTCCTTTAAACATTGTAAGTGGGTCCTCTGCCAAAAATATTCGAATCATGCCCATGGGGTCAAAATGGACCGTGCACAAGGGGTAACTTGTTTCCCTTGTACGTACATGATGCATATAGGCCGTGCTCTGGGATAGGGCTTTAATGCACATTCGTAAAGTATCGTCCCAGATTAGCCTGTGCAATCCACACAGGACAACACTTTCTGCTTTTATGATATTTTTCTGTTAAAGAAAGTATCTCCTTTGCAAAAATGCAGTTTAGGCAGAAAGTACCATCCCTCATTAGCCTGTGTAAACTGCACAGGCTAATCTGGGTCTATACTTTTGGCACATGCATTAAACCCTTTTTTCACAAGCCTGGCCCATACATGTATATAGTGAACACGTTTAAAACTCCTCCTCTAGAAATGGAAGGCCTAGAGGTTAGGTATTGGTTGCATAAAATTATTTGATGGCCCTTTTCCAAATTTGTTTCAAATATGCCCCTGGGGTCAAAATTGGCCTGCCCTGGTGATAACTTTTTTACTTTATATGTCGCTAGAACCATTAAACTTTGAGCCTATATATTTGATATTTAGCAACATGGATTGGTAAAATTAAAAGTATGTTGGAATTATGCCCAATTGGATTAAATCTCAAAGCAACATTCCAAGGGGTCACCTGGAGTATATAAAGTAATAAAAAAGACATAAAAATCCTCTCCTCTTAAACCACAAGGCCATGAGGTTTGGTGTTTTGTATAACATCATACAATGGTCATCTTGCAAATGCATTCAAATCTTAAATTATTTGGTAAAAACTGCCCACTTGCCTTGTTAAACATAGTGAACACTCCGCGAGCTTAGTTCACTATCGTATCATAATGTCAATCATGTCAGCAATCACGGTCATCTTGTCCTATTTCTAAACATGAGTGATGGGGGATTTGTCTATAGTAGCTATACTTGTTTATATTATGAGTCAATTTAGAAGTTCAAAATAAATATCAAATTTAATGTATACACCTTCAAGTGAGAATTTCCCGGAACCTTTGTACGTATGTATTACAGATGTTTTTAATCATGTCTATATGCCAGGTAAAGTTGATGCTTATATATTACAGATGTGTTTAATTATGTCTATATGCTTCCGAGTTTCTTACCCTATTCTCACAAATCGTCATAATTGCTTTGCTTTAAATTCTATGTCAATGAATTTTGATTAAAAACATTATATCAACTTACTGTTTTAAACAATCATGCGACAAATTATTAAAGAATTTACTACAAATACATTCAATTTCAGAGCCATGTTGAGCTGCACAACTTTGTCATGTTTCAAGACCCGCAGTATTCTATTTCAGAGCCATGTTGAGCTGAACAACTTTGTCATGTTTCAAGACCCTAAGTATTCTATTTAAGAGCCATGTTGAGCTGAACAACTTTGTCATGTTTCAAGACCGACAGTATTCTATTTAAGAGCCATGTTGAGCTGAACAACTTTGTCATGTTTCAAGACCCTCAGTATTCTATTTCAGAGTCATGTTGAGCTGAACAACTTTGTCATGTTTCAAGACCCTCAGTATTCTATTTCAGAGCCGTGTTGAGCTGAACAACTTTGTCATGTTTCAAGACCCTCAGTATTTTGATTTCAGAGCCATGTTGAGCTGAACAACTTTGTCATGTTTCAAGACCCTCAGTATTCTATTTCAGAGCATGTTGAGCTGAACAACTTTGTCATGTTTCAAGACCCGCAGTATTCTATCTAAGAGCCATGTTGAGCTGAACAACTTTGTCATGTTTCAAGACCCTCAGTATTCTATTTCATAGCCATGTTGAGCTGAACAACTTTGTCATGTTTCAAGACCCACAGTATTCTATTTCAGAGCCATGTTGAGCTGAACAACTTTGTCATGTTTCAAGACCCACAGTATTCTATTTCAGAGCCATGTTGAGCTGAACAACTTTGTAATGTTTCAAGACCCTCAGTATTCTATTTAAGAGCCATGTTGAGCTGAAAAACTTTGTCATGTTTCAAGACCCAGAGTATTCTATTTCAGAGCCATGTTGAGCTGAACAACTTTGTCATGTTTAAAGACCCTCAGTATTATATTTCAGAGCCATGTTGAGCTGAACAACTTTGTCATGTTTCAAGACCCACAGTATTCTATTTCAGAGTCATGTTGAGCTGAACAACTTTGTCATGTGTCAAGACCCGCAGTATTCTATTTAAGAGCCATGTTGAGCTGCACAACTTTGTCATGTTTCAAGACCCACAGTATTCTATTTCAGAGCCATGTTGAGCTCAACAACTTTGTCATGTTTCAAGACCCTCAGTATTCTATTTCAGAGCCATGTTGAGCTGAACACTTTTGTCATGTTTCAAGACCCTCAGTATTCTATTTCAGAGCCATGTTGAGCTGAACAACTTTGCCATGTTTCAAAACCCTCAGTATTTTGATTTCAGAGCCATTTTGAGCTGAAAAATTTTGTTATGCTTCAAGACCCTCAGAATTTTATTTTAGAGCCATGTTGAGCTGAACAACTTTGTCATGTTTCAAGACCCTCAGTATTCTATTTCAGAGCCATGTTGAGCTGAACAATTTTGTCATGTTTCAAGACCCTCAGTATTCTATTTCAGAGCCATGTTGAGCTGAACAACTTTGCCATGTTTCAAGACCCTCAGTATTTTGATTTCAGAGCCATTTTGAGCTGAACAATTTTGTCATGTTTCAAGACCCTCAGTATTTTGATTTCAGAGCCATGTTGAGCTGAACAGCTTTGTCATGTTTCAAGACCCTTAGTATTCTTTTTCAGAGTCATGTTGAGCTAAACAACTTTGTCATGTTTCAAGACCCACAGTATTCTATTTCAGAGCCATGTTGAGCTGAACAACTTTGTCATGTTTCAAGACCCTCAGTATTTTGATTTCAGAGTCATTTTGAGCTTAACAGCTTTGTAATGTTTCAAGACCCTCAGTATTTTGATTTCAGAGCCATGTTGAGCTGAACAGCTTTGTCATGTTTCAAGACCCTTAGTATTCTTTTTCAGAGTCATGTTGAGCTGAACAACTTTGTCATGTTTCAAGACCCTCAGTATTCTATTTCAGAGCATGTTGAGCTGAACAACTTTGTCATGTTTCAAGACCCGCAGTATTCTATTTAAGAGCCATGTTGAGCTGAACAACTTTGTCATGTTACAAGACCCTCAGTATTCTATTTCATAGCCATGTTGAGCTGAACAACTTTGTCATGTTTCAAGACCCACAGTATTCTATTTCAGAGCCATGTTGAGCTCAACAACTTTGTCATGTTTCAAGACCCACAGTATTCTATTACAGAGCTATGTTGAGCTGAACAACTTTGTAATGTTTCAAGACCCTCAGTATTCTATTTAAGAGCCATGTTGAGCTGAAAAACTTTGTTATGTTTCAAGACCCAGAGTATTCTATTTCAGAGCCATGTTGAGCTGAACAACTTTGTCATGTTTAAAGACCCTCAGTATTATATTTCAGAGCCATGTTGAGCTGAACAACTTTGTCATGTTTCAAGACCCACAGTATTCTATTTCAGAGTCATGTTGAGCTGAACAACTTTGTCATGTGTCAAGACCCGCAGTATTCTATTTAAGAGCCATGTTGAGCTGAACAACTTTGCCATGTTTCAAGACCCTCAGTATTTTGATTTCAGAGCCATTTTGAGCTGAACAATTTTGTTATGCTTCAAGACCCTCAGTATTCTATTTCATAGCCATGTTGAGCTGAACAACTTTGTCATGTTTCAAGACCCTCAGTATTCTATTTCAGAGCCATGTTGAGCTGAACAATTTTGTCATGTTTCAAGACCCTCAGTATTCTATTTCAGAGCCATGTTGAGCTGAACAACTTTGCCATGTTTCAAGACCCTCAGTATTTTGATTTCAGAGCCATTTTGAGCTGAACAATTTTGTTATGCTTCAAGACCCTCAGAATTTTATTTCAGAGCCATGTTGAGATGAACAACTTCGTCATGTTTCAAGACCCGCAGTATTTTGAGGAGCCAGGGGAGTTCAAGGCAGAGCGCTGGTTACGAGACGGCTCCGCCCAGAATATCCACCCCTACATATTGACACCGTTTGGGCATGGACCCAGAATGTGTGCAGGTATATGCTTGGTAAAATATATGATACCTGTGTCATGATAAATTTGGTCTCTCGTTATTTGCGGCCAGCGTAGCTCCAGACCAGCCTGGACATTCTGGCAGTCAGGTCAGTAGCTACCCTGACCGCTTATGAGACCTGAAAACCTTGCCTGACTTTAAATCACAATAATACAATCTAGTAATGCCTTATACAACATATAATCCTAATGAAAATATTGAAACCAAATTAGACAAAACTGTTAAACCACAACGCAGTTGAATAATGCAATTTGAAACTTTAATATTACATATAAATGCATGTCAGTTCAGAAGATTATCAAGTTGTGTTTGATTTGAGCATGTAAGTTTATTTGGCATTTTGTGAGTACTGTTACTTATGAGGACTATAGCCATGAATGAACATTTGAATACGCCAGTTAGTAGTTACTATAAGATTATTGCGGCTGCAGCATTTTTGTTGCTCCACAGCATGTTTGTGTGACTTGTTGGCAGGATCCCATTTGCTTGTTCAGACTAATAAAACTGTCAACATGACACATTTGGGCTGTCCATAAAGTACCTCACGACCCAATTTTAATTACCCAGTAGGTGTTAATTTATGAATGACATAAAAAATGGTGAAAGTGTTACATACTTTTTTGGGGGTTCTGAGATTTGTGACAATTTCCTGACGGGGTGGGGGGGTGCTTCTGGGGTGGAAAGATTGTCAAAATGGGGTGACAAACTTTATGGACAGCCACATTAACGCCTACTTGGAGTTGTTGCCCTTTGTTATTTTCATACCTAATTTGTGTCTGGAGCATGTCAATATTGGTACAGATGAAAGTATGAAAGGTGTTCTTTGCAACCCATATCTCAAATACTAGTAAGCTTTGAACCAATGCATTCAACTTATGCAGTTCAAATTTTCCATTACCTTGATTCTAAGAGATTTATTTATACATGGCAATTGAACAGTTGTCTGCTTTTCCCTTAAGGTCGAAGGTTTGCGGAACAAGAAATGTACGTGGTTATCATCAAAATCCTTCAGAATTTCCGTCTTGAGTGGCGACACAAAGACCTCATGCAGAAATACCAGATATTGATGGTTCCGGAAGCTCCAGTTGATATCACCTTCAACAGTAGATGAGACATAGATGACATTTAGTTATCTGTTTAAATCTTCCAGTTGTTAATACGAGTATTGTTCTGTGAAAAATTGGCTAAATACATCTGCTATAAGTTTCATCCCAGATTAGCCTGTGCCGTCTGTACATTCTTATCAGGGACAGCACTTTCAGCCTATACTGGATTTTTGCTGATAAGATACTTTGTTTACATGTAAACTACCATAGAAGTGGAAAGAAACGTCTATAATAAGCCTGTGAAGACTGCATAGGCTAATCATGAACAACACTTTATGCACATGCGCTCAGCCCAGTTTTCCCTAAACAAGGCTCATATATATTTATGCATCATCTGTAGCATCTTTCTGTTCTTGATATGTGTATACAGAATATGTCAACCTTCAGCAATACACAGAACTGATCTCAAAAGACAGAAGGGTTTGTGTACTAGCCAATATTATGTGATTGATTTTGTTGATTTTGCATATCAAAATGTGACCCATGTGGATATACGGTATTCATAACATACTTACACATACATGTAAAGTCCAAATAATGAGTTTATATTCTTGTGATGATCAGCTTAAATCAATGTGTTTATGTGGCTCCAAAGCACGGTGACTTAAAAGGAAAAACTTGTTGGCGGTTTTGGTGTCGGCGTCCTCTTATGTTTGTCTGAAACAGCACTCATAAGAGTACCAATGTTTCTCAACATGACACATTTATATGTAGATAGATCTCATCCAAGAACAAGCATGAAAAGGTGGCCGTGTTGTAGTGAATATGGTGTCAGCCTAGTGACCCGGAGGAAGGTGGCCGTGTTGTAGTGAATATGGTGTCAGCCTAGTGACCCAAGGTGGCCGTGTTGTAGTGAATATGGTGTCAGCCTAGTGACCCAGAGGTCATGGGTTTGATCTTCACAGTGGGAGCATTCTTTATATCTCCCCCATAGACACCAAGTACTGGTTTTATTCCCAAGAAATGGACTCAAGAGCACTTTAAATAAGCCCTAGGCTTTTGATGCAATCCAGATAAAATAAATAGGTTTGAAGCACAAGTATTGTGCATTGGTTATGTAGTTGTATCAGCATTATCATTTAATGGGAGAAAATGATAACCTATTATACTCGTATATTTGTTTCAATTGTTACACTTGTGCTCAAATTTACTGAGATTTCAGTGTGCTTTGGCTGCTTACAAATCAATCATCATGTCAGTTTATTAGACGACAAATTTCTCTTTTAGCTCTTTTAATATAACATGCAGCAAACTAAATGGAAATGTTCATGGTCAGGATTGAAAGCCCATCAAAACTGCAATAGAGTTATGAATTATGAGTCTTTGCATACTATTACATTCTAAAATAGAAACAGATCACTCGGGTTCTGGAAGGCATACCACTTGATGAACTTTTCTCCGTTAGTTATATATGCTGACCCAGTATGGATTACACGGTCTTGCTAAAAAGTGCCAAGTATTCATTAATCTATTATGTTTAATAAAATATATTGAATTTTTAATGACCCATGGCAATGTTGTTTATATGTCATACATTTATTAAACTGTTTTTCAAAGCAGCTGTATTTCTAGATAGAGAAAACTAGGCAAATGCTCTGTGAAACAAGGCTGCTTCCCAGAGTATTAATCCTTTCTCACTCAGAAGCAAAAAAAATCATCAGTACATGTATATTTGGGTTGGAAATGAAGCCTTTTAAATATGAATTAAGTAAGAGAGGTCTTTAACTAAATTTAACTTTCTAACGGACTACGTTTGAGTCCAAATACATATTTACGAGGTAAAGGGTTAACATTGATTAATCGGCCAACGTTTTAGTAACTTATCCACAATCTCTGAGACAAGTTGAACAAAGTAGAAAACTGGTTACCCGGTACACCATTCCTATATTTTTGAGGAATTTCAAAGCAATAACAAGTTCTAGACATGGAAAAAATACTTTAATAATAAAAATTCCTTGTTGCACTTACATCATACAATCCTAAATAACTGATAATAAATGAGCCATGTCATACAAAAATGGGTCTTATGTTATATGCGGCTATCATAGCCCCAGACCAGGTTATTGATTAACAAATTTTAGTCCAGAGCTACCCTGTTCGCTGTAAAGTCATGCAAAGTTCATCTCATTAGTGGACAAACTTGCTCCTGACAAGACTGAGCTAATGTACAGGCTGTTCTAGAGTCAAGCTGGCTGCATATTATATAACACCAATTTTGGCATGACATTGTTTAAATATTAGCCCTTAAAACATGTAACATATATAAGCACAAATACAGAAACGAAAATAGGACAAAACAATAGACTTTAAATGGAGAACCGACAAAGAAACAAGAATGGTAAATGACAAACACGGTAAGGGGTGAGACGATGTACAATATAAACTGACAGAACAGAAATACATTCATATACACTCAAATGCCATCTTGAGTACTAGCAGCAGTTAAATACAAATAATGATGACTACATTATTATTTAAACCACAGGTGTTGGGCACCTGGTCAATTCACTGAAACACTATCAATACGTCATTAAACAACAGTTTTGTCAAAGTGATGAAAAATATTGTTTTATGACATATTGATAGTGTTTCAGTGAATTGGCCACGCGCCCAACACCTGTGCTTTAAACATCCAGAAATGATAAGAGAGCCATGAATGGTCTTTGAAAAAATGCTTCTTTTTTCAAACACATTTCTAGTACATGTATTATTGTCTTTGACATATTCATACATGTGTAAAAACACTTGCCCTTTTTATTTCAAAATATAATTACTCTTCATGGAATTACATACTTCTGGCGCTGAACACTAGAAAAAAAATACATTATTTTAGTGTTTCATATGCAAGCATGGTAATGTGAAACTCGATTTATAATTTATTAAACAAAGATGTTATATGGCTCATAACAAGATCAGTAACAAATATTTTATAAATTTTAGTCAATGCAAAATTTTCTTTAATGTAATTAACAGACTCCGATAGGGCTTCAATACATTTTTTTAATACTTTCTTCACACACAACATGAAAAATAAATTGCCAACATACCGGTACTTGCACAATAAATAAATAATAAGATATCATACACAGAAAAGAGATAGACTATTAACAGAAAAGCACCCATGGCTTGTTAGGTCAAATCTACACAGTCCAATCAAGTGGTTGGGATATAAAAAAAATTATTAGTCAATTTGACTGGAATACGAAACATATTGTTACATGATAAAAGTCTTATTTCCAGGCTTTAAATGTAAGTTCTTTTGTTAAAAAAATTAGCATGTCTAAACTTTTTCTAAGAAAATATTATGAAAATGTACATAGCCACTTTTTTATGTAGAAATATATGAACAGATTAGTAATGATATGTTCTGGGATTGGGATTAATGGTTCACTGAAGAAATGGGCCGTGCTCTGTTCTGGGATTGGGATTAATGGTTCACTGAAGAAATGGGCCGTGCTCTGTTCTGGGATTGGGATTAATGGTTCACTGAAGAAATGGGCCGTGCTCTGTTCTGGGATTGGGATTAATGGTTCACTGAAGAAATGGGCCGTGCTCTGTTCTGGGATTGGGATTAATGGTTCACTGAAGAAATGGGCCGTGCTCTGTTCTGGGATTGGGATTAATGGTTCACTGAAGAAATGGGCCGTGCTCTGTTCTGGGATTGGGATTAATGGTTCACTGAAGAAATGGGCCGTGCTCTGTTCTGGGATTGGGATTAATGGTTCACTGAAGAAATGGGCCGTGCTCTGTTCTGGGATTGGGATTAATGGTTCACTGAAGAAATGGGCCGTGCTCTGTTCTGGGATTAATGGTTCACTGAAGAAATGGGCTGTGCTCTGTTCTGGGATTGGGATTAATGGTTCACTGAAGAAATGGGCCGTGCTCTGTTCTGGGATTGGGATTAATGGTTCACTGAAGAAATGGGCCGTGCTCTGTTCTGGGATTGGGATTAATGGTTCACTGAAGAAATGGGCCGTGCTCTGTTCTGGGATTGGGATTAATGGTTCACTGAAGAAATGGGCCGTGCTCTGTTCTGGGATTGGGATTAATGGTTCACTGAAGAAATGGGCCGTGCTCTGTTCTGGGATTGGGATTAATGGTTCACTGAAGAAATGGGCCGTGCTCTGTTCTGGGATTGGGATTAATGGTTCACTGAAGAAATGGGCCGTGCTCTGTTCTGGGATTGGGATTAATGGTTCACTGAAGAAATGGGCCGTGCTCTGTTCTGGGATTGCGGTTAATGGTTCACTGAAGAAATGGGCCGTGCTCTGTTCTGGGATTGGGATTAATGGTTCACTGAAGAAATGGGCCGTGCTCTGTTCTGGGATTGGGATTAATGGTTCACTGAAGAAATGGGCCGTGCTCTGTTCTGGGATTGGGATTAATGGTTCACTGAAGAAATGGGCCGTGCTCTGTTCTGGGATTGGGATTAATGGTTCACTGAAGAAATGGGCCGTGCTCTGTTCTGGGATTGGGATTAATGGTTCACTGAAGAAATGGGCCGTGCTCTGTTCTGGGATTGGGATTAATGGTTCACTGAAGAAATGGGCCGTGCTCTGTTCTGGGATTGGGATTAATGGTTCACTGAAGAAATGGGCCGTGCTCTGTTCTGGGATTGGGATTAATGGTTCACTGAAGAAATGGGCCGTGCTCTGTTCTGGGATTGGGATTAATGGTTCACTGAAGAAATGGGCCGTGCTCTGTTCTGGGATTGGGATTAATGGTTCACTGAAGAAATGGGCCGTGCTCTGTTCTGGGATTGGGATTAATGGTTCACTGAAGAAATGGGCCGTGCTCTGTTCTGGGATTGGGATTAATGGTTCACTGAAGAAATGGGCCGTGCTCTGTTCTGGGATTGGGATTAATGGTTTACTGAAGAAATGGGCCGTGCTCTGTTCTGGGATTGGGATTAATGGTTCACTGAAGAAATGGGTCGTGCTCTGTGAAAAGAGGGTTTATTGCATGTGTGTCGAGTTCCAGATTAGCCTAGCATTCCGACAACACTTTTCGCTTTTAAGATATTTTTCGTTTCAAGAAAGATTCTTCTTAGCAAAATTCAAGTTTAGGCAGCTTATCAGGGACAACACTACGCATTAAACCCCTTTTTCACTGAGCGCCACTGAAATTATTTTGAATTTCGATGAAAGTTCCTTGGAAAAATGAAATGTTTAATACGTGAGCGAAGGGTGTAGTGCCAGAATAGCCTGTGCTATGAACTGTTGAGGCTTCACCTTTGGTTATACACGAATATACGGATAATGTAAAACATGGATTTACCGGGGTAGTGAGCAAGATTAGTAATATAAGATCAAAAACATTAACTGGCACGATCTTATTTTTAGCAAACTCCGCAAACAATTAATTATTACAATATTAAGTTAACAACAAAACCTGCATTTGTAAAAACACAATCCCCCCTACTGTGCGTTGAAGTCAATCAGCAGCTATTTTAGAGAAAACAAGGCCAATAACTTAGCCAAAAATAAATGGACAAAAGCAAAACACACACTTCATCTGAAAGTAGTGTTGGTAGACTTGAATACCAAATATTGCCTCAATATCTGAATGCGTTGCGTGAAAAAACTCCGGAAAAAGGTTATACAGGGTAATACAGAAAATTTCTTAGTCCAAGGCCCATAAGTTAAACAAAAATCAATAGACCGTAACGTATTTCACACATCATCTGTAGGTAAGTCGACTCACACATCAAATATAAGCTCAATATCTGAAAGTGTTGCATAAAAAACTTCCGGTAAACAGTTACTATAGCGAAAATAAGTCCAAGGCCCATAACTTTGCCAAACAAGACATCGCATAACGGGTGCCACGCTCCGCTGCGAAAGCTTGTCAGATTTTATTTTTTTTAGAGGTCACAGTGACCTTGACCTTTGACCCAGTGACCCAAAATGGGTGTGGCGTCTAGAACTCATCAAGATGCATCTACATATGAAGTTTCAAAGTTGTAGGTTGAAGCACTTTGATTTTAGAGGCAATGATAAGGTTTTTGTTAAAGTTTTATATTAGAGGTCACAGTGACCTTGACCTTTGACCTAGTGACCCAAAAATGGGTGTGGCATGTAGAACTCATCAAGGTGCAACTACATATGAAGTTTCAAAGCTGTAGGTTTAATCACTTTGATTTTAGAGCCTATGTTAAGGTTTGATATTAGAGGTCACAGTGACCTTGACCTTTGACCTAGTGACCCAAAAATGGGTGTGGCGTGTAGAACTCATCAAGGTGCATCTACATATGAAGTTTCAAAGTTGTAGGTGGAAGCACTTTGATTTTGGAGCCAATTTTAAGGTTTTAGCACGATGCCTACGGCAGACGTCGGACGAGCTGGCTATGACAATAGCTCGGGTTTTCTCCTAAAACAGCCTCGCTAAAAATCAATGGACCGGAACATATTTCACACTTCATTTGAAGGTCATGTAGACTAACATACCAAAAATCAGCTTATATCTGAAAGCGTTGCGTAAAAAAAACATTTAGAAAACTGTTATTATAGAGAAAAAATTATATCCTCTTGTCTCAAATGTCCATGCCTTTTTCTTTTATTACTATTATTATTAAAAGAAGCTTCTACATTGGATTACAAATATTACTTCCATTGGCAAAATTAGACCATGTACCTGCAAAATGATTAAATCAAAATTATCTCCCTTAAAAGCTTATTGCTTCCCTTGGAAAAATTTTCATTCCAAGGCACGTATCTTTGACAAAAATTAACAGAATGGAACGAATTTTACACTTCATCTGTAGGTCCTGTAGGTAACTCACAAACCAAAATCAGCTCAATATCTAAATGTGTTGCATAAAACACTCTTTAAAACAGAATGCCGGACAGACAGACAGTGCCACTGCTATATTCCACCCTACTGGGGGCATAAAAAACGTATTTGTTTGACTATAAGATGTATTGTAAACGATTCATTAATGTTTATTGAACGGGAAATAACCGTTTAAATGACAAACAGTATTGTTATCATTGTGTTTCTGCTGTTTGAAACGATCGGAAAATGAAGCTTTATTGGACATATTTGTGTCCGACCAAATTTTTTCCTCGAGTGTCAACTTCTGAGGGCCAACTCTCGTTGGATATATAAGAATACAAGGATAATGAACGCATAGAAATCCATGTAAGTTTGAATGTTTTTCAGTAGAAAGTGATAAGAGTATTTTGTCAGATAAGTTTGTATCTAAGGACAAACAGACGACGCCCATGTAGAAATCACTTTACCTTCAAATACTTTATTGCTGATACTAAGAAAAATTTTCTACTGCCCCTTGTTTGATTTGACCTTGCAAACTTTTAAAAACATGAACTCACTGTGTGAACATGGGGCTTAATGCATGTGCCTAAAGTGCTGCCCCAAATTAGCCTGTACAGTCAGCACAGCCTAATTAGGGACGATACTTTACTCCTAGTCCTAAACTGGATTTTTTACTGAAAATACGAAGAAATAGCCTGGATAAAAATTGTGCAGGGACGGACACATGGACGGACGGACAGACGAAGCGGCGACTATATGCTCCTCTCAAAATAAATTTTGGGGGAGCATAAAAATGTTAACATGCATTCTTAAGCAAACAAATTTTCAGATAATACCTCTTCAACTGTACAAATAAAGATATGACACCATCATATTCAGAGTACATGATGTATGATTATAAGTTATTTAGCACTTACAACTGCATGCAAACAAAACAGATCAGAAAGACAACAAAACTACAACACAATAGCACTTACTATAACTATGAAATAAATTATAAAACAACAACAACAACAACCATAAAAGAACTGGAACACATATAAGCATCTATTATGAGAATTATATAAAACTTTCATGCATATGACATGACACTACTGTACATTTTTTAGTCATATATTACTATTGGAATAAACATGTATGTGTGTCTTGAATCATTTGCCCATTTTCACTTCACTTCAAAAGAATGAGACTTATTGTAAAACAAGGGCTGTTTGTAAAACATGGATGCCCCCCATATGGGCTCTCAGTTGTAGTGACAGCCATTGTGTGAATATGTTTTTTGTCACTGTGACCTTGACCTTTGACCTGAAAATCAATAGGGGTCATCTGCGAGTCATGATCAATGTACCTATAAAGTTTCATGATCCTAGCCATAAGCATTCTTGAGTTATCATCCAGAAACCATTTTACTATTTCGGGTCACCATGACCTTGACCTTTGACCTAGTGACCTAAAAATCAATTGGGGTCATCTGCCAGTCATGATCAATGTACCTATCAAGTTTCATGATCCTAGGCATAAGCGGTCTTGAGTTATCATCCATAAACCATTTTACTATTTCCGGTCACCGTGACCTTGACCTAGTGACCTCAAAATCAAAAGGGGTCATCTGCAAGTCATGATCAATCTACCAATCAAGTTTCATGATCCTAGGCATAAGCATTCTTGAGTTATCATCCAGAAACCATTTTACTATTTCGGGTCACCGTGACCTTTGACCTAGTGAAATGAAAATCAATAGGGGTCATCTGCGTGTCATGATCAATGTACCTATGAAGTTTTATAATCCTAGGCATAAGCCTTCTTGAGTTATCATCTGGAAACCATTTTACTATTTTGGGTCACCGTGACCTTGACCTAGTGGCCTGAAAATCAATAGGGGTCATCGGCGAGTCATGACCAATGTACCTATTAAGTTTCATGATCCTAGGCATAAGTGTTCTTGAGTTATCATTCGGAAACCATTTTACTATTTTGGGTCACCGTGACCTTGACCTTTGACCTAGTGACCTGAAAATCAATAGGGGTCATCTGCGAGTCATGTTCAATCTACCTATCAAGTTTCATGATCCTAGGCATAAGCGTTCTTGAGTTATCATCCGGAAATCATTTTACTATTTAGGGTCACAGTGACCTTGACCTTTGACCTAGTGACCTCAAAATCAATAGGGGTCATCTGTTAGTCATGATCAATGTACCTATGAAGTTTCATGATCCTAGGCCTAAGCGTTCTTGAGTTATCATCCGGAAACCATCTGGTGGACGGACATACATACGGAGGGACTGACCGACATATGCAAAACAATATACCTCTTCTTCGAAGGGGGGCATAAAATTAAAAGCCATAATAAAACCAGTATTGCGTGATATTCTATGTTATAATTTTTCCAAATTATTCAAACAAGATTTATTCACAACAGTCTAACAACAACAAGGGGGCAACATGCCCCACAAGGCTCAACTGAGACCAGAAACTTGTTCTGAGCAAATGTTCAACGAATCTGGCACCAGTTCTTGAAACTTTAAGATTTTACTACATACTCTTAAGTAAACACAAGAGAACCAAGGCCCTAGTTCGCTCGCCAGAGACTCTATAGAACGAACATATTTTGATCAGCTTTTGAAGTATTTGAAGAACTCTTTTAGATATTTGCAACTTTTTTATTAGAAGAAAAATGTTAAGCAAGTTTCATGATGACTGTGCAAAAATGTGGCTTCTAGCGTGCTGCAAGCTTTTAAGATAATTTCACCAAAAGAGATACCGGTTAAACGTTCTAACTAAGTTTCATGAAAATTGGAAATAAATGTGGACTCTAGAGTTATCATAATACAATTGTTCACCCACATAAACAACAGACAAAAGGCATTTAGAAAAGCTCACCATAAGCCTGTTGTTCTCAGGTGAACTATATATGGTCATAACATACACATCCTTAATTTTACAAACATCCTGGGCACATATTCACAGATTGACATGATGCCATTTTATTGTGTGTTAGTGCTGCAACAATATACCGGTTTATCGGTATATATCGCAATACGCAATCCGCATATTGTATTGCGATACGATTTTCATCATACCGGTACGAAAATTTTACAAAAATTCATTCACATTTCGTCCAGAAAAGCCATCCGAAATAATGATAACAAGGTAAACAAAACAAAGCAGTGTAAATATTTTTTTTCGTAAAAAAAAGCATTCTGAAAGAGTATAATACGGAGTAGCGTTGTTACATCGGAGCATTCGTTCGATGCTTTTGAACAGATTATCTTTGAATTAATTGCGCACAGCTGTAAATGTTTCGTTCGATTCTGAATTGAGCATTATTAAATTTGTAATCCTAATTTCGAAAATATGCTTCCAAATTTTAATGCTAATGCGACAATAACAAATTCTAGCGTCAATTAAAAAGTGCTTTATCCTTTGTCTCAATAAAAAGCGCGCGAAAATTATACAGACATGTAGAACGTCGCATGGAAAGTATGGGTGTATTTTGTGTTGTATAAAAACGGGAACATCACGTCAGGTGAATTACGCGTGTTCAGTGGAAAAAACGCCCCGGTTGGACGTTATTTCATCACATCTTTAAATAGTAACGAATGTCAAAATGTATTTGATACTTAAGAAAATTTGCGAATGTTTGTGTTTCTTGTTATTCTTGAGCACATTTAAAGTAAATATATACCATAATTTGCTTTAAAACTGGAATATACGGGATTATCGGGTAATTGGCAAGTTATAATGTTGGTACAAGTAAGCAATATATTGCGATATATTGCAATACGGGTTTTTGAACTGACAATATATTGCAATATGGTTTTTGGCGTATTGTTGCAGCACTATTGTGTGTCATACATTCCAGACAGTATTTATAATTGCTATCAAAAATGCATATTTACACATTTGACTAGCAAATACTTACAAATGGCTTTAATTGACCTTAATTATTGGCATCAATTAAAATGAATAAAAATATAGCAAGAATTTGTAAGCATTTCAAGTGTATGTGGAAAATGGATAAGACATTATAAAAGCATTACAAATTACATACCGGTAACACTAGTTGAAAGCAAGTTGTAAAGTCCACACTTTTTCTTGATATTATAAAAATTTCCATTATTTTCCAAATTCTTTTATTAATTTTGGTTAATAGATTTGATGGCATATTTCTTTTAAAAAATCTATTAACTAATCCCTTTAAAATGGTTTAGTACAGTAAAACAGACACTTGTTCTGGGAAAACTAGGCTGAATGTGCGCAAAGTCTTGTTCGGGATCGCAGTTTGCATAGGCAAATCAGGAACCACATCTTTCGCTTTTATGGTCTTTTTCATTTGAAGTAAATCTCGTCTTAGCAAAATTCAGTTTATGCTGAAAGTGGTGTCCTAAATTATCTTGTGCAAACTGCACAGGCTTATCTTGGACGACACTTTAGACACATGCATTCAGCATGGTTTTCCCAGAACAAGGATCAGTAGTTAACATTCTTATCCTATGCACTTAACAAGTTTGTCCCTTTAAATCCTGACTCTGGAACACCAGACTCCTTAGTGAAGTCTTCCAAAAAACTGATCTCCTCATTTGGTTCATCAGCTATGAGATCAATAACCGATCCCGAAACCACCTTCAAATCACATAAACTCAAGTCGTTTCCATCCAAAAGACGACCATCTACATACAAATTTTGATCAAAAGGTGGTATTGAGAACAGTTTCATAATCTCCAGCTTCAGTTCCTTGAGTGTGTTCTTTGATGATATGGAAATCTCCTTCTCCCCCTTGGTTTTCCTGTGTCTCTGACTCTTCCTGATGGTTCTGATACCATTCTGATTTTTCAAGAATTTTTCTGGTGGATCATGCACGTCGTAACCCCCGGTTCCAGCTCTCTTCCTGGCAGTACCAGATTTCTCACGGAATTCAGGATCGTCTGTATTGGAGTCTGTGTTATCATAGGAATCCACAGGTTTCTGATCCAACTTGTGCTGCTTTCGTACGTAGACGACCCCTCTCTCAAACTCAAACATTTCCCCTTCCTCATTGTTCAATCTTGATTGCAGGCAATCATCGCAAACTTTTGGAAAAATCACAATGTCCTGTTTTCCATTTTCAACAATGTTAACCATACGTATATCAAAGTCTACATCAAACAAATCTGTCATGGTTTGCCATTCGTCAGCGGTAACACATACAACTTTAGAATCACACTTTGGTTTCTCCATTTCCAATGGTGGGAACAAAAAACCCTCATGCTCACAAAGTAAACTCTCATTCACAATTTTCCTAATAGGTTCACACTTGACTGGATCGCGAACAAATTTTCGCCAATAGTCCACAAATTCAGCATTTACCAGGTATATGATATCACCTGCAGCGACATTAGTTGGTCTTCTCCGATCATGAAACAAATCAAGCAGACAGGCTTTCTGAGCCGCTGCCAACTGTCTATTTTCTTCCTTGCACATGTTTTCAACCGCAAGTGAGGCTTGGCACTTGCTACATGGCTCACTCCCCCAATCATATTCTGGACTTCCCGGGAAATATCTTTTAAGTTTCAGCCAAACACTTTCTGGAATCAGTTTTCTACTAGAGGCATCAGGATGCAACCCAGAATGTTCTTCACACAGAATATCTTCATTAAACTGAAGATTTTCACCGATTTTGTCATCACGATCACTTGTTGCAAAATTCGGTTCACTTTTGCTTTGACCAACAGACACTGATTCATGATCGACACTGTTCATGGTGGAGTCAGAAAATGCTTTCACCGGTGAAACAGCTTTCCTAACATCCCTTTTATTGCCAAAATAATTTTCTACTGCTTTTCTAGATTGCTTCAAATTATTGTCATTGAATTTAGACTCATATCTCTTACAAGTGTTCACATCATTGCTGTCACTGTCTCCTCCACTTTTATTCCGACCACTTGCATCTTCATTTTCTTCATCAGAGTTAGATTGTGACACAGACTTCCCTCTCTCCTTTGCATGTTTCTCTTCTTCCAAGTTCAGCTGCTCAATAGCCAGTCTCTTCCAGCTTCGAAAAGACGACTTCCCAACCCAGTACAACTTCTCTGATGAAAAATCGGTTTTCATCGCTGCCAATATGAACTTGTCATCTTCCGTTAAACGTTTCTTTGTGCGTATCAAGTGACACTTGTTCTGAACACATTTCTCACAAAGTGACTCATCCCCCTGCAGTCTCAGATTTCCACCATAAATATCAAACAGCTGGTTTGCTCCGTGCTGGGAGACACACTTCATCTTAATACTCAAATCAGGACACACTTTTTGATGACTACAGAGGAATTTTTTCACATCCACTTCTGGCGCCGTGGCTGGATCATTCAACCATTTTGAAAACCAACTCATCGGTAACCATTCATATTTGTTCTGGTCTTCTAGTGTGTAAGGTAAGTCCTGATATATTGCTTTCACTGTCTCTTGCTTCTCCTGACCTTTTGCTATGTTCTCGTCTCTCATTTTATGCAACTCATTTATCCAGTTCTGGAATTTCTCGTTGTCTTTCTCCACATATCTAAGGACGTATTTCGGAAGCATTGCTGAGGCACTTACCGTAGTCTCCGCTACACTTGTTTCAGTATCCTCCAAAGCTTCATTGTTTTTAATTCGTGTTTTCTCTTCTTTTTGATGGTCATCTCCTGCAGATTTTCCCTCTATCTGTGACCTCTTCTCCTGTTTCGTGACTTGCGAATTGCAGCAATTCTTATTCAAATTGAGATCTGATGTGGGAGGTGCATCCCCTGTTACGTCATTCAAACATGACCCACCTGCCAATTCATCAGCGGCATGGGGAACACTTTCCACTAGCTCACTACTGTGATTATTGGGCTCCAAATTCTTCCTTCTTGTATAAACTAGCATATAGGCATTCTTAGACGAATGATGTCCTTTAGGTGTTCTGGCGGTCTTCTGCTTCTTGGATTCTAGATCCTCTTCACTCCCAAGCTGAAGATTTTTACCTTTAATTTTTTCCACATCTTCATCATTAAATTTGTACCAGGCTTGACTATCCTTCCCTTTAATATGAGCCACGTAGTGCCCGCTATATGCTGAAGGCCCTCCATGTATAAGCACTGCGCTTAGATCATAAATGGCTGCTGTATCACTCTGCATAAACTCTGTCATATCCAAAATATCTGGAAACTGTATACAACTATTAAGTTTCTTTTTTGATCCAGTTTTCAAATCGAACACAAAACGCAGGAGCTGTAGATTCAATACAGGTGGCAAACTTTTCAATTCAATTGCCCTGGTAGCGTCTTGCTTGGCATTGCAAGTATTACACATGTATTGATTATCACCGTCAAGTTTCTCAACTTCCAGAAAACCTTTCAGTGCTTCAGCCAACGTTTTCTGGCCCTGAATATTCAAATCAAGCTCGTAAAACTCTGACAATCTTTCTGAAGCGGTTGCGCACTTGCTGCAACGAGTCACATACGCGTATTTCCCACAGAACTGCTCCTTGATCACGTTACCATAGTTACTGAAACTAAGACTTGCCCCCTCCATCAGGTTCTGTTCAAGGACAGACAGGAAGAGCTTGGAGAACTCCTGGGCGTCTTGTTGCAGGCCTGCGTCAAGTCCGAGATGCTTGATGAACTCACTTGGGTCTACGTAACGTCTACGGGACAACTCTAGAAGCCCAAATATTACCTGCGGATTAGATTGAAAACAGCGTTTTGCATTCCCTTGAAGACTAATGTTTTGGTGAGTGTATGCTTTACATAAGAGGGCCAAAGGCCCTAATGTGGTCACTAGGTTTCCCAAAAGACTGCCCCAACACCTGGCATTCTCTTAGAAACTTACATATTGATTTAGTTATATGAGTGTTCAAATAGTTTTACTTAAGCAAGATAAAGAAATTTGAAGTGTTTTTTCACCATTTTGGGAATAGGGCTGGGGGGCCTGGTCCCTTTGGATTGGGGAAAATTGCAAAGTTTTTAATACAATGGGAACTTTGTGTTGTTGTTGTTTTGCTAACAAACACTTCAAATTTGAGCGAGAAAGTGTTTTCAATAATAAATTTTCTAAGTTTCAACTTAGAAAGCTGGATGGGAGATGAAGTAATGTTGAGATCTATAAAATAAAGAATAAATAAATAAATTTTGGAATGTTTGGGTTCCATTTGGAATTATTAAAAAACTTTTTCAATTGGGAATGGGGCCAAATACTGACCTCAAATTTCAATGAACATAAAAACAAACTGAACTGCCCCACTTCATGGTGGCCATGACTGGAACCAGTGGATAATAGCACAAATATTGAGACAATGTTTCATAAATATTTTGCAATAAAAGTGGCAATCAAGTTTTTTCAAAATATTTGTCTTAAATTTGACATAGTGACAAAGATGTTGACATAATGTGACCCAGTTACAAACTCATAAGAATGTTCGGACAAAGTTTGTGAAGACTTGACAATAAATATGGTATCTAGAATGTTCACAAGCTTTTTATTTAATTTGACCTACCCGAATGTATGACCCCAGGAGACAAAGTTTCAAACTCAAACCATTTTCTGAGCAAGTTTCATGATGATTGAACCCAAATTGTGAAGACTTGAAAGTTAACAAGGTGAAACTTTTGAAAAGACAAACTGCCCAGCAACATGGTGGCCAATGTTTTCCAACAGACCATGTTTGAACCCGACAGTGATATCATTACAAACAATGATCTGAGCTGGTTCCATGGTGATTGGACCAAATATGTGACTTATAGAGGGTTAAAAAGGGCTCACTAAAGCTATATAAGGAAACCTTCACAGCCATGTTTTTCAAAGAACCAGAGTCATTTTTTATTTGATAAAGATTTCATTAGAACAAATGTTCTAACCAAATTGCACGAAGATTGGTCTGAAATTGTGACTCCTAGAATGTTAACAAGTTTTCAATAAACCATACGTAAAAATGCCCCGCCCCACCTGGCAGCCATACTTTTAAATGGATAGGAACCGTTTTGGAACTCTGCAGAGATAACATTAGAACAAATGTTTTGACAAAGTTTCATGAAGATTTGACTTAAAAGTGACTTCAATAGATTTATTTGACCTAGAGACCTAGTTGTGGATTTCAAGTGACCCAGTTTCGAACTCTGCCCATAGGACATTGTGAATAATGTTCTGACTGAAATAGCTCAACAATGCAGGAAATAGCTCAACAATGCAGATTGGTTTTCAACAATCAGAAATGTAGATAAGAATGTTCAAGACTATTGCCAAGCAATATAAGTCCTCTACCGGTGAAACTCAACCATTTCAGCAATATTTCTAGTCTATTTGTTGCAATAGCAACCTGAATTCTTGACGTAAGAACAAAATGAAATGATGTGCATAATCTCGATACTGCCACCTATCCATGTTTCAAGTTTCATGAAAAAATATGAAGAACTTTTAAAGTTATCACAGGATCCACAAAAGTGTGACTGACTGACAGACTGACTGACAGACACACAGAGCGCAAACCGTAAGTCCCTTCCGGTTTCACCGGTAGGGGACAAAAATGTTTACATATACTCATTTAAGTTGAACTCAATTATTATAAAAAAGATACTTATACAACTCAGATTGCTACCAGAGTCTATTTGAAGGAAAATTACTGATTTACATGGGGAAATTGCAGTATTTATTCTGTCTCTTCAAAAGCTAATAGCTTTTTTTATTTGTTTTATGATCATCATGTTACGCTAAGAAACCCATGGGTTGTTTTCTCAATATAAATATTCATGGGTTTATAATAAGTGTTATGTTCAAACCCTACAATTGTTACTGTCCTGTAGATGGCTGCACACAGCGGTTGGTTCCCATGCTATACCATGGTTATTGACCTGTAGATGACTGGACACAGACATTGGTTACAATGTGTTATCATGGATACTGACCTGTAGATGGCTTCATACAGAGGTTGGTTCCCATGTGTTATAATGGATACTGACCTGTAGATGGTTGCAGACATAGGTTGGTTCCCATGTGTTATCATGGATACTGACCTGTAGGTGGCTACACACAGAGGTTGGTTCCCATGTGTTATCAGGGGTTCTGACACGTAGATGGCTGCATACATAGGTTGGTTCCGATGTGTTTCTTTCGTTACTGACCTGTAGATGGCTGCACAAAGAGATTGGTTCCAATGTTTTACTTTAGCCACTGACCTGTAGATTTCTTCACACTCAGGTTGGTTCCAATGTGTAACCATGGTAACTGACGTGTAGATGGTTGCACAAAGAGGTTTGTTCCCATGTGTTACCATGGCTACTGACGTGTAGGCGGCTGCACACATAGGTTGTCTCCTATGTGTTGAATTGGCTATTGACCTGTAGATGGCTGCACACAGAGGTTGGTTCCCATGTGTTACCATGGTAACTAATCTGTAGATGGCTGCACACAGAGGTAGGTCCCCATGTATCACCATGGCTACTGACCAGTATATGGCTGCACTCATAGTTTGGGTGCCATGTGTTACCATAGCTACTGACCTGTAGATGACTGCACACATAGGTTGGTTCCTTTGTGTTACCATGGCTACTGACCTGTATATAGCTGCACACATAGCTCTGTTGTCATGTGTTACCATGGCTACTGACCTGTAGATGACTGCACACAGAGGTTGGTTCCCAGTTTATGGCTGCACACAGTTTGGTTGCCATGTGTTACCATGGCTACTGACCTGTAGATGCCTGCACACATAGGTTGGTTTCTTTGTGTTACTACGGCTATTGACCTGTAGATGACTGCATAAAGAGGTTGGTTCCCATGTGTTACTATGGCTACTGACCTGTAGATGGCTGCACACAGAGGTTGGTTCCCATGTGTTACCATGGCTACTGACCTGTAGATGCCTGCACACATAGGTTTGTTTCTTTGTGTTACTACGGCTATTGACCTGTAGATGGCTGCATGAAGAGGTTGGTTCCCATGTGTTACTATGGCTACTGACCTTTAGATGGCTGCATAAAGAGGTTGGTTCCCATGTGTTACTATGGCTACTGACCTGTAGATGGCTGCATAAAGAGGTTGGTTCCCATGTGTTACTATGGATACTGACCTGTAGATGGCTGCACACAGAGGTTGGTTCCCATGTGTCAATCTGCTCCTCACTGAACCCCGCCTCACGCCACTCATACACGCCTGAAATTAACAATCAGCCTGCATAAAACACACCTGTTATATGGAACTCACCTGTATGAGGAACTTAACAATCAAGCGGCACATAAGGCATAGGCTAATTGTTTGGAGTAAATTGACTGAAAATGCACAACCAAGTGCTAATATCTTCTACTGAAATATACACACACAATTGTTCAACTTGTCCTTGACTGAAACACAATTTCTAGTCATGGGCTTCTACTCTTTCTGTATAAAACATGGACAATTAGTAAATCTAATAAAATTGAACAAGAAACATGGTAAGGAAACTTAATAGAGTTTTTAAAGCTTTAATTATAAATTTACTTTTAATTTAATAAAAGGTAAGACTTGTAAAATTTTAATAAATTTTGTGCAGTTTATGCTATTTAATGGCAACAGTTACCTTTAAATACACTATGAAATCAATTCAAATATATTTGACAAACTGCCTCACTAGTATCATTGTTTTAATGCAACCTGCCTCACAAGTATCCTCACAAGTATCATTGTATAACTCTTTACCACTTCAATATGTATTTTGACGTATTTATAGTCCCTTAAAAAGTTACATTTAATTAAATACCTTTCTTACTAAATTCAAGTTTTAAAGGCTTCATTTCCAACCCTTAGATACTGATGAGCAACAAACAACATAAAACTTTAACAGACTACGAGTTACTCGCAGGCTATTCTGGTTTTATGCTGTTTGCACATATCCATTTTCACTTTGCTTCCAAGTTGGAAAGGGTTAAATGCAACCAATCAACTATGTTGAATTGTTCAATGCAACCTGCCTCACAAATATATCAATGTATAAATGTGACCTGCCTCACCTTTCCTGATGGTTTCATTGTTGAACCAGAGTTGTAAGAAGGTGTTCACATAGCAAGTGGCTCCCAGATTCTTGAGTCCAGTGGACATGCCTGCCTTGCGACATTCCTCCAAGGGGTCCTGTACGTCATGCCAAGAGCTGTCCTCTATCTTGCCAAACCAAACCTTCTCTCCTACAAAATGGAGATACAGCTGACCTTTGTTTTATCACACTTTGTGTCCCATGTAATTTTTTAGCATTTTCATTTGCTCTTTTTTGTTTAACTGACTGATTGTGTTACCTTCTTACGCTAAAAATTACATGCAATATAAAGTGGCATTACACAATGTAAACATCTTTCCGGTTAAAGTTTTCTTAAAGATGTATTGTCTTTGACTATTTAAAAGCATGTGAGTACAGAAGGACTGGATTAAACCAACAAAAAAATCTTCTTTTCATACTTCATACTTGAAAAAATCTTAACTTCTTCAAAAGTTGGTTGCAAAAATAACTTTCTTGAAAATCACATTCACGTGAAACAGTGTCTTTTTTAGAAATCCATAAGTATGGGGAAAGTATTCCCTAACTTTGAAAAACAGGGGGATTTTTCATTTTTCAGAAAGTTGGGGGGGAGGGGGGGGTCACTGAATTATCAAATACCATTTTAAAACATTTTAGTTTTAATACTAATGTTCTTTACTTAAATATTAAACCTACAGTCAGGTCAGTAAACTACTATACTAAATAATATGTCAACACATTTTATAGCTTTGCACTTGACTCAACAAAATGAAAATATGTTTTCACATGATATTTTTGTATCATTTAAACAAAATAATAAAAAAACATTTACAGACCCATTATTCTCTTTTTCTACATCGGTAAAAACTGAATCAGGCAATCACATGGTCTCCAATAGACATTTATAAAGGTTCTTCACCTGTTAAAGTTTAGGTGAAATCAGATAAGCACTTAACAAGAGATGTGTTCGTCAGAAACACAATGCCCGCTACTGCGCCGCTTTGAAATAAAATGTCTATTTATCATTAAAGCAGGTATAGAAATCATCTCCCTTTAAAGCTAATTACTTCCCTTGGATTTTGTCCAATCCAACAAGGGGGGGGGGTCTGTAGACATTCAAAAATGACCCAAGTCAGACATCACTGACAACCAAGGCCTGTGGTTAATCAAAGAGATCATAGCCAGAGTTCATCATGTACATGTATCTATGGACATAAGTCCACAGGTATGTAATGGACCCTACCATTCACAAATTAGTACAGGAAAGAAATGATAATTATATCATTAAAAAAAAACTTTGACAAATCAATCATTTGAGTTATAAATAATCAAATTAAAAAGCTGTACAGTAACTGTGAAAAGAACTTAAATTCTTGGTAAGGAAATATATAATCTGAGATTTATAATTATATAAATTACTTCCCTTGAAAATAATTGTCTCTAACAAATCTCTATTTTTAGTAGCAAATAATTAAAAGCCACTACCGTGAATGTAGATTCACCACTCAAAATGTGCAGCTCCATGAGATACACATGCATGCCAAATATCAAGTTGCTATGTTCAATATTGAATAATTATCTCCCTTTTAAGCTTATTACTTCCCTTGGATTTGTATTTTTGACCTTAGACCTTGAATGATGACTTTGACCTTGACCTTTTACCACGATGTGTTTGTCAGAAACACAATGCTGCCTACTGCGCCGCTTTGATTTATTTAACAAAAATATATAATTTGGCAGGTCAGATAATTATGTCCATTTAAAGCTTATTTCTTGCCTTGGATTTGTTTTTTCGACCCCATGACCTAGTTTTTGACCCGGCATGACCCATATTCGAACTTGACCTACATATTGTCTAGATACAACTTCTGACAAAGTTTCGTTAAGATTGGATGAAAACTATTTGAATTAGAGTGCGAAAACTATATACCCCCTTATATAAGGCCTGACAAAAATAAACTACAATCTCTTAAACAAAGAGAATCAAATGCATACCAATACAATTGATGCAGTATGGATTTCCCTTGCACTGCCTTTTACAAGAGCCCAGTTTGCATACAGACAGGTTGAGACGGTATGCAGTACGGACATGCTCCAGCGTAACATTTTCCGGATCTGTGGTCTCCGCCCACTGCCAGCACACCTTGTCTAGACTTGGCTTGGCAGGCATGATGAATTGTGGACAGGTGTTGGCAACTCTGAAATCATATATTATATGAGTCTAATTCTTTGAAACCTTGGCTTTATACATGGTGCATAATGTGTTGACCCAGATAACGCCCATGCTGATTGCACAGGCTAATCTGGGACAACACTAACGGCACATGCATTAAGGCTTTAGCCCAGTTTTTTCAGAACAAGGCTCATACTATTAGCAATAACAATAGGTGACCTGTTTAAGAAAGCGATTCCTTGCTATTAAAAGTAGCTCCTCTTGAATGCTTTAAGCAGGAGAGTCAATTGTCAGAAATTAAAAATCCAGAAAATTAGGCCGGGGGGTCTGGGGACGCTAGTCGCCAACGGAGATAAAGCGCAGTGCCCCCCCCTCGAGCTCTTACTAATTGTACTATTTTAAAGTCTTTCTAGATGCAATTGCTGGTGAATACTATGCGTAATAATAACAAGAGCTGTCAGAGGACAGCCGGCTTGCCTATTCGAGTGCTTGACAGTATAACGTAAGCCATCATGGAGAGGGGGGGGGGGTATAATGTGGGTGTGTGATTATTTAATAGATGATCTTTCAAAAATAAGAAAACAAATTTATTTATTTATTTATTTTTTTTGGGGGGGGGGGAGAGGGGGGTATAATGTGGGTGTGTGATCATTTAATAGATGATCTTTCAAAAATAAGATTTGGGGGGGGGGTTGGGGGGGTTCTTGGGGGGCATGGGGATGGTTTGGGTGGAGTGCATTGTGGTTTGTCAGGTAAGCGTTGTTTTGTCAAACTTTAACATAGATTTATCAATAATATGCATAATCTAAGTATAAAAGGGGCCATAATTCTGTCAAAATGCTTGATACAGTTGTCTGCTCTTGTTTATAGGTTGGGGTCATGTTGGTAAACAAGTATGCAAAATATGAAAGCAATATGTCAAGGGACACAGGAAATATTTGGGGTAGTACGCAAACTTTAACATAGATTTATCAATAATATGCATATTCTAAGTATAAAAGGGGCAATAATTCTGTCAAAATGCTTGATACAGTTGTCTGCTCTTGTTTATAGGTTGGGGTCATGATTGTTAACAAGTATGCAAAATATGAAAGCAATATGTCAAGGGACACAGGAAATATTTGGGGTAGTACGCAAACTTTAACATAGATTTATCAATAATATGCATATTGTAAGTATGAAAGGGGCCATAATTCTGTCAAAATGCTTGATACAGTTGTCTGCTCTTGTTTATAGGTTGGGGTCATGATTGTTAACAAGTATGCAAAATATGAAAGCAATATGTCAAGGGACACAGGAAATATTTGAGGTAGTACGCAAACTTTAACATAGATTTATCAATAATATGCATATTCTAAGTATAAAAGGGGCCATAATTCTGTCAAAATGCTTGATACAGTTGTCTGCTCTTGTTAATAGGTTGGGGTCATGATGGTAAACAAGAATGCAAAATATGAAAGCAAAGGACATTGAAAATATTTAGGTTAGTACGCAAACTTTAACATTTGCACGCAAACGCCAACAGGAACGGCAACACTGACGCCGGGGTGAGTAGGATAGCTCCACTATATATATTTCATATATAATAGTCGAGCTAAAAATCAGACCGTCTGTATGTTTGTTTATTAAGGACGTCCGAAATTGACAATCCGAAAAAATGTATGTGTTTTGCACATGAAATAAAATGTGCATATTGTTTGAATGCCGAAAAATGAAAACCATTTACCTAGCAAATTCGTAATCAATTTCTTTTGGTTTACATATTGCTTTACAATATCCTACTGAACTGCTTAACTTTGCTTATCGATCACTTACGGGGGACTATTCCTATAAAAATGAGGTCGACAAGCATCGGTAGATTACATCTAATTATTTGGACTTGACAGGGGACATGTGCAACGTTACATTGATTTGTAAGATTTTCGGAAAGTAGCGACGATTTTTTCCTCAGCTACTGTTCATGTCCATGCCAACTGCTAGCCAATCAGAAATAAATAAATAAAATACCGGGCAAAATTGGTACTGAGCGCAAATTTCCGGAAAGACGATGAAGATTTAATAAATATAATAATTTCGTCCTATATTTATCGCGCGTTCAAACAAATTTCCCCCCCCCAGCAAAAATATCTTATTGTATTTACATTGATCTCAAAATAGACCCTGGTCGGCTGATATCAGGATTTCCGGAATAATCCTGTTAATTGACACCCCTGTTTAAGCTATTATGAGTACATTCGTAAAGACCAAAAACATGTTTATATATATTTAAATATTGAAAGTATATTTTCCACATATGTCTATTAATTCAAGAACAATTAACTTATTGATTGCAACCAACACAATACCAATTAAAATCGACATTAAATTTTGTGCCTTTTATAGAATAATACTTAAAACAAAATGCAATTACTTGTTGCAGTTAAATATTTATTGGTTAAATATTTGACTTAAATAAAGTGACATATTTTCAAATTGAGAATAACTAGGCATTTTCAATTGCATAAATGTAGTAATTAACTGGAACAGTTGATTTGTTTGGAACTTAAATTTATGTAATTATTATACAAGCACAAGTATATTATGTAAGTGGTTTAAATTTGAGCGAAAGGGAATATATATGATATGTATGCGTTAATTTGTGGGAAAACATTTTATGGGGCTTAAAAGTGCTGCCTGGATTTCAGGTGGTGAGTCTATATGACTGTAAGGTCAGTAGACTGGAGCACAGGTACTTGAAAAAAATGTGTTTGGCCCTTATATATAATATATAATAAGAGAAAAGGTATCCAACGATGATTTCACAGGTGTATTGAATATCACAATGCAACAGCATGAAAGATCAAACAATGCACACATATGTCGTTGTGGTTGCCAGCAGGAAGCAACATTTTGTAGATTTTGAAGAGTTGAATGAGTTGCAGAGCTAATTTCTTTTGTAAAATGATTATTGGTGATAATAAATTGGGTACCAATGTGATTGCAATTATCTGTGACGGTCATAATGAACAGCATAGACTTATCGTACCATTCCCTTATTTTGAGCATGACCTAATTTAGATCACTTTGTTTACATTAAGAACGCGGCTCTAGTGATGACGTCACACGCATGCGCTCCGAGTATTTTGTTTTACTTACATTACTACGCTTGAAAATAATTACAGAAACAACTAAAATAAGGAAACAAGCAGTGTAATTGCATTTAAAAATCTTACTTTAACTGAAATAATTCAAATGTATGCATATTCTGTGCATTTTTTCGGTACTCTTCATTAAACTTGCACATAAATTGCAGACCACTGCCCTAGTGTAAACACATACTTTCGTGCATTTGATTTATTTTAAAGAATTTTTTAACTTTTTCATGATTCCCCAGAAAATGTTGCATGGAACAATCTTTGCGCGCACATCCAGAATATAGGTGACATGCCGTTATCCACATGTTCAGCGCGTATACCCTGTCCCGATTGGATGATAATTTTATCAAATCTTTTAATAGTAACATATATGCTGAGAAAGATTTGAACAAATTGCGAAAGTTTTTTTTCCAATTCTTTAGCACTTTTTCGTGTCAATGTTGCTCAAAAGAAGATCGACCGATAAAACAGAAACTTGATAAATGGTAAATAGAAGTTATAAAAAAGTTAAATTAATCTTTCAGTTTCTCTAAATTTGTTAAGTGAATCAATTTTCAAAGTTTTGTTGACCTCATGCCTATTGCAATCGAGTACTCTAGCTTTTCAAATGTGACCTCTTGACTCAAGGTAACAACGCACGTAGTGTATGTCATTTGCGGGTGTGCATGGAACTATTAGCTTTGCGGGGTTAAACACGCTGTAAATAAACAATTTTGACATAGTTTTAACGGGAATGAAATAAATCTTTTTAGGTACATTGTTTATTGCTGCATTGTTTGAATTAATTCAGAATTGATGTTAGTTGTTTCCTTAACAGCATGACTCAAGGTAATTGGAGGATATAAACTAATGTGTAATGACTGTTGCAAATAACGTTTTATAAATTAAAGTGTCAAAAGAGTAAATATTTATTGTGAAACAAATCCGACTATGGATCATATTCTCAAGTAAAAACCAATTTGAACAGAATCCTTTTCCAAAATGGCCAGGATAATCCCTGTAATAATAATAATCATGATAATGTTAATATGCAGAATTGTGAGGTGGTTGGGGGTTGATAAAATGCTAATTTCAGTATGTGCAAGGACAAAACTTACAGACTGTGCTAACAAACGCCATGGAAGAAACGCTAATCAGAGCAACACGCAAAATTGTTGCATGTTGTGTCTTATTTACAAAAATAAGGAAAAAATTTGTTTCGGAAGCAGGATTCTGTTGCTCTGAAATGATCCGCAAGCACGAATTACCCGAAGGTCATATGACCGCAAATATAATATGCTAGAAAGAAAAGGTTACAAAGTGATGAACAATTTAACGTTATTTTCTTTCCAAAGATATTGATCAGTTAATATTATTTGTGAACTTCTACCAGCCATTTCATTTTAAGGGACCTTTTTACAGATTTTAGCATGTATTGAAGTTTGCGATTAAATGATTTACATTGATAAATGTAAACATTGGATTTAAAAAAATAGAAAACAAAAAAAAGTAAAAGGAAAAAAGTAACCCTAAACTGGGTTTGAAACACTGACCTTTTTAGTAAAAGTCTAACGCTGAGACCATTCGGCAATCCGGGCTCATACAGTGAGTGATGTATTTTTTACTATATATTAGCAATCCTCGTAGTGGCACAAAACATAACGACAACAACATAACTCTCAAAATTATTCAATCGTTTCCGTTGCAACGCTTTTATAATTTTCAGGTTTTTAAATCGTCAAAAGATGCACATAATGGATATTTTAGAACATGGTAAATGTTCAGAATTACTGTTTCCTAAAAAATATCATAACTACAACGAAATTTTGCAAATCTGAAACATTTTTTCAATTTTGTCAATTTACCAAAACGAGAAAAGGTCGCTAAGACATGACGAGGAGTAAAGGCATGTTTTTTATTTAAACATTTCCCACCCAGTAATCTATAAATTTAAAATCAAAATCTTTTCAACACGCTCATTGAAAATGTACTATATCGTTAGGGCAAAATATCACATCCTCGCGTAAAAACAGCGTACTCTATTTAATAAAAAATAATGTAATACTGCTTTAGTAAAATTTGAAAGTTCGTGCAGGGCAGGTATAAAACCCGGAACTATCCGGAAATCTTTATGGTAAAACCCGGAACCGATATAAATGGTTATAACTTCATTATTATTCGTCCGATATTTATTATAATGGTACCGTTGTAAAGAAGATCCTCTACAGATTCTAACCATATCAAAATATTTTATGGCAGGGTCGTAGTCGGCCTGTAAATTGCGGACAAAGTCGGCCTGTTTTAACGTTTTTTTTTACAAACGCAAATGCCGAAAAGAAAACCCGGAACCGATATAAATGGTTATAACTTCATTATTATTCGTCCGATATTAATTATAATGGTACCGTTGTAAAGAAGATCCTCTACAGATTCTAACCATATCAAAATATTTTATGGCAGGGTCGTAGTCGGCCTGTAAATCGCGGACAAAGTCGGCCTGTTTTAACGTTTTTTTTTACACACGCAAATGCCGAAAAGAAAACCCGGAACCGATATAAATGGTTATAACTTCATTATTATTCGTCCGATATTAATTATAATGGTACCTTTGTAAAGAAGATCCTCTACAGATTCTAACCATATCAAAATATTTTATGGCAGGGTCGTAGTCGGCCTGCAAATCGCGGACAAAGTCGGCCTGTTTTAACGTTTTTTTTTACACACGCAAATGCCGAGAAGAAAACCCGGAACCGATATAAATGGTTATAACTTCATTATTATTCGTCCGATATTAATTATAATGGTACCGTTGTAAAGAAGATCCTCTACAGATTCTAACCATATCAAAATATTTTATGGCAGGGTCGTAGTCGGCCTGTAAATCGCGGACAAAGTCGGCCTGTTTTAACGTTTTTTTTTACACACGCAAATGCCGAAAAGAAAACCCGGAACCGATATAAATGGTTATAACTTCATTATTATTCGTCCGATATTAATTATAATGGTACCGTTGTAAAGAAGATCCTCTACAGATTCTAACCATATCAAAATATTTTATGGCAGGGTCGTAGTCGGCCTGCAAATCGCGGACACAGTCGGCCTGTTTTAACGGTTTTTTTTACACACGCAAATGCCGAGAAGAAAACCCGGAACCGATATAAATGGTTATAACTTCATTATTATTCGTCCGATATTAATTATAATGGTACCGTTGTAAAGAAGATCCTCTACAGATTCTAACCATATCAAAATATTTTATGGCAGGGTCGTAGTCGGCCTGTAAATCGCGGACAAAGTCGGCCTGTTTTAACGTTTTTTTTTACACACGCAAATGCCGAGAAGAAAACCCGGAACCGATATAAATGGTTATAACTTCATTATTATTCGTCCGATATTAATTATAATGGTACCGTTGTAAAGAAGATCCTCTACAGATTCTAACCACATCAAAATATTTTATGGCAGGGTCGTAGTCGGCCTGCAAATCGCGGACAAAGTCGGCCTGTTTTAACGTTTTTTTTTACACACGCAAATGCCGAGAAGAAAACCCGGAACCGATATAAATGGTTATAACTTCATTATTATTCGTCCGATATTAATTATAATGGTACCGTTGTAAAGAAGATCCTCTACAGATTCTAACCATATCAAAATATTTTATGGCAGGGTCGTAGTCGGCCTGTAAATCGCGGACAAAGTCGGCCTGTTTTAACGGTTTTTTTTACACACGCAAATGCCGAAAAGAAAACCCGGAACCGATATAAATGGTTATAACTTCATTATTATTCGTCCGATATTAATTATAATGGTACCGTTGTAAAGAAGATCCTCTACAGATTCTAACCATATCAAAATATTTTATGGCAGGGTCGTAGTCGGCCTGTAAATCGCGGACAAAGTCGGCCTGTTTTAACGTTTTTTTTACACACGCAAATGCCGAAAAGAAAACCCGGAACCGATATAAATGGTTATAACTTCATTATTATTCGTCCGATATTAATTATAATGGTACCGTTGTAAAGAAGATCCTCTACAGATTCTAACCATATCAAAATATTTTATGGCAGGGTCGTAGTCGGCCTGCAAATCGCGGACACAGTCGGCCTGTTTTAACGGGTTTTTTTACACACGCAAATGCCGAGAAGAAAACCCGGAACCGATATAAATGGTTATAACTTCATTATTATTCGTCCGATATTAATTATAATGGTACCGTTGTAAAGAAGATCCTCTACAGATTCTAACCATATCAAAATATTTTATGGCAGGGTCGTAGTCGGCCTGTAAATCGCGGACAAAGTCGGCCTGTTTTAACGTTTTTTTTTACACACGCAAATGCCGAGAAGAAAACCCGGAACCGATATAAATGGTTATAACTTCATTATTATTCGTCCGATATTAATTATAATGGTACCGTTGTAAAGAAGATCCTCTACAGATTCTAACCACATCAAAATATTTTATGGCAGGGTCGTAGTCGGCCTGCAAATCGCGGACAAAGTCGGCCTGTTTTAACGGTTTTTTTTACACACGCAAATGCCGAGAAGAAAACCCGGAACCGATATAAATGGTTATAACTTCATTATTATTCGTCCGATATTAATTATAATGGTACCGTTGTAAAGAAGATCCTCTACAGATTCTAACCATATCAAAATATTTTATGGCAGGGTCGTAGTCGGCCTGTAAATCGCGGACAAAGTCGGCCTGTTTTAACGGTTTTTTTTACACACGCAAATGCCGAGAAGAAAACCCGGAACCGATATAAATGGTTATAAATGCATTATTATTCGTCCGATATTAATTATAATGGTACCGTTGTAAAGAAGATCCTCTACATTTTCTAACCATATGAAAATATTTTATGGCAGGATCGTAGTCGGCCTGTAAATCGCGGACAAAGTCGGCCTGTTTTAACGGTTTTTTTTTACACACGCTAATGCCGTAAAGAAAACCAGGAACCGATATAAATGGTTATAAATGCATTATTATTCGTCCGATATTAATTGTAATGGTACCGTTGTAAAGAAGATCCTCTACAGTTTCTAATAATGTTAAAATATTTTATGGCAGGGACAGTGTTAACCTGTAAATCGCTGTGCGGTAAAAGTTGACCGAAAAATACCGTGTTTTTTTTAACACAGAACAATGTCTTGAAGAAAACACGGAATAGCTAAAAGGGGTTATAAAAGCATCCTTTTCCCAACCGACCATACATTTTTGGTACCGTTGTTACGGTATTGTTCCACTGTTTCTAAATATGTAAAAAATATTGTGAGAAAGCATAATATGAAATAAGGCGAAGCATCAAAGCGAAATGGTTATAAATGCATTATTATTCGTCCGATATTAATTATAATGGTACCGTTGTAAAGAAGATACTCCACACTTATTAACCATGTCAAAATAAATTATGGCAGGGTCAGAGTCCGCCTGTAAATCCCGGTCAAAGTCAGCCTGTTTTAACGGGTTTTTTTACACACGGAAATGCCTTAAGGAAAACCCGGAAAAGGTAAACGGGGTTATAAAACAGTATTATTGACTCGATATTAATTATAATGGTATTGTAGTACAGGAGAACCTCCACAGTTTCTAACCATCTAAAAATATTTTAAGGCAGGTTCAGATTCAGCCTGTAAATCGCGGTCAAAGTCTATTTTAACGTTTTTTACACGCGCAAATGCCTATAGGACTACCCGGAAAAGGTGATAAAATCATCACTTTCCCAACCGACCATACATTATTTGATACCATTGTAATGTAAACAATGGACCTATTCCTACGGCCGTGTTAATACCAATATGAAAAGATGCCATATCAATCCACAACCCCTGGGTAGGTAGATGGGCACCTTAGACCACTAAGTCACGGTAACTATGTCTGTTACTGCTACTTTTGACATTGATATTACCAGTTAAATGTCAATTTCGTGACATGGTTCATGCAATACCCTGAAATTTTCCGGGGACACAGTAACAACAACTGCCAATTAAGGATACAATGGTCGCGATCACAGGTTAGTGCCACCCTTGTATATCTGCTCTTGGCATGTTGTTCTTACTTACTGTCAATCGAAGATTTGGGTCTTGGGTAGATATACAGCTTGTTGTCAAACCGTTCCGATCCGAATACTTAAATAAGAAGTTTTTTGTTAAGAAAAAAATCATAACTGCAATACAAGTCTAGCTTTGATCACGATATAAATCATATAAACATTTTATGAATCGGTGTTGATATAAAGTGTGTTAATTTACCTTGTGCTCGAATTGTTGTGTTTGATTTTATTTACTAACAATGCCTTTAGTAGTGGGACATAGCCAGACAAAGTACTTGTCTGATTATTTGTGTAAGGGATCGTACACAGTGTTCTCGTATTCTGGATATAAAACGCTCCAGTTTATGTACGAGAGGGACGTTTTTGAAGTTGCGCCTTTCTTTTCGGTAAGTACCGTGCACAGTACGTATATATTATGATATGATTATATATTGTATATATGGGTAGATTGCTCACTATGTATTGTTCACGATGTCTATACATAGTTATTTACGGGTGCATACAATCACCGCAAAGTACCGAAAAGCATCGAATAGCACCGAAAATACACTCAATTTCTCGCTATATATATGCAATATATCGTTTCTAGTGTGTGTTAACGGGTTTAATTAGTTAATTAATGGTTATATGATTGTATGTCTATACTACAAAATTGGATAAATATCGGCAATATACCGACCGAAATGCTTTTCCTGTGAAGACCGAAAAGCACTCAATTTCTCGCTATATATATATATATATATATATAGAGTTCCTATAAACGGATTTAAATTAAATAAAAGTTAAGAAAAACATGTGTGGAAAAATACCAAATAAGCCAGATACTTCATTCTGATTTCGTCAATACTGTACAGATCTTAAATTTACGGATCATTGTAATTTCCTGCAACGATATCTATTCATACGACACACGAACACTAACACGGATCTTAATTAAGCAGACAAATGCTTCTGCTATTCACAAATTCACACGAGCCGCACTTTTATAAAGGATAATAACTGAATATACACTTATTGACAGAGATCAACGCAAATGTATATTATGTAACCTAAATGACATCGAGGATGAATTTCACTTTGTTCTTAAATGTCCTTATTATAATGATGTTAGGAATGCATTAATTCCGAAATATTATAGAATCCGACCGAATATGTTCATGTTTATTAAACTACTTAATAGCACAAACAAAACTGTATTAAGAAAGCTAGTCATGTATTGTTTAACATGCTTTAAAATAAGAGAAAATGTCATATATATGTAGTGTTAAATAGAAGTACATTTTTCACACAAAAAATAAGGTCAGAAATATGTAACTGTATCTATATTTTTGTAAACCTATATGCATAACATTGTGTGACCACTGTGTATTAAACCCATCCATGTACCATTCTCACGAAATATGTTCACGAAATATATTTCGTGTTTATTTAGATTATTTATTCTTTAAAATTATGTGTGTTTTTGTGTGTACTTCAACGCATGCTGTTATTTATATGTATGTTAATAACGATGAGCTTCACATGCTTAAGTCAAAAATAAACTATTCTATTATATAAAGGCAGCAGCATCATACTAAAACAATCCCAGAAAAATAATGAATATCAACCGACATGACCGACAGAAATGATTCGATGCACGATGTGAATCAAAATTTAGTTTAAGTAATACGACACAAAGAAACCTTTTTAGTTTACGGATCATTTCGGCTTAGAGGACTAAGACAGTCATGTAAAATATCAAATAAAATATATAGTTATAATCAACTGGTAGCAAGTTATAAATATATCGGCAATGTACCAACCGAAAAGCACTTCATGCTGTTTATCATCTTATACGTAAATTGATGTAAATGTTTTAAGTTTTTCTAATTGACGTGAAACTCTTAAATAGAAATTGCAGCATGAATTTTAGTTAATGTGCTTTGTATTAATAATAGCGATTTTAATGGTTCCATTAAAACCATTTATTGCGCGAGCATCGAGACACTTTTGAGTTATTGATGTTAGCACAATGCAAGGTGACACAATAGTATCAGTTTTTAATTATGTGTAATTTCATTCGCACCTCTCGCTTAACTCAACGTTCAAAGGCACGCGCACTTTCACACTTTATTAGCGCCGTCTTTAATCTGTTCTATCTCTTTTTACAGAACAGATTGATGTGAACTTAATGAACACAATTATTTTAACTAATGCAAGTTTAGCTAAAATTAATATATGACTTCTTGCTATACAATCATTATCATTCGAAAATGGATCTTATTTAATTGTGGTTCCTTCTTTGAACTTATGCTGTCCGCCAACATATAGAATAGGTAGTGTCAGTAATAAATGTATTGCTTTAGATTCACATGTTTGGTTTTTTTAAGATATGTAAGATGCAAATGTGTCTAACTTATATTGTTTTCTGGTCTTTAAGCTATCTTATATATGTGACTACGTGCTATTTTGTTGGAGAAATGAAAGATTCAAATGTGTCTTATTTATATTTTATCCATGTATCGTGTGTATTCAGTGTCATGCGAAAATATATCTTATTTCTTAATTTCCACCTTCACACTTTATTAGCGCCGCCGTTAATTAGTTCATTAAATTAATTAATTTAATATAATGTGCAACGGTGAGGTGGATCAATGCTCGTTGTTAATTTAAATACACACCACTTCAGCAATAAATGAAATCAGTTATTTTGGCTGTTAGTCCATTTTTTTCCGTACAGTAGCCATGTTCCTGTTTATTGAGCTGATAAGATCACCACAGCAAGTTGCTAATACACAGTGTAGACTTAAACGAAATTGGTTTTTTTGACTGTAAATCCAATTTTTCCAGTACAGTACCCATTATGACCATGTTCCTGTGTATTGAGCTGATACGATACCCACAGCAGGTTGCTTATACACAGTGTAGACTTCCCCTGTTTTATTATAGTATTTGTTATTTACCTGATTGGAATAAATGACGTGTATTCATTCGGGTCTGATGGCGTTTTGTTAAAGGTCATTTAATGCAGAAAAGCTGGTTTTCTGACTTATTTTTTTAATCATTTCAATTTAAAAAAGAAATAATGAAACAATGAATGTGTAATTTAATTCTCAACTCTCGCTTAACTCAACGTTCAATGGGACGCGCATAGTTCTTTTTATAAATTATGTACAAATATAATATGCTGTACATTGTTGTTTATTTACTCAAGAAGTACCAGAAAGAAGCATTGTTATGTATAAAGCGCTTTACTTTTTCAAAATTCTACATTAAATAAAGAAATATCGTATTTTTTGGTTAAGTGTACGTGCTTGATATATATTCATAAAATAGCAGTTTTTTTTTAAACATTCGGTCTTTAACCTTTAATTTGATGCAAATGAAAAGAAGAACTGCCTTTTTTATTTTTATACTTAAATCAACATTTAACGAAGTCATTATTGACTAAATAAATATGTACATTTTTTCACTCCATTAAAATCGGCCCTTATAGTTTACTTTCATGTATATATAGAATAATTGAGTGCTTTTCGGTGATTCTATGCTGGCGCGATAGTGCTTTTCGGTTGCAAATAAAAATACTATTGTGCGTGATCTTTACACTTATATCAATATTTAACGAAGTGATTAATGACTTAATTAATACGTACATGTTTTCAATCCATTATAAACGGCACTTATGGCTTACTTTCATGTAAATATGAAGAAATTGAGTGCTTTTCGGTGATTCTGTGCTGTCGCGGGAGTGCTTTTCGGTCTTCACATGAATTGCTTTTCGGTCGGTATATTGCCGATATTTATCCAATATGGGGCATTAATACATCATAATAAACACAAGGTAGTATAAATATGCATGAAATATAACCATTTTTATCTAATTTAGTCCATTAACACACAATAGAAACGCATTTTTGCATATATATTGCGAGAAATCGAGTGCTTTTCGGTCTTCACATGAAGTGCTTTTCGGTCGGTATATTGCCGATATTTATCCAATTTTGGGCATTAATACATCATTATAAACACAAGGTAGTATAAATATGCATGAAATATAACCATTTATAACTAATTTAGTCCGTTTACACACAATAGAAACGCAAGTTTTCATATATATAGCGAGAAATTGAGTGCTTTTCGGTCGTCACATGAAGTGCTTTTCGGGCGGTATATTGCCGATATTTATCCAATTTTGGGCATTAATACATCATAATAAACAAAAGGTAGTATAAGTATGCATAAAATATAACCATTTATAACTCATTTAATCCGTTACACACAATAGAAACGCAATTTTTCATTTATATACAAGAAATTGATTGCTTTTCGGTCTTCACATGAATTGCTATTCGGTCGGTATATTGCCGATATTAATCCAATTTTGGGCAAAATGTAGTATAGACATACATTCATATAACCATTAATAACTAATTAAACCCGTTAACACACGCTAGAAACGATATATTGCATATATAGAGAGAGATATTGAGTGCCTTTCGGTGCTTTTCGGAGATTGTATGGACCGACTTAAATACCAATAGAGCGTGACACAAACACAGCACAATTGTTTATTTCGGCAAACATTTTGATATTATTTGCTTTTAAACATAGCTTTTAATGACCATTGATAGATGAATAATGTTATACTATTATTTGTAATTTCAAAACATGTTACTTGGTGATTTTATTCACGTTCTATAAATACATCAGTTATTCTTATTAACCTGATGCCTGTTGTCTGCTACTGTTACAATACGACGCTTAAAAATGTGGATTGCATAAAGTTAAAGGTCAAATTCCGTGTGCACTATATTACTTGTAATAATGCATTATAAATATGTCAAGCATGTTCACTTTAACAAATACGATACTTCTTTATGTAATGTAGAATTTTGCAAAGATAAAGCGCTATATATATGACAATGTTTTATTTTTTCTTGTTGATTAAAAACAAAAACAAAATATAACAATACATATCATATGTGTACATACTTTTTTAAACCAATATAATGAATCACGTGATGTTTTTATAATTTTGTTAAGCGTGCGTGATATTGAACGTTGATTTAAGCGAGTTATGCGATTTAAAAACTGATACCACTCAGCTTGATTTATAATTCATGTTCCAACGCGCCAATGTATTTAATTAAATGGTTTCATGAAATTGTGTTTAAAAGCATAACGATTGAAAGTCAGTAAGAAACACAGTTTTGCACATAAAATGATCGCCAACAGACCCGAATTAATACACTTCATAAATGCCAATCAGATAAAAAACAATTCCAATAATAAAACAGGGGAAGTCTACACTGTGTATTAGCCACCTGCTGTGGTTATCCCTATTTATCAGCTCTATCTCAGGCACCTGGCTACTGTTATGAACAAATTGGATTTACTGAAAATAACTGATGTCATTTATTGCAAATTGTTATGTACATATAAAATAAACAACGAGAGTGGACCCACATCATTGTTGCACATTAGTATAAACTTCACTGTAATCTAGGCGCCCCGTAATCTGTTCTTAAAATAGACATAGCCTTAATAAAGACGGCGCTAATTAAGTTGGATATTAAAGAAGCTACATTAAGCGCACTGAAAAAGATGAATTAGACACATTTGCATCTTTCATTTATTACAAAGCATGTGAATATGTACAATACTTTTATTACTGACACATTATTCTTAAAGTCGACGGACAACATAAGAGGGAACCACAATTAAATAAGATCCATTTTCGCAGGATAGTGTTTTTTTTAGAAAATATTCACATATTATTTTAAGCTTGCATTAGTTACAATAATAAGTTCGCGTGCCATTGAACGTTGAGTTAAGCGAACGGTGCGAATTAAAATCTGAAACTATTATGTCATCTGTACTAACAGCATTAACTCAATGGTGTCAAATCCTCTATAGTCAATTAAAGGGGCATTTTCATTTTTTGAAGTAGTTAAAAACCAACTTGTAGTGAGTGATATTTTGATGCAACCAATTGAAACTTTTGACTTTAAATGACGAAAAATCGGATATGGGTGCATTGTGTGTGCTATGTATAAAACATGACAGTCACTACAAAATCGTATATATAATATACTCTGTAAGAGACGTTACATATTATGACATTTCAAATTTAAACCACAAAATTGACAACTATCCAAAGATATATCATTCATTTTAGTGAAGGAATGATATATTATAATAACCATGAAAAGTTTTTCCGTTTGACTATGCCTTTAACGAAATAATTTTTCATAATAATATATATAAAATAAACGAGAGTAATGATACCTTCCTTTCATGTATAGTGTACATGTAAGACAAACAGATTCTTTAAATTCATCGCTGTCATTACATCAGTCTATTAGCATCTCATTCGCAATGAAATAATTTGCATTTCACGTGTGCAGAAAATGATTCATATTTTGGTAAAAGGAATTGTACTTCTCTTTAGCGTATCTTACAAAAGTATAAGCACGCATTGCAGAAAGCACTTTTTAGAACAAAAAAATCAACGAAAGACTGACATGCCTTTCGCTAGTAGTAAAATCGCTTTAAACGTCTTATGTAAACAAGACCACAAGCTGAAATAACTGCACAAAAATATGAGATTGTAAACGTATATTGCATTTAACACCAGAGAGAGAGAGAGAGAGACTTGAACGCTCCAAGGCTGCGGGTAAAAACTTGTACGAATTGGTCCAAAATCAACGAATTAGTATGCATTCATAGTGCAATGTTCTCGTTTAAAGTAAAATTCACTAAAAAACTCAAATTCGTATATTCGAGCTCTCATCATGATTTTGATTTCAGTCTTCATGAAACGAGTCTTAATTTATACAGATTTTTTGTTATTGTACGAATGAGTAAGTGCTAATTATTAGATCTAGTTGATTAAGTGCACACTGATTTTGAAACATGAAATAATAATGTAAATAGCATTCATTTCTGTGAACTCAGGTTTATTCGCGAATATTAGTATGTTCAGTAGTCAGGCTAGAGACCGGCCGGAATTAAAATAATGAGCTATGTAACAGAACTTGTTTTCATTGTACAGATAAGATCGAGGATGAAATACATGTACTCGTTCACTGTCCGTTGTATGTTGATGTTCAGGAGGGTTGACATAATTTATAACTGATATAGTCTTTAATTGTAAGCTATGTAAATATTGTCGTTGTTTTTAGGGTCTGTTAGTTATAAATCAAGCGTGGGTAACCATTGCTAATGAGTTAATTTCCGACCTGGTCATAATATACTTGATTTCTTAAACCATTTTAAATTATGCGCGTTAGTGCATCTTATCGCAGTGTCATTGTTTTACGTAAATATATTTATATATCTATAAACGGTTACTAGATTTACCGAAAGCGCGGGTACAAATTAATGCTCGTGTAAACACGTTCATAAAAATATAAATTGCATCAAGATTATGACTTTGTTGAAATTATGATCTGTTTACGTCGTATTTGCTCAATCAGCATTTAGTAGTATAAGTCTTATAATCTAAGTAATTTACGTCATCAACAATTTTATAACCCCTTTTAGCTATTCCGTGTTTTCCTCAAGACATTGTTCTGTGTTAAAAAAAACACGGTATTTTTCGGTCAACTTTTACCGCACAGCGATTTACAGGTTAACACTGTCCCTGCCATAAAATATTTTAACATTATTAGAAACTGTAGAGGATCTTCTTTACAACGGTACCATTACAATTAATATCGGACGAATAATAATGCATTTATAACCATTTATATCGGTTCCTGGTTTTCTTTACGGCATTAGCGTGTGTAAAAAAAACCCGTTAAAACAGGCCGACTTTGTCCGCGATTTACAGGCCGACTACGATCCTGCCATAAAATATTTTCATATGGTTAGAAAATGTAGAGGATCTTCTTTACAACGGTAATATTATAATTAATATCGGACGAATAATAATGCATTTATAACCATTTATATCGGTTCCGGGTTTTCTTTACGGCATTTGCGTGTGTAAAAAAAACGTTAAAACAGGCCGACTTTGTCCGCGATTTACAGGCCGACTACGACCCTGCCATAAAATATTTTGATATGGTTAGAATCTGTAGAGGATCTTCTTTACAACGGTACCATTATAATTAATATCGGACGAATAATAATGAAGTTATAACCATTTATATCGGTTCCGGGTTTTCTTCTCGGCATTTGCGTGTGTAAAAAAAAACGTTAAAACAGGCCGACTTTGTCCGCGATTTACAGGCCGACTACGACCCTGCCATAAAATATTTTGATATGGTTAGAATCTGTAGAGGATCTTCTTTACAACGGTACCATTATAATTAATATCGGACGAATAATAATGAAGTTATAACCATTTATATCGGTTCCGGGTTTTCTTCTCGGCATTTGCGTGTGTAAAAAAAACCGTTAAAACAGGCCGACTTTGTCCGCGATTTACAGGCCGACTACGACCCTGCCATAAAATATTTTGATATGGTTAGAATCTGTAGAGGATCTTCTTTACAACGGTACCATTATAATTAATATCGGACGAATAATAATGAAGTTATAACCATTTATATCGGTTCCGGGTTTTCTTCTCGGCATTTGCGTGTGTAAAAAAAACGTTAAAACAGGCCGACTTTGTCCGCGATTTACAGGCCGACTACGACCCTGCCATAAAATATTTTGATATGGTTAGAATCTGTAGAGGATCTTCTTTACAACGGTACCATTATAATTAATATCGGACGAATAATAATGAAGTTATAACCATTTATATCGGTTCCGGGTTTTCTTCTCGGCATTTGCGTGTGTAAAAAAAAACGTTAAAACAGGCCGACTTTGTCCGCGATTTACAGGCCGACTACGACCCTGCCATAAAATATTTTGATATGGTTAGAATCTGTAGAGGATCTTCTTTACAACGGTACCATTATAATTAATATCGGACGAATAATAATGAAGTTATAACCATTTATATCGGTTCCGGGTTTTCTTCTCGGCATTTGCGTGTGTAAAAAAAAACGTTAAAACAGGCCGACTTTGTCCGCGATTTACAGGCCGACTACGACCCTGCCATAAAATATTTTGATATGGTTAGAATCTGTAGAGGATCTTCTTTACAACGGTACCATTATAATTAATATCGGACGAATAATAATGAAGTTATAACCATTTATATCGGTTCCGGGTTTTCTTTTCGGCATTTGCGTGTGTAAAAAAAAACGTTAAAACAGGCCAACTTTGTCCGCGATTTACAGGCCGACTACGACCCTGCCATAAAATATTTTGATATGGTTAGAATCTGTAGAGGATCTTCTTTACAACGGTACCATTATAATTAATATCGGACGAATAATAATGAAGTTATAACCATTTATATCGGTTCCGGGTTTTACCATAAAGATTTCCGGATAGTTCCGGGTTTTATACCTCGCCGTTCGTGCACAGTCGTGTGAAAACAGAACATTTTATACAAAGATTCTGAAACTCGTTCGGGTGTGGTTTCATCGTGCCACAAGTGCATCTGGATTTTTCTTATTAGATATTATCAATTTTCTTTTGCATTCTTTTTTAATCACTTTAAAAGAACACATTTGTAATTATATTTTTCTTAAAGGCGTGTCTGTGCAACAAGACGATTTTAGACTGGCCGTGCAGTTGACTACAAGCAAGCACCGCATGCGCAACACGTTTAGTACAGAAACTTGTCAATCTGTCATCAGAGCAATAAGTCGAACATTTACTTAGCAACCACGAATGGTTACATATTTAATGCATGTTTGATTGAGATAAACGGTTATGGTTATGGCGTGAATGCACTATATCCATGTCTCAGTAACGCTCGATTGGTCAATCCTTCAGTCGGCTCGGGTACTACTTAAATGTACCCCGGGTACTCTTAAGTTAACTTAAATGTACCCCTGATTCGGCAAATATACTTACAGGTACCCGGCCAATTTAGACGGTACCAGAGTTTTATTCCCGCCTAAAACCCGATGTCTTAAATCGCGCTACGGAATACTAAACACAATTTTCTTTCAACAAAATAACCTCATCATTCTTTTTTTATTAAGAGTTTCGATAATATAGAGGAGTTTCGATAATATAGAGGCTATTTTAGAGAATATTGACATACATATGAACACCATAAATTTGAAAAAAAGCCGCCGACGACTCATTGAACGCTAGAATTCCCGGGTAAGTTTCCGTATATTTTCAGTACCCAATGTACATTTATGTATACTTAAGAGTACGAGGGGTACATTTACGTAGTACCCGAGCCGACAATGACCAATCAAGCCTAAGTAACAATCGGTACTACATGCTGGCTTTTGTAACACCATACATATGTCTTTCGGTGTCTCTGACAAAACCCATTTAAATATCACATGAAATGAACTTGCATTTAGCCGATTTTTTCCTGTTTTGCAAGCATAAGGTCAGATAAAGGATTGAGCACAAACTCTCTATCTGCGTAACTACTATATGTAGCCAATTAAAACTTCGCACACGTGTTCGGGTCACATGGTGTCTCTTATTAAGAGCGATAACGGTGACCTGCAATTTATTATCATTTACCCCCTTTTGTAATTAGATATATATAAAGATAGATAGATAGATAGATAGATAGATAGATAGATAGATAGATAGATAGATAGATAGATAGATAGATAGATAGATAGATAGATAGATAGATAGATAGATAGATAGATAGATAGATAGATAGATAGATAGATAGATAGATAGATAGATAGATAGATAGATAGATAGATAGATAGATAGATAGATAGATAGATAGATAGATAGATAGATAGATAGATAGATATGTAGATATATAGATAGATAGATCGATAGATAGATAGATAGATAGATAGATAGATAGATAGATCGATAGATAGATAGATAGATCGCTAGATAGATAGCTCGCTAGATAGATAGCTAGGTCGCTAGGTAGCTAGGTAGATATGTAGATAGATAGATAGATAGCTAGATCGATAGATAGATCGATAGATAGATAGATGTTAAGTAGGTCACACGAGTTGTGTATCGTGTTATTTCTTTAAAGTATTTGTAAAAATATTGCAAGACATGTACATTTCCAGAAAGGAAATTCATTTCTGCGTTGAATAAGACCGACACCGTGAAAATCGCTACACAATTGATGAAGTTATGGCTGTTTAAAGCGATGCACTCCGTTTTCGGGTGATTTTGAGTTGGATACCTTGCTATATATATAAAATCACCCGAAAACGGAGTGCATCGCTTTAAACAGCCATAACTTCATCAATTGTGTAGCGATTTTCACGATGTCGGTCTTATTATATATATTTGATAGTGATTTTTTTTTCAGAAAAGTTGATTGTTCGTTATAATATGATTATTATCATTCATAATGATGTTTTCACTGATTAATATCATAGCCACACGCTAACCACCTGTGATAATCAAAGTACTGACAGTACTGGTGTGACGATGCTTTTGAAGAGGATTGATATAAAAGCATCTATTTAAGTTTATCTACATCACCACAATTGTGTATGTGGGTACGAACAGTTTGGGTAGGAAAAAAATGGGTACGAAAAATTTGGGTACAAAAATTATGCCAAAAAAAGTTAAGTACGTAAAAAGATTTGGTTACGAAAAAAATTTGGGTAGGAAAAAAATTGGGTACGAAAAAAAATTTGGTTACGAGCAAAAATTTAGGTACGAAAAAAAATTGGGTACGAAAAAATTGGGTACGATAAATGTACGGTACGAAAAAAAACTGGGGGTACGGGTAAGTATATAGTACCCGTGGGGAACTTGATCCTTTCAGCGAAACTGGGAGGCGGGTTACATTCTCGATCAAATATAACAAGAAATATCTTTAAAAAGGTATTCGACGTGTATTTTCTGTACCACTTATCTTAAAAAAACTGTGTTACAGTAAAACGTTTGTGGGTTATAACATTACGTTTTAGCATATAAATTCAAAACTTGACATGCTCTTTAATTACACTATGCTCTTTAATTTCACATGTATATCATACCAAACTTTATATTTCGTTGTTTCCTTTCCTAAGTTAATGATGCTATGTGTACGGACGTGATTTCTCAATTCCATGTGCATGAACATATACTTTTACTCTTTTGATTATTGTTCTTTTTCTCTTATCCAATAAGCTTAGGCATGTTTGTTCGTTAAGTGCGGCAATAATTTCATGATGATTCCCGATCGAAAGTGGGTATGAGCACAAAGTCGTAAGAGCACTTGAATACGTGTGTTCGCCCATGAACACATGGTAAGGTTAACTAAATCTACGCGATATGACCTAATATGTGTTTAAAACAACAAACAATATCCAACAAACGAATAAATTGTCAAACATAGTATCTGCACTGATGTGGCTCGGAAATTTATGTTTGATAAGTTTATTAAATATGAAATGAGAAAGCACGCAGAAGAGCGAGTATCACAGATATGATAATTTTTATTAAATCAGAGTTTATTTACAGGTCCTACCGGCCTCTTCACGAGGTCTTTGAGGTTCGACCTGACACAGATATGATAAGGCTATTATGCTGTTTATATACCTTAGTCGCTACAACGTTTACAAATAGCAGGTTGGAAATAATTCGTTTTCTTTACACTCATGATCGCGTTGAAAGTGAATTATACACGTTTTAATTCGCAATTTATTTACTGAATCACGACAAATGTCAAATACAATACAGAAAATGCATAGTTGCTTCATTGATCTATAAACATATAATGGATTGAATATAACTGATTTAAAATTAACGTTTTCAAACTTTTATTAAATCTTTTCCCAGAATATGCTGTCCTATTTATAGCTGAGCTTCCTATACCTTTATCAATGATAATCAGCGAGGTATGCCGATTAGAAAAATCGAGCTATCTCAATCGGACTGGCTCGGTCTTTTACATAGGTTGCCATTGTGAAGAATTTTTTCATGATATGATTACTTAGACGATGCTTCGCAGCATCGTCAAAAAGTGATATTCTGATTCAACCATGTTACTGGTACACAGTTTGCATTTCCTGATTTCTCTGGCAATGTTATTGTATCTGCGGGTTTCAATTCCAAATGGGCCAACATTTTTTTTATAGCTTTTCTAAGGCAATCATTATTAAATTATATAAAGAACACTTTTGTTTTACAACGAATTTTATTGTACTAAATATCGACAGAACGTGATTATACAGGATGGGGGATCAACGGGGTTCACACGTATTTAAACACGGGCTGGACAGAATGTAAACACACCGTTAAGAACTAAACTTTGGAAATATCTCAAGTTATTGAAATACATTTAAAAAAATTTAGTGCATAAATGATATTTTATGCACACATAAAAGATTTTATGTCATTGTACGATTTCTTATTTGTTGAACATTATATTGGTTCAAGCCTTCTATTTAATTACTTGTGTATAACCTCAGTGTGGGGTCACATGGGCTCTTTTGATTAATCAAATTCAGTGTTGGCCATTGTGGCCCTTTGGATGCTTCTAGACTAACGTGGCAATCCAATATGGTCGAAATTAACAATTACGCTCTTAAGCGATACTTCCAAGGATTAATTTTAATATGATATGATGCCGTTTCATTCCGTTTATGTGGAGGATTATCTCTCGTTGTACGAAGACTTACACCAATGGTGGTATCCCGTGTGATACTAAGTTTAAAGGGCAGTTGAACGAGTACACATGCTTATCAGTGCCGTGTGCAGAAAACTTTGCGACGTATACGCAGTCTACCGTGAAAGGTTTCCAAGATGGCGGCGCCCACAGCGTAATTAGCGCATATCGCCAGTCACTTTTAAATGCTGGTCAGCTCCACAGTTGTCGCTGCCCTGTATCAGATTGTTGTTCTTGCACGCATTTTGCGCCGATTTCTTAAGATTGAAGAATATTAATTACGTCTGTACTCAGTGCCAAAATGTCACGTTGATGCAGCATAACCGTGTAAATGAATGCGGTATACATTAAAGATGTGCCCAAGAACACAGGCCTATTAAATAAAGTTATTATTTAGGACATTTATAAGTTGCGGCATGGTAGAATTCGTAAAAGCAAAGACCTATCAATATACATGTATATATGTATTTTGATAGATCTTTGGTAAAAGTACATCGATGTCTTTTGCCTGTGTTACGAGCAAATTACCAGCCAATTAAACAGCTCATTTCATAACATGATTGCTTTGAACCTGTACAAGTTAATGCGTGCACAAAAACATCGGCTTCCAGCCGATCAAATAGATAAATTTGCAGTTTTCAAAAAGAGATGGAGCAAATGCCAAGGAGGTGGCGCTCAGATTAGGAGGTGGTGCCAATGCACATTTATAGCTATTTTCAAGTGAAATATTTTATGTTACGGTTTCTTTTATGTTTACAGGACATTATTTTTTGTAAGTTGACTACTTAAAGCGAGATTATACGATTTTGTCAAATATTTATGAATTTATATAAAACGTGTAAAAAACGTATTATACATATATTTCAATAAAAATTAAAATAAAAGTAAAGAAGAACATGTGTCGAAAAAATCGAAATAAGCCATATATTTAATTCTGAAATCGAAAATGTCTGTACAGTCGAATTCGCCAGCATGCATATCATGAATGTACGATGTGAATCTAAATTTAGTTTAACTGATGATTTTAAATTCCTGCAACGATATCTATTCATACGACACACGAACACTCACTCCGATCCTAATAAAAAGACGAATGCTTCGCTTATTGTTGGAAAATATTTACGAAATATCTTCGTCACAATCGGCTCGGGGCGCTAATTTGCCTTTGCTGCATTTTATGAAATTCGTCTTCAATGTATAATTTTTCTTGCTTTTTTTGTGTTACTGTAACATATTTTTATGCCCCCGGCAGGGTGGCATATAGCAGTTGAACTGTCCGTCAGTCAGTATGTCAGTATGTGTGTATGTCAGTATGTGTGTATGTCAGTATGTGTGTATTTCAGTCTGTCCGTCCGTCCGGAAAAAACTTTAACGTTGGGCATAACTTGCATTATTGAAGATAGAAACTTGATATTTGGCATGCATGTGCATCTCACGGAGCTGCACATTTTGAGTGGTGAAAGGTGAAGGTCAAGGTCATTCTTCAAGGTCAAATGTCTAATATATGGCGTCTGTCCGTCCGTCCAAAAACTTTAACCTTGGCCATAAATCTTTCACTATTAAAGATAGCAACTTGATATTTGGCATGCATGTGTATCTCATGGAGCTGAACATTTTGAGTGGTGAAAGGTGAAGGTGAAGGTCATCCTTCAAGGTCAAATGTCAAATATATGGCGTCTGTCCGTCCGAAAACTTTAACATTGGCCATAACTTTTTCAATATTGAAGATAGCAACTTGATATTTGGCATTCATGTGCATCTCATGGAGCTGCACATTTTGAGTGGTGAAAGGTGAAGGTCACGGTCATCCTTCAAGGTCAAATGTCTAATATATGGCGTCTGTCCGTCCGTCCAAAAACTTTAACATTGGCAATAACTTTTTCACTATTGAAGATAGCAACTTGATATTTGGCATGCATGTGTATCTCATGGAGCTGAACATTTTGAGTGGTTAAAGGTGAAGGTCATCCTTCAAGGTCAAATGTCAAATATATGGCGTCTGTCCGTCCGAAAACTTTAACATTGGCCATAACTTTTTCAATATTGAAGATAACAACTTGATATTTGGCATGCATGTGTATCTCATGAAGCTGCACATCTTGAGTGGTGGAAGTTCAAGGTCAAGGTCATCCTTCAAGGTCAAAGGTAAAAATAAAATAAAATTTCAAAGCGGCGTTCTCATGAAGCTGCACATTTTGAGTGGTGGAAGTTCAAGGTCAAGGTCATCCTTCAAGGTCAAAGGTAAAAAAATAATTCAAAGCGGCGCAATAGGGGGCATTGTGTTTCTGACGAACACATCTCTTGTTATCAATGTATTACAATTTAACACATATAAAAATCGTATAATCTCGCTATGAGCACATTTGAGTTGCGAGCGTTTTTAATTAGAACAAGAGCTGTGTTCGTGAAACACAATGCCCCCTACTGCGCCGCTTTGAAGCCATATATTTGACCTTGAATGATGACCTTGACCTTTCACCACTCAAAATGTGCAGCTCCATGAGATACGCATGCATGCCAAATATGGAGTTGCTATCTTCAATATTGCAAAATTTGACCTTGACCTTGAAGGATGACCTTGACCTTTCACCACTCAAAATGTGCAGTTCCGTGAGATACGCATGCATGCCAAACATCGAGTTGCTATCTTCAATATTGCACAATTTGACCTTGACCTTGAAGGATGACCTTGACCTTTTACCACTCAAAATGTGCAGCTCCACGAGATACACATGCATGCCACATATCAAGTTGCTGTCTTCAATATTGTCAAATGTTGACCTTTGACCTTGACCTTTGTGCGATCGTAATATAAAACTACGCGTTGTGTAGGTTCGTACCTTTATCTGACTTTTCAAAAAGTAACGTACAATAACAAGTGTATAAATATGACGTCAAATAAAACGTGAACGATTGCGGCGACGTCGTGTGTGCGACGACGCGCCCATTCTCCCGCCGACAAAATAATACATCATGACAATAAATGCAACACTGTCATGTTCAAAGAAAAATATAAATCAATGTTCATGCACTCACATAGTTAGAATATTCGTTTGTAAAGTCCATCTTGTTTATTATCACTGTTTCTAAGTGTCCATCACATTAAGTTCCATTGAATATAGTTTTACTATGGGTCGTGTCAACAGTCCATTTGCAGTTTTCACGTGCGCTGCACGCGAGAGTCCATCATTACCCAGGATCAGCTCTTGAACGACGCCCAAGTTCCATCGCAACCTCGGCGAGATTTATCGTCATGTACAATAACAACATCACCTACTCGTATAGTCTGCTCGGTAGTCCCTCCCGTCTTATGGTGCTCGCGTAGTGACGCCAAGTATTCACGTTTCCAGCTCGCCCAGTATTGGTCGATGACTCGTCTGTGATGGTCAAAACGCCGTGCTGCGTTATCTCTGGTATGATTGCGCCCAATGATATCGTCTGCATCGGGAGTGTCGTATGTAGGCAGTGACGTCATCCGCTTGCCGTACAACAAATAAACGTGTGTTAGCGGCTCTGGATCTTCACGTGATGTTGAAACGAATGTCAGCGGTCTATCATTGATAATTGCCTCTACTTCAGTGACGACGGTCTGCAGTGTATGTAAGTCTACTGAAGCATTACCAAGTACTTTCTTTATGGTCTTCTTCGTGATGCCTATTAGCCGTTCCCACCAACCACCATACCAAGGTGCGCGTTGCGGTATGAACATCCATTCTGTGCCCTGTACTGCAAGACACGCCTGAGTGTTGTGTGTCAATCGGCGAATGTGACTCGCCGCAGCTCGGAAGGTGGTCGCATTGTCTGAAATTATGATCTTCGGTACGGATCGTCGGCTGACAAACCGTCTAAATGCCAGCATGAAGGTTTCTTATGATAAGTCGGGAACAACTTCAAGGTGCACGGCTCGGGTACTGGCGCAGGTAAATAGGCAAATGTACACCTTCTGTATACCTGTTTTCTCTCTGACGTGAAGGGCGCCCGTAAAGTCTACGCCGGTAACAGTGAACGGTGCCTCGTAAGAAAATCTGTCGTTCGGAAGTGGAGGGGATGTAGGCGCTCTGTAGGGTCTGCTGTTGATCTTCAAGCACGTAGTACATTTCCTTAAAATACCCTTGACTCGCTGGCGAATTGATAGTTTCCAGTATTTTTGTCGTATGTGAGTTACTGTCTGCAAAACGCCGGCAAGTAATTGGCTGCAATGAGCGTCTGTAATGATCAATGTCGTAAAATGACTTCGTGTAGGCAGGAGATACGGGAATCTTGTATCTGCAGGTATTCATGCGTTGTGAATCCTCCCGCCACAGCGAATGCATCCATCATCGTCAATATAAAGACGTAATTGCTTAATGATCGACTGTCGTATGTTGTTATTTTTAAGCTCTGTCATTACCACTGGGGGCTGACGAGGTCAAATCGTAGTCCGTTTCGCTACGACGTCGGGTATAGGTTTTACTACGAAAACATTGTGTAAATACACTACTTAATCAGGCGAGTTTCATCTTTTCTGGTGTTTATGGATTAGAGAACGGAACATCCAGTAATAGTAGGTACTTATTTTCAATAACAAACTAATAACAAATACGCTTAATTGCAACCTTTAAGTTTATTTTAAGCTAAAATCGAAATATTTTGATTTGAAGCAATGCATAAGGTGGTTATTCTGTTAAAATAGCTAATTACGGTTACTTAAATAAAATAAAACTACATGTTACTTTGATTCAGTGTACATTACACATTTTAAAGTGCAAAACAGGTTACGAACATATTTTTTAATTATTCAAATGCTTTCTTTCGAAGGAAATTACAAGTCACTTTATGTATAGGTTTCGCACAGAGTAGGTATTGGTTGCGCAACGAAGTACAAATATAATGTATAGGTTGCTCAACGAAGTTTCTGTATACATTTCAGGACAAATCACATGCAGTTTGCAGTTACTGCAGACTGCCATTTCCCAGTGCAAAAGATGCCGTGCTTCACTGTGCGCATGAACATCCAAACGAAAAGGTTGAACCCGGTGAAAGCCGGTAGTCCCGGCAGAGTCCTGGTATACCGTCACTACGCCGGCACTCACCGGGACTATACCGGCATCAGACCCCGGCAGAGCTGCGGCAACGCCCCGGTTTAACCGGGGACAACCGGGACTCCACCGGGAAAGTATTCAAATGTTTCATACCGGTTGTTCCCGATACAGTCCCGGTTGTTCCCGGTGCCAAGCCGGTCGTTGCCGGTCCTACCCGGTGACTCCCGGTTCATCCCGGAGGTATTAAACATTTTAATACTCCCGGTGGAGCCCCGGTTGTCCCCGGTCGTCCACGGTTCATCCCGGTGGAGCACCGGTTCATCCCGGTAGGGCCCCCGGTTCAACCCGGTAGATGCCTGATCACGCACTGGGGCTCCGCCGGCATCATAGTGAGACTGGGCCTTAACCGCATTGTAACACGAGGTAAATTTACCGGCTGTCATGTACGCAGTAAACAATAGCCTGTGACAGAACCCACTGCCACACCTTTACAACAATATATTGGTTATGCAATTGCGGATTTGTGCCATTGGGGTCCTACTTTCCACACCTTACGGCTGTTACAGGTGTGGATTTTACAGGTAAAATCATGTATACGAACATGAAATTCATCTCAAAATTAGTTGACGATAACCGATTTTCAAGAAAATCGCTTTGATATATACAATGTAAAAATCAAATTCCGTATGAGATACATAATGATCGAAGTTGGGACATGGGATTTACTTTGACATAAGCAGAGTTTTGAGATAAGCGAGTTGGGGATAACGAGAATCGAATGTTATTTGATAAAGAGTACCGTATGCTGAAAACCTATCGTCGGTCTGTATCAAAATGAACGTATAAGGGATTGCCACGAGGTAAAGATGCGTCATTTTTATTGAGACCGACGACATTAGGTTATCGACTCTCAACTGTCATCTTATATTATATGGATTTTCGAGTTTAATCGTTTCATTTGGCCTAGTCGTGAATTTAATTATATCATGCGCAATAATGTGCAATACAATGTCGACTGTGCGCTTCGAATCATGTTGTGCCGTTGTTACTACCTCTTCCTCAAAGGAAACATCCAGCCACTCCATGACTCTGTATTAACTTTTTTTTTCTTCATTTTGCCTTCGAGAGATAACCAATACGTCTTCTGTGAGAAACGCATACACGCTAAAGCGTTGTCGTAGCGAGGCTTATACGTATACTGTCAGAGACATGATCATGCCTAATAATAATATTTAGCCTTTATTTCTGATAACTGAGTCACCCCACACATTTCTAAACACACCAGTGGCTTAACGATACATAGATCAATATGGAAATTGTAAAATTGTGTCAATTAAACACAGTTGTAAACCTTAATTGCATTTTTAAAAGTGAAACTTGACTTCGCTTTGAAAATCAGCGGTATATTTCATGTTTAACCGCATAAACCAGACAAATCTTGGATTATAATTTGATGTAACAAACCTATGAAATGTCATTATGCTTAAATTCAGAGTTTTGTTATTAGAAAAGCACGATCTTACATGTTTAAAACACAATTTTCGACTAATCCGTTCTCGATGTCATATGTTTTTAAACAATGTTTTCGTAGTAAAACATATACCCGACGTCGTAGCGAAACGGACTACGCTTTGACCTCGTCAGCCCCCAGTGATTACGTCATTGTAGCTCTGGTTCTGGACACTTCGTATCAATGCTTTCTCAGCAAAGTTTATTTCATTCACAGAAATACAACCGAGTTGTCGCGTTTCTGGTGTTGACCGGCAATTTCTTACGAATCTTTATACGTAAGCAGTAGTACGAATTAATTTCCGGTAACTGCTAAATCTTTCGCAATCGACAATGAAAAGAGAATCAGTTGCTGACATCAAGTTGGAGGTCTGTACGCAAACGATTTCATCATTATCATCATCATCTTCTTCTTTTTCCTCTTTTACCTTTTCTTCTTCTGTTTTCAACAACACTGTCGTGATTGCTGCTGTATTCCACGACGGCCATTTACTTTTGTCATTCAGCCATGGGGGACCTTCTCTCCAAAGAATGCTTTTCTTAAGTTGAGACGCAAAGATGCCACGTGTCTGGAGATCCGCCGGATTGTCGACTTTCGGACAATACCGCCATTCCGCGTCTGGGACGAGCTTCCGGATCTCTTCTACTCTGTTCTTTTCAAAACGTTTTAATTGTTTTGTAGAATGTATCCAATGCAGCGTGATCTGACTGTCAGACCAGCAGACTACTCTCTTGCAAAGAACAGCTTTCATCACGTGCTGGGCGACACGTGCGCCAATGAGCGCCGCCATTAATTCCAGCCTCGGTAGAGATAATTCATTTACTGGAGCCACTCGGTTCTTGGCAAAGACGAACGCTGAACTCGACGATGTGTTCAGGTATGCGACTGCGCCGTACGCACGTGTACTGGCGTCAACAAACACGTGTAACACGTAATCTTCATCGACCATGTTCAATGGGTTGTCCGGAAAATACTGTCTCGGGAACGATGTCGTCATAGCTTCATTTAAGTCTTCTGCGATGTGTAGCCAGGCGTTTTGTTCACGTTCCGGAATTGGTGTGTCCCACACATACTTCCGCTTCCATAGGTCCTGAATCAGCAACTTTGCACGAATGGTGACTGGGGCTAACATGCCAAGCGGGTCATAGGATTTTGGCGCGTCGTCGCACACACGACGTCGCCGCAATCCTTCACGTTTTATTTGACGTCATATTTATATACTTGTTATTGTACGTTCCTTTTTGAAAAGTCAGATAAAGGTACGAACCTACACAACGCGTAGTTTTATATTACGATCGCACATTTTGGTGCCGTGATCAGGATGTGGCAAGATCCTAACAACCTTGAAGGATGACATTGACTTTGATCTTTCACCACTCAAAATGTGCAGCACCATGAGATACGCATGCATGCCACATATCAAGCTGCTATCTTCAATATTGCAAAATTTGACTTTTGACCTTGAAGGATGACCTTGACCTTTCACCACTCAAAATGTGCAGCTCCATGAGATACACATGCATGCCAAATATTAAGTTGCTATCTTCAATATTGCAAAATTTGACCTTTGACCTTGAAGCATGACCTTGACCTTTCACCACTCAAAATATGCAGCTCCATGAGACGCATATGTATGCCAAATATCAAGTTGCTATCTTCAATATTGAAAAAGTTATGGCCAATGTTGAAGTTTTTGGACGGACGGACAGACACCATATATTTGAAATTTGACCACCTTGAAGATGACCTTGACCTTCACCTTTCACCACTCAAAATGTTCAGCTCCATGAGATACACATGCATAGCCAAATATCAAGTTGCTATCTTCAATATTGAAAAAGTTCTGGACACTTCGTATCAATGCTTTCTCAGCAAAGTTTATTTCATTCACAGAAATACAACCGAGTTGTCGCGTTTCTGGTGTTGACCGGCAATTTCTTACGAATCTTTATACGTAAGCAGTAGTACGAATTAATTTCCGGTAACTGCTAAATCTTTCGCAATCGACAATGAAAAGAGAATCAGTTGCTGACATCAAGTTGGAGGTCTGTACGCAAACGATTTCATCATTATCATCATCATCTTCTTCTTTTTCCTCTTTTACCTTTTCTTCTTCTGTTTTCAACAACACTGTCGTGATTGCTGCTGTATTCCACGACGGCCATTTACTTTTGTCATTCAGCCATGGGGGACCTTCTCTCCAAAGAATGCTTTTCTTAAGTTGAGACGCAAAGATGCCACGTGTCTGGAGATCCGCCGGATTGTCGACTTTCGGACAATACCGCCATTCCGCGTCTGGGACGAGCTTCCGGATCTCTTCTACTCTGTTCTTTTCAAAACGTTTTAATTGTTTTGTAGAATGTATCCAATGCAGCGTGATCTGACTGTCAGACCAGCAGACTACTCTCTTGCAAAGAACAGCTTTCATCACGTGCTGGGCGACACGTGCGCCAATGAGCGCCGCCATTAATTCCAGCCTCGGTAGAGATAATTCATTTACTGGAGCCACTCGGTTCTTGGCAAAGACGAACGCTGAACTCGACGATGTGTTCAGGTATGCGACTGCGCCGTACGCACGTGTACTGGCGTCAACAAACACGTGTAACACGTAATCTTCATCGACCATGTTCAATGGGTTGTCCGGAAAATACTGTCTCGGGAACGATGTCGTCATAGCTTCATTTAAGTCTTCTGCGATGTGTAGCCAGGCGTTTTGTTCACGTTCCGGAATTGGTGTGTCCCACACATACTTCCGCTTCCATAGGTCCTGAATCAGCAACTTTGCACGAATGGTGACTGGGGCTAACATGCCAAGCGGGTCATAGGATTTTGGCGCGTCGTCGCACACACGACGTCGCCGCAATCCTTCACGTTTTATTTGACGTCATATTTATATACTTGTTATTGTACGTTCCTTTTTGAAAAGTCAGATAAAGGTACGAACCTACACAACGCGTAGTTTTATATTACGATCGCACATTTTGGTGCCGTGATCAGGATGTGCGATCGAAATATATAACACCGCGTTGTGTAGGTTCGTACCTTTATCTGACTTTTTAAAAAGTAACGTACAATAACAAGTATATAAATATGACGTCAAATAAAACGTGAGCGATTGCGGCGACGTCGTGTGAGCGACGACGCGCCAAGATCCTAACAACCTTGAAGGATGACATTGACTTTGATCTTTCACCACTCAAAATGTGCAGCACCATGAGATACGCATGCATGCCACATATCAAGCTGCTATCTTCAATATTGCAAAATTTGACTTTTGACCTTGAAGGATGACCTTGACCTTTCACCACTCAAAATGTGCAGCTCCATGAGATACACATGCATGCCAAATATTAAGTTGCTATCTTCAATATTGCAAAATTTGACCTTTGACCTTGAAGCATGACCTTGACCTTGACCTTTCACCACTCAAAATATGCAGCTCCATGAGACGCATATGTATGCCAAATATCAAGTTGCTATCTTCAATATTGAAAAAGTTATGGCCAATGTTGAAGTTTTTGGACGGACGGACAGACACCATATATTTGAAATTTGACCACCTTGAAGATGACCTTGACCTTCACCTTTCACCACTCAAAATGTTCAGCTCCATGAGATACACATGCATAGCCAAATATCAAGTTGCTATCTTCAATATTGAAAAAGTTATGGCCAATGTTAAAGTTTTCGGACGGACGGACATACGCCATATATTTGACATTTGACCTTGAAGGATGACCTTGACCTTCACCTTTCACCATTCAAAATGTGCAGCTCCATGAGATGCACATGCATGAAAATATCAAGTTGCTGTGTTCATTATTGACAAAAGGGGCTGAAAGGTCCAACGTCGCTCACCTGAGATAACAAGATATTATTGGGACAAATCTTCTGACCAAGTTTTATGAAGATCGGAAAATAAATGTGGCCTCTAGAATGTTAACAAGGTGTTACTATAGCCATATAAGGAAAAATGCCCCGCCCCCCCCCCCCGGAAGCCATGTTTTTAAACCAACCGGCATCATTTTTGAACTCGTCCAAGATATTATCGGGATGAATCTTCTGACCAAGTTTCATGAAGATTGGACACTAAATGTGGCCTCTAGAGTGTTAACAAGATTTTACTATAACCATATATAGCCATATAAGGAAAAATGCCCCGCCCATTGGCAGCCATGTTTTTCAAGCTAACGTAACCATTTTCGAACTCATCCAAGATATTATTGAGACCAATCTTCTGACAAATTTCATGAAGATTGGACAATAAATGTGCCCTCTAGAGAGTTAACAAGGCAAATGTTGACGCCGCACAATTCACAACGCGGACAAAAGGCGATCACAAAAGCTCACCATGAGCACGTTGTGCTCAGGTGAGCTAAAAAAATTATGGCCATTAAAGTTTTCGGACGGACGGACGGACTGACTGACTGACGGACAGTTCAACTGCTATATGCCACCCTACCGGGGGCATATAAAGTAATTTTCTAATAATGTCTTAATGGGTTTAGACGTTCTTCTTTATAAGATAAGAACATTAAACATGTATTATACAAAAAAGAAAAGACCGAGCTATCTTTTTGTTTTTCATTGATAGTGGAACAAACTACATATATGAGCCTAAGTAAGATTCGTTTACCTTGGTCCTCTAGTAAATTAAGCATTTGGATTAAAGGAAAAAAAATCGTTTCAAGAAGTATTATCTTATATTTATTTCGTGAATTATCATACTGTATACAAATATTGCTGTCGATGAATTATTTTGATAATGTTGAACATTAAGTTGTTTTTTTTTAGTATTACAGCTGTTTGGTATATATCGTAAATGTATTTTATTCATGTTATTGACTTCTTAATTGAGTTGATCACTTATATATTAAAAAAAACTACATCTTATTTATTATATAATGTGTTTATGTTCTGTAAAGATTTGGGCCAACGTATGTACGTTGAAAAATAAATTACATATAACACATAACATTGTCTATCAAATGTACGTCATGTGATTATATGTCTTTGCGATACGACTGTTAATTTATACATCATGCATTGGCGCCACCTCCTGTCATTAGCGCCATCTCCTAAGCATTGGCTCCATCTCTTTTGGTAAAATGCAAAATTATCTATTACGTCGGCAAAAATCCAATATTTTTGTGCATGCAGCATCAAATGTATGTTGTACGCAATCGTTTGATGGCGGTAGCGATTTAAATGGGGTGGAATTTTTTTTCGTCACACAGGAAAACTAATCGAAATGGTTTTTAAAACTCCACCATGTCACAACTTGTAATGGTTCTAACGTTTTTAAATGGGTTGAGAATGTATGTTTCTGTATATTTTTGGATGAATTAATCTTCGCTGAATTGCACTACATTGCCCGATTGAAAAAACAATGCGAAATATGTATAAATACATATAAAACCTAATCACCCTGTAAAATTATCCATGAATTTGCAAAACATCCGGGCCTGAGCGCCCACGCCACCTCTGAAGTTGCATTGACTCATTTATTAATGCATCTCATAAAAAAGGGTGGCGCGCGTGATTAACGGCCGTGATACTGGCTATATAAAAAAGAAAAATAATTTCATTTTCTGCATATTGAATGCAACTTTTTTCCTGCTTTTGTCATCATTTACGACTAGCTGTACTCTTAAAAATTTCTTACGCCAATGTGCGACAACCGTATAAATGCACGAACATCGCACAATGCATGGTTTTGAAAATCAACAAATGTGCGTTAAACGTGTGATGGCCGAGTGTCGGCCTCACGCTTCATGTGCAAAATGCAATTTCATTTCAGATAGTCACTGTAAACGTACTCCCAGAGCCTTTGCTATTTTGAGTTATAAAGCTGAGAGTTGAATATTTGCTACTTGTTTTCAGAATGCACGTGCTATACTGCATCCATTAACATGTAAATTATATGGATTAAAACTCATCCCGCTTATTTTCCAATATCCGAAAGTCGGCATTTTGGACAAACTATTGCCTGACTTCAAACGAGTATTATCTACAAACTAAGAAACTAAGATAGCTGTCCTCTACTTAGCGATACAGCTATGTATACAATTGGTTAAAGATGATAGATGTTCTAGTTTGTGCCTTTTCGACGATGTCGTATCTGGTCGAACTAATTTTATCCGATTCCCCAAGGAATTAAACTTATCGGAACAGGTAGTGTTCACAAGTTTTCATAACAGCGAATCAAAGAACTATTCGTCCGCCTACCAGCGGTCATGTTTTTTTTCCAACAGGAAGCATTGGTGAACTCGGCTGATATTTCATTAGAACAAACATGATGCCATTAGAACAAATAATCTGAGCAAATTTAATCGCAATTGTTCTCAAAAAGTAACGTATAGAGCATTGACAATGTGTCACTATAGTTATATGAGGAAAATTGCCGCACCCCTTGGCGTCATGTTTTTATCAGGCCGGATACTTCTACTGCTGCTGCTTCTGCTACTACTACAACTACAACAACAACTACTACTACTACTACTACTACTACTACTACTACTACTACTACTACTACTACTACTACTACTACTACTTCTACTCCTCCTCCTGCTGCTGCTACTGCTGCTACTAATGCTGCTGCTGCTACTGCTGCTACTAATGCTGCTGCTGCTGCTACTGCTACTGCTACTGCTACTGCTACTACTACTACTACTACTACTACTACTACTACGGCCACATTTGCCGCCCAAAGTAATACTGTGGCACGTTCTATGGGTTCGTCGATATCTGTTACACACTGTTTACTGACACGCAATTTCGAGAATAAATGCCAACTTGGCAGAGAAGAATGTCACAGTAAAACGTTTCAGCTAACTGTCTCCTGGAGTAAAAGTCTAACGCTAAGACCACTCGGCCATCCGTGATTTTATACTTTATATAAGCAATCCTCGTAGTGTCACATACTATAACAAGATAACTCTTCAAATTATTCAATCGTTTCTCGTAGCAACGCTTTATAATTTTCAGTTTTTGAAATCGCCAAAAGATGCATATTATGGATATTTTAGAGCATGGTAATCGTTCAGTATAACTGTTTCCTCATAAATATCATAACTTCAACGAAAAATTGCGAATCTGGAACATTTTTTTTTCAATTTACCAAAACTTTAAGGGTCCCTTTAAAGTACTTTATTTTGAACGACAATGGATTCATATAACAAGATATCTTTTAATATTTATTATCATCTTTTCCCACCGAAATTATGATAAGGAATACTTAACATGGAAAACAAATTGAAAACGTTCATTATAGCGAACACATGACTTATGACACATTTTTCGGATTTGTAGGAAATGAGTCATTTATCACCAAACAGTGGCCTTACGTTTATTTAAATATATCGAAAACTAACAATGATAGCAACCTATTTTTTGCATTTTGTTTCTAAAAATTAGCGGAAATAAAATATGTAAAAACCTGAAAATGTGATTTTTGAACCATAATACCCATTTTCCCAGCCACTGCCACATATATGGAATGCGATCACCGATTGGTCACTTAAATTTGATGCTTAACACTGATTGGCTGTTCACTTGAAGGCAGCCATTTTTCCGTTGATTAGCAGATTTTTCACGCTATCCTTCGCTAGGTACTCCTTCACCTTCGGCAGCTGAGCAAAGCGGACCAGGAAATCTCTCAGCCTCGGGTAAGGGTCCAGACTGTCTGACTTCATACGAATGTGCTGGTCTAGAAGCTCATACATAGGGAAATCTGCGACTGTGACCTAGAAATATAAGACCGCTGTATTTAATTGGCAAATGTAATTTACAATTACGTGTTATATATGAAATTCTTTAATAAACAAGAGATGTGTTCGTCAGAAACACAATGCCCCCTATTGCGCCGCTTTGAATTTTTTTTTTTTACCTTTGACCTTGAAGGATGACCTTGACCCTGAACTTCCACCACTCAAAATGTGCAGCTTCATGAGGACGCCGCTTTGAAATTATTTTTTTTGACCTCTGACCTTGAAGGATGACCTTGACCTTGAACTTCCACCACTCAAAATGTGCAGCTTCATGAGATGCACATGCATGCCAAATATCAAGTTGCTATCTTGAATATTGAAAAAAATATGGCCAATGCTAAAGTTTTTTTCGGACGGACGGACAGACTGACATACTGACTGACGGACAGTTCAACTGCTATATGCCACCCTACCGGGGGCATAAAAAACCTCTGCCAAGTTCACAAATGAGAAATGCCACGTACATTTTGAAAAATAACAATCTCGAACACTTGTAAGACGTTTTGTTATGTCTATTGTTCATATAACGTAAACACCCTAGGGATGCAGGTACATGTTACTTATTAGTATTTATTACCTCGAAATGTCTGTATACGACTTTTCACAACATTAACGAACAAGGGACAAAATTGTCACAAAACCAGGTTTTCATTGTGAAAAAAATCTGATTAAGGGAGACAACTCAAACTGAACTTTTGAAATGAACAAACAAAATTAACCCCCTTTGTTAGTTTGTTTCAAAATAAATCTATTTTAAGTTGTGGTGACCTTGACATTGGAGATATTGACGTGATTCTTTCGTGCGACACACCGTCCCATGATGGTGAACAAATGTGCCAAATAATTGTAAAATCTCACAATGAATGACATAGTTATGGCCCAGACAAGCTCATTTATTGCCAATTTTGACCTTTGAACTCAAAGTGTGACCTTGACCTTGGAGATATCGACGTAATTATTTCGCGCGACACACCGTCCAATGATGGTGAACAAATGTGCCAAATGATTTTAAAATATGACAATGAACGACATAGTTATGGCCCGGACAAGCTTGTTCCGCCCGCCCGCCAGCCAGCCACCCAGCCCGCCCGCATTCGCCAATCTAATAACCAGTTTTTTCCTTCGGAAAACCTGGTTAAAAATGTCTTCAGACCATCAACTAAGCTGAGAATTCCATATAAGTACCCCCGTACCCGAATGCGTGTTCATTGCATTCACGTCATAGCTGGCTTTCTTATTAGTTATTACAAAGACTGTTCACGAGCCTTTCCCCCATGAATTCAACATACGCCATGGTAAAGATGCAAAACATTGTTTACTAAATAACAAATGGAACACACGAGCATTAAAATATGGAGGAGGCGATTCATGTCTCAATACATTCGTTGAGTGCAGCTAAACTGACATTCTCATTTATTTTTTTAACTATATTTCTGCGATTCCGCTATTGGCATCGAATTGTTAAGATCTAATTGTAATTATCAAAATAATAATGTTACGCGATCATACACAAGCCTGTTTTATAGATATTCTGACTTTCTGCGCTGTTGCGTACCTTGTTTCCCCCGAACCAGTTTCTGCCGTTCAGACGCTTTTCAAACAGCTGCAGCGATCCTTGGATGTTCTTAAAATAATCGTCCTTCAGTTTTTCCTGTAACAGATGCAGATTTCACGTGATCAGGTTCTCGGTTTATAGTAAGTACCGATATATCCAGGTAGACAATCGAGCACACGATATATCCAGGTAGACAATCGAGCACACGATATATCCAGGTAGACAATCGAGCACACGATATATCCAGGTAGACAATCGAGCACACGATATATCCAGGTAGACAATCGAGCACACGATATATCCAGGTAGACAATCGAGCACACGATATATCCAGGTAGACAATCGAGCACACGATATATCCAGGTAGACAATCGAGCACACGATATATCCAGGTAGACAATCGAGCACACGATATATCCAGGTAGACAATCGAGCACACGATATATCCAGGTAGACAATCGAGCACACGATATATCCAGGTAGACAATCGAGCACACGATATATCCAGGTAGACAATCGAGCACACGATATATCCAGGTAGACAATCGAGCACACGATATATCCAGGTAGACAATCGAGCACACGTTTGAGAGTCAGACGTCAATAACAATTAATAGAATTTACAGAATGTTGGATGAACCACTTTTAACGGCAGTGGTCCGAGCGGTTCAGCAGAGCAGTCAACTGGCAAATGATATTTTATTGAGTTTCTTCAGAAAACTAAGTTGTGTAGCATAAATTAGGAACTACAAAAGACCTCGCTGCACGCAGCAGTAGTCCTGTACACAGTACAGTGCCACAATATATTGATTAGCTTAAACATTTAGAGACTAATCTAAAGCAGAATAGCAGTGGGACCGACTTCCATTGTTTAGTCCCATGCTGTTAAACTATTCCATACCCCTTTAAAAAGTACGTTTAACCCTGTGTGTTCAATTTTTATTAAACAATGTTATGGTACATACAGAAACACCCCATGCATTTATATTGGCTATTAGCATTTTCTTAGTGAAACAAACAGTATAACTTGAAATTAACATAAAATTGTATTTGATAAAGAACATCACTCATGGAATTATGCTCAACTGGAAATTACATAAAAGTCACTATGTTGGAAGAGGATAATTAGGTAACATATCATGTAAAAAGTTTACCATTTAATGCACTTTCACGAACGAGGCAACCCGGTCCTTTTTAAGCTCCCCCGCCAGTTTTAGTTTGGTATAAACTCTAATATATTACAAATTGACCACGTTGACAATTGTATGCTCTATGAACCCCCTGCAAATGCTGAACAATGGGTCATCATACACATGAGATGGTGGATTAATCCGTTCTGCTGTATTTAACACGTGAAACATACATAGTCGGGGTTGTAACAGAGGCGCACCACGCCGTTCCTGAGGTCCATAGCCTGGTCCAGCATCATGTCTACTTCCGCTTTCTCCTGCACACTCTCCCCGTCTGTAAGAGAGAACGAGAAAATTAGAACTCGAAATCATGATATGGCATGAGACTTGCGAACTCTTTTAAACAGTAACTAGGCGCTTGAATAGTTTATACTATTTAGACCAGGTTTTATTTTGTGCCTTCAAGACTGTCCACAGTTGAACCGTTTTAAAGTCCAATACCTGTTTTAAATCGACTCTTTTTGTAAATGAATACAGTATGTTCACCTGACGCAATTTTAACATATTCGTGCGTAAGTGACACGGTTTGATTTCGCGAAGGTATGATTTTTTCAGTGTATAGAGGCTCGAGCATATCGCGAATTCCGATCCCACGATCGTTTTTCGTATGATTATCTCATAAATAAGATTAAAACGATTTTGCATGCAGATGAAACTTAAAACGTAAACTTATTTGTTCGTTTAAGTGACATACATGTATTTTTCGTTCTTTTCTATTTCATTTTTTAAGCGAGTAATAATGACAAAATCCATTCTTTACTCCTTAAACGTAGATGTCTCACCACATTTTATTTGCTAGAGTAGTTTAATATCGAACCCATATGTTCACAATTATAAACTACACCATCTTATGTTTGTCAGCGTGCAAGTCTGTTCGTGTTTTTTTATCCACATATCGACTAAAGTCAACAAGGTCTATCCAAAGATATTTACTAGACATGGTTGAAAACAAGCATTGTTCTTTTTCACCATTATGGGAATGGGACCGGGTCCTTTTGGAGTGGAAAAATCGCGGCGTTTTCAGTATTATATTTACTAAAGTTGAACTTATATAGCTAGATGGGAGATAAACAAAATGTTGAGTTAAATAAAACAATTTGGGGAAACCTTCAATTGGGAATTTTTAGGTCCCATTTTGGACAAATATATACTTTTTCCTATTCGTAATGGGGCAGAATACCGGACTCAATTCTGAACAATAAAACTCGCAAATATTATTCCAATTTATCGGATACGGTAATCATACCAAAATTTCTTAAGCCATATAGAAACTACATCAAAAAGGGATATTATTTAAAGACCATGCTAAATACTGGTAAAAACGGTTCCTTTCTAGTTGAAACGCTTACATGCATAGGAGTGGTTTTATGTAAACAAAGTAAAACTCGATTTGCTATTAAGGCCATAAAATTGTCCCTTATTCAAAGCCAATTACCCAGCAATATGAATACTTATATGAAGGTAGAACAACTCATAACAAACAATTAAAATAAAATAAGGTAAACGACCAATGCATCGGTGTATTTGGGCGCCCAACCCTCACTCATTCTGCATAGTAAAATCGAACTTGAAATTCAACCAGTCTAATGCAATGTTATACAAACATCAACAATATATCCGCTTTCGTTGCAGGGTACGTAAACTCAAATGATGTCATCATAAAAATATATATTCACATTCACACTAAGAAAAAGATTCTTATTTGGTTGATTTAGCATTTAACATTTGTTGTCATGGTTACCCAGGTTGTGTTTGCGGGCGATCGTGCGAAGAATGGCGTTGCTCTGGGTGATCTTTACATCTCCATCGATGTAGTAGGGCAGCTGGAAAATGGCGAAGTTCATAAACTATGGATGCGTTTTATGTCAACTCACATGGCCCTGGTATTTGAATTCTGACGCAAATTTCGATGAACCATAAAAACTTCACTTTATTTTCCTTATAACATTCAATCTAACATGAGCCATTTTAAGGAAAATACCGATCCTAATTGTTTACCGTATGATTATACATTTTTTTTTAAATTAAAGCGAGATTATACGATTTTTTATATGTGTTAAATTGTAATATATTGATAAAATATGTTACAATAACACTAAATAGGCAAGAAAAATTGTAGATTAAAGACGATTTCAATAAAATGCAGCAAAAACAAATTAGCGCCCCGAGCCGATTGTGACGAACAGATTTTCCTACAATAACCGAAGCATTCGTATTTTTATTAGGAACAGAGTGAGTGTTCGTGTGTCGTTTGAATATATATCGTTGCAGGAATTTAAAATGAACCGTTAATCTAAGTTTAGATTCACATCGTACATGCATGATATACATGCTTGCGAATTCGACTGTACAGCCGTTTTCGATTTCAAAATTAAATACCTCGCTTATTTCGCATTTTTCGACACATGTTCATCTGAGCTTTTATTTTATTGTATATTGAAATATATATATATAATAAGTTTTTTTACACATTTTATATAAATTCACTAATATTTGACAACATCGTATAATCTCGCTTTAAGTTGAGTCGCACGTTAAACTTAAACCGGTTTTTAAGATTTTTGACAAAACATTTTTTTCAAAGAAGAAAAAACATTATCAGTGAAAATTCGGTTACCGTAAACAAAGTGCAAAATAAGCATGGGTATGATATATTTGCAAGTTAAAAGTTTAATTTCTAGTACCAGAGCGTTTGTTCAAGCGCATGCGTAGTTCATGCTAAGGTTTATTAAAGACCATTATTTCAGAAATATTATCTTTTTGTCACTTACGTTCGGAAATGAAAAGGTGTCGGCAAATGAGGGCTTTACGTCCAACCACGCTGCACGGCTGAATTCCGGTCCTGTTATTACAAAAAAATATTTATCAGTGATGTCAGCAACGATTGTTAATACTTTTTTTTTACCTAAAACTTGCACAAATGAGCACTACCTTTTCGCGTATTCGTTAAATTTTCGTGGTTGTCCTTTTGCACATATTTATGCCAATATTAGATAACTTTACTGCTTGTATTTGTGGTAGGGGATAATGGCAGTTGTCATGAATGCCGACACGCGTTATGAGGTAGATTTAAGTAAAACGCACGAACCCCTTATTTTAGAACTCTTGACCCCTACCACACCACTTACAATGTGAACAGCATGATCTCTATGCTCGAGTCTGACGAATGTTTAATAGTGTCTGGGTCTTTTAGAAAGGTCGTAGAGTTTACATGAGAAAAGAGAAACAACATCAGCACATTATGGTAAAGGCAATTTTATCAACAGGACAACTCATTTTAATTAAACAACATTTTAAAGTAAGTGCACCAGATATTGGCATTTATATATATATTTTTTTGACAACCTGTCACAAGGTGACTTTGCTTATTTAAGAGACAACATACTCGATCATTGACTTAGGTGAAAATCAAAGATGTAAAAGTGCCGCTTACCTTTTGTGACCTTATATTAATTTTCGAATGTCTCTATTAATGGTACGATTAATGTTTAATTATTTAAATTATCCTCATTTCTAAATTATCCTTATTTCATGTTTAATCGTATAAAGGTACAAATTATGCATAAATCCGCATCGGCTATAAGCAAACACGTTTCGCTAGTGCCGTCATTTCCTACCGTCTCCGCTTTCATATTGGACGTCTTCGAACTCCTCCCCCGCATACGTCAGAAGAAGACGAATAGGAGCCGCCAGCTGGTTTTATGGGAAACGAAACACATAGAACAAATTTAACGCTTTAAATAACGAAACAATATAAGAAATGTACGTCATATATCTTAATATAATAATTAAAAATAATATTTAGATATAATGTAAATCACAACAAAATTGCAAAAATCACGTACACGGCCCGTACAGTAAATTGTAATAGAACACAAACCCCTCCTACACGATACACACTGATTTCTGAAGCTCAGCATGTTCGTTTCTTACGAGTTACCGACACATCACATTTGCTTTCATGTTTAATCTCATTATGCAACTTTTTAAATTCCAGTGCAGTGCCCCGGATAATTATTTGGGAAATAGGGTTTTCACTTATTGATTTTGAAAAATAGGGTGATTTCATTCTTGAAATAGGAAGAAATCAGTGATAAAAATGCATTCCTTATTAAATCATTGCTGCTTTACTTCTGTTGAAGCTGCACACTTGTATTGATTCAATAAAACTGTAAACTATCAAAATTAACTTTAATAAACTGATGTTTCATAACATCTTTAATCCTTAAAACTGTCCATAAAATAAACTTTAAACAAGAGGGCCAAGATGGCCCTAGTTCGCCTACCTGAGAGGTGTCGGTTCATTCAACCTTTACCAAACGTCAAACCTGACCTAGATATTGTCCAGACAAACATCCTGGTCAAGTTTCATCATTATTGAACCAAAACTCTGGCATATGGAGTGATTTTGTTTTTGTAAGATTTGACCTAGTGACCTATATTTTGAGTAAACCCCCCCCCCCCTTACCAAACATCAAACTTTGCTTACAAAAATACAAAAATAAATATTATGACCAAGATTCATAAAATCTGAAACAAAATTGTGACCTCTAGAGTGTTTACAAGGATTTTGTATAAGATAACGAAAATTTGGACAATCTAAAGGCAATAATTATGGCATTAATTATGTGATATATATAAAACCAATCTTTTCAACAAGTTTCATGATTATTGGGCAAAAAATGTGACTTCTAGAGTGTTCACAAGCTTTTTTTACTATATAAATTTGAGAAAACTGCCCACCGGCTGCCATGTTATTCAACTGACCGGAACCATTTTCGAACTCAACTTTCATATCATGGAAACAGATGTTCTGACCAAATTTCATGAAAATTGGGCCAAAAATTTGACTTCTAGAGAGTTCACATGTTTTCACTATATAAATATAGAGAAAAATGCCCCGCCCAATGGCGGCCATGTTTTTTCACCGATCTGGACCATTTTCGAACTCGTCCGAGATATCAATAAAACCAATGTTTTGACCAACTTTCATGATGATTGGGCAAAACTTGTGACTTCTAGAGTGTTTACAAGGTTTCTCTATAGCCAAATAAGGAAAACTGCCCCCCCCCCCCTGGCAGCCATGTTATTCAACTGACCGGAACCATTTTCGAACTCAACTCTCATATCAAGGAAACAAATGTTCTGACCAAATTTCATGAAAATTGGACCAAAAATGTGACTTCTAGAGTGTTCACATGTTTTCACTATATACATATAGAGAAAAATGCCCCGCCCACTGGCGGCCATGTTTTTTCACTGATCTGGACCATTTTCGAACTCGTCCGAGATATCAATAAAACCAATGTTTTGACCAACTTTCATGATGATTGGGCAAAACTTGTGACTTCTAGAGTGTTTACAAGGTTTCTCTATAGCCAAATAAGGAAAACTGCCCCCCCCCCCTGGCAGCAATGTTATTCAACTGACCGGAACCATTTTCGAACTCAACTCTCATATCAAGGAAACAAATGTTCTGACCAAATTTCATGAAAATTGGGCCAAAAGTGTGAATTTTAGAGTGTTCACATGTTTTCACTATATACATCAGAGCTCCAGATAAGGTTTTGTGAAATTCTTAAATTACTACCAGATTTTCAAAAAGAATTCTTAACTCTGAAATTTTATTCTTAACGTTACTACTAAGTTTTGGATGCGCTTCTAGTTACTACTAAGTCATGGCGCTAAACAAACCCGATAACCATTCTATATAAGCACCGCAAAGATCTTTAATACGCGAAAAGAACTCAATAAAAATCGATACGAACCGATGTAAAAATAATATTCGTAACTTGATTTTGTAATTCTTAATGGTACGACAAGATTTTAAAATAAATGCGTAACGGACTTGAAAATAATTCGTAATTACGAAAATACGACCCTTATCTGGAGCTCTGACATAGAGAAAAATGCCCCGCCCACTGGCGGCCATGTTTTTTCACCGATCTGGACCATTTTCGAACTCGTCCGAGATATCAATAAAACCAATGTTTGACCAACTTTCATGATGATTGGGCAAAAATTGTGACTTCTAGAGTGTTTACAAGTACTTTATAGCCAAATAAGGAAAACTGCCCCGCCCACTGGTGGCCATGTTTTTCAACGGACCGGAACCACGTTTGAACTCAACCAACATATCATTAAGACAAACATTTTTACAAAGTTACACGAAGATTGGGCATGAAATGTGACTTCTACAGTGTTTACAAGTTTTTTTCTTTTTTTGACCTAGTGGCCTTGTTTTTGACCCGGCACGACCCAGTTTCGAACTCGACCGAGATTTCATTGGGACAAAGCTTCTGACCAAGTTTCATGAAAATTGGACAATAAATGTGGCCTCTAGAGTGTTTACGAACAAATGTGGACGGACGACGGACGGACGGACGGACGACGGACAAAGACCGGTCACAAAAGCTCACCTGAGCAATCAGGTGAGCTAAAAAAAACTGATGTTGACTGATAATTTTGTAACTGTCAAACATATCGACTGATATTTTGGCGCAACAATCGCGGACGTCTTTCTACCTCTCTTAGACATTTTTGTTTTGCATCGTAAAAGAAACTGAAAGTACAGACACTTTACAAATATCTGCACAATGAGCGACGAATTAAGTCAGATTGAAAAACGCATGTATGTTGTCTTAAATAATTTGGTCAGAGGCTATATTTAAATATAAAAAAATATGTCCGCAGAGCGTTTGAATAACTTTGACTGTTGTCCTGCTTTGTCATCCAGGCGCTTGCTGAATGAAACCGTCGCCGCATTACGATAATAATTCCAAAGAGAAAATAACGAAAATGAGCAAAGCACTTTCGATCGCAGCTATATACGGTCAAATTGTTTGCGTTTTCAATACGCATGATATTGTATTTCTTTGCGTTTTTAAACATTTTAATAGGGTGAAAGACGCAGATACGCAGCTTACCTGGGGCACTGGCAGTGTAGTTGTAAATGTCAAGTAGAAGGACAATTATGGGCTTATATTTTGGCAGTAGAATGGGTGACTCTCTTAAATATGAGAGGATATGTAGTGTCATTTTGAAAATACAAAAAAAGTATTTTATTTTGTCATCGCCACAAATATACGTAATATCAAATTGGCAATCATTTGTCGGAGCTTTTAATGGTCCTACACATCGGCCTATACATTTTTATTTATTCACAGAAATTCACTGTTTACATGTTATCGCATAGCAAGATGGATTATCAAATTATTAAATTAAATATCATAAATATCATAATAAATATTAATTAAATATTATATTACATATGAATAGACTAAATATTATAATCATTGGAAAAATATAAACAACAGAAATTTAATTGGCAAATTCCCTCTATAAGCAATATCGAACATACAAAGAAAACATCTGGCACCGTGGTGCATGGAAGTATATTCAGTCGAAAGACAATACACTAATGACGGGTTGTTGTTTAGCATACCCGTAGCCAGGGGGGGATGCGTTGGGTGCGTTCGCACCCAATCTTTTTAGACGAGTAAAAAAATTGTACTATATACATACCCGTAGCCAGCGGGTGCGTTGGCCAACTTTTTTGACGAGTAAAAAAATTGTACTTTTAGTTGAACCCGACTTTATTTGACGCAAAAAACGTTCATTTATATTTTCCAGGAACCCAGGGAGTCTTCGCATTTAAGCGTTAAAATAATGATGTATTCAATATGCAACCGACAGGTCACCATATAATTAAGTTCTTGATTAAGTCATTTCCAAGATAGCGCGTGATTGTTATTTACAATTTTAAACCGTAGCATTGTTGAAATCAACAGAAGTTTTGACAGCAAAATTTGAGAAGATCTAAGAAGCCGGTCCCCAAAAAATGATATTGGAATCTTTGTAACAAATGGATATTTGTTTTCTGTATAATGCAAAATAATTAACCTGGTACTCTTATCCGTATATAATCGATACTTACATGTATTTAAAGATATTTGATACTAAATGATTGTTTTGTAACTTTTGTCATCGTTATTGATGTCTGTTAAAGCTATAACTTAAATATATAATATCATAACAAAATGATGAAGCCTATTTATTGTGGGTTGAAATCCCAGTCCAGTAATATTTTTCGACAATTATATAAATGGTTTTAAAAACAATTTGATTAACTATAATAAATAATCTTATAAAAAGAAAATAAATTTTAGATGATTATTAACGGAATGTTATGTCAGCTACAACCATTTTCGAATCCCCTAAAGGGTTTACCAGCAACAAAAATATCAGCTATGCTCAAGACAGGGTAATGTTTTGTTGAATGACAAGAAAACAAATCATTTCTACAAAGCAATGTAGCCTTTTGTAGTTTACCAACACTTAATGACATCTGTTCTGCTCCGCATACATAACTTTCCACAATGTTTAATTATGTCAAACTTGACACTACGATTGTCCTACTCTTAAACAGTTGTTATAATAAATTTAAATGATTATAACATTTGATCAGGTTGACGTTAACGTTTAATGTTCATCAACTGTGACGGATCTTAAGCATATAATGGGCAAATAAGTACATCTATTTTCTTCAAAGTACTGGTATACATTGTTAAGGACTTTGAGACCATAGGGCCAGTAGTGTGTGGTTATAGGGTCTTAATGAAGCCTTAAGTGTTATATGTTTCTGAAATTTGTTTGGAAAAAAGATAACTAATTTGTTAAAAATATATTTAAATAAAAATAAAGTTACCAGTTATACCATTTTGATTTCTTTTTAGTATTGATGCAGATTAGAGAAGACCCAGTTTTGTTATTCAGTGTTTGTTGTACAATACACTATAAGCACGTTTAGAGCAATGCTAGGCCTTTGGTACTATCCATAGTAGCAGACAAACAATTGTTTTGAAAAAGTCAAATATTTTCATTTTATTTGCTCGATTTATGAATGGTAGGATGTTGGAATAATAAAGCACACCAATTTTATCAAGACTCCAAGATTCCAGTAAATAATGATATTTTATACCGTTCTTATTGTTTATTTTACATTCTATAAATGTGTTGTTGCATATGTAAACAAAGTTTGTGCGCGCATACTAGTGTCGGGTCAACACCGTATGAAATTATGTATTTCCGTGACTGATACCCCGCACATACCCCATTTGCCACTTCGTTGCTCAATAACAATCGCCGATGGCAAAAATTCGCACCCCTTTTCAAAACCCTGGCTACGGGCCTGTTTAGATTGGCATTCAGATATGAAGGTCATGATGTAACTTCAGGATAAAACCCGCGAGTTGTAGTCGCACATAACATACGGACAAATAAATCTTGGGAGCGGTGTCTATATACCGAGAATCACAATTAAAATAATTGAACACGAAAGACTTAAAGATCAGATAGGTAGGGCAGTGCACCTTCTAATTCAATCTGAACGCATCGGACAGTGGGCTACACCACACCGTCTCTCTGATGTACGAAGGCGGCCGTCATATTGGATTTGGAACTACTTTTGGAAACAAGATGGCGGCCCCACGGTTTCAAACCTGACGTAAAGAAGAAACTGTAAAACGTGTTGTTTGTAGCTCGTCTGTTTCAAGATTACATTCTTTAAATAATATTAAATGTAAATCTGTGAATTCCCACAACATAATTACACTTGTTTAAATGGAAAGTTTCCAGTATTGACATTGAGTACTCCTAAAGTATTAATTATCAATGATGACTTCATGTAGTCAATATAAATTGCCGCAATAGTCTTTTGATGATTTCTGTTTTGGCAGACTCTTGGCTCAGATTTATTCTGAACGCGAATAATTTCAGCTATCCTATAAATATGAGGTCGATACATGTATACATCGGTAGATTACGTCTAATTATTTGGACTATGACATTAAGTTAATTTTAAATTTTCACGTTTTGGTAAATTGAGAAAATTTTAAAACAATGTTTCAGATTCGCATATTTTGGTTTTAGTTATGATATTTGCAAGGAAACAGTAATACAGTAATACTGACCATTAACCATGCTCTAAAATAGCCATTACATGCATCTTTTGACGATTTAAAAGCCTGAAAATTATACAGCGTTGCAACGCGAAACGATTGAATACTTTGGAGAAATCTGTTGTTGTCCTTATATTTTCTGAAGCTATTAAGAATGCTTATATATAGTATAAAATACATCCTTTATTCAATAAGCACGGATGTTTGAGTAGTCTAAATGGTAGACTTTAAATCCAGGACTTTAGGGGTCAGTGGTTTTAGCCCTGATGAGGGCTACTTTTTTTCATTATTTTAATTCTATTCTTGATTTTTAACTGGCACCTTTAAATTGACTGTTTTCGTTATAATTTGTGACACTACAAGGATTGCTTACATAACGTATAAAGTACATCACTTATTGTATACGCATGGAAGGCCGAGTGGTCTAAGCGGTAGACTTTTACTCCAGGGGTCAATGGTTCTAGCCAAGTTGAGGGTTACTTTTTTATTTTATTTACTTTTATTCTTGTGTTTTATTGGAGCTTTTTAGATCGAATGTTTACATTTATCAATATTGCATTTAATGACACAAATAATTTGGGAGAGTTCTTTTTTTATTGTTTGATTGTGTGATATTTCAAGGAATGCTCATACATGTATAAAGTATAAAATAAACCACTGACTATGGAAGCACTGATGGCCCATTGGTTTAACCGCTTGACTTTTACTCCAAGGGTCAGTGGATTGAGCCCAGTTAAGGAAGACTTCCTTTCATTTTTTCAGCATAGCTGTTTAACGTCACTTTTGACCTTAGTTTACCTTTAATCATGACCAGTCAAATTCATATAAAAATTCCCGCCAGTAGGTCCCAAATGATTACATCAGAATTGTACATTAGCTAATATACAAAAATCACTGTAAACAATGGATGCATATCATTTGAACAGAAATATGAATATATTTTAAAGAACATGTACATGTTAATTACAATAAATTAAAAACATGATTAAAAACATTCTCTAAACATTACACCGAAACGTTTTTCCTTAGTTTAAGAAGCATTATAGCATTAATCACATGTCTCTAAAATTAAAAGAAGTTATTGTTAACATGCCGTAACGCTCACACTAAACACTACAAAAACACACACACAAAGTGTAGCAAAGGTACATAAAGTCAAACACATGCTGCAAGGTCCAATAAACCCACTGTAACTCTTGGATTGCCTTTGTTATACCTTGCCTGGAATTATATCAAAACTACTGTAGACCAAATAAAAACAGTTATTTAAGTTAAAATCTTTGTTTCTCCTAAATATATTCCCCTAATAGTCTTAAATTTATTAAATAAAGGATACACTGGTTAACTTATTTGTGTTTTGATCTGACTTTACTTGTCTTTGTAGCCTTTGCTAGACTGTGTGTGTCTTTGCAGTGTTTAGTGAGACCCACTCTTATATAAATTTGTAAACAGCATAGTTAAACATGTCAATGTATCAAGTCAAAAAATGTAATAATTTACACAAGTGTTAGTTTATTGCAAGATTTAGTTCACTGATATATTAATTAAATGTGTTATTACTATTAATCACTTCAAGTGGCATAATAATCAATCAGTTGTGTATTGCGCATCAGACCCAAGAAAGAATCGACGCTTGCTGAAGAACTTTTTATTTCAAGATGGTGAGCATAATTAATTGTAGATTTCACCAAGCGCTTGTTATATCTAGTTCTGCGGGTTTTTAAATGTACATAACATCAATAGCTTTTGCTGCCATTTTGTTTATTGGATGCAATTTAGTTCAAACACCCATATGCCAAACGATTGACTGCCCACAATGTTTACCTAATTCTTGATTATGGACATTTTATGAGCAAATTATCGCGTTATATAATTGTGTTGTTACCGGTGCAGCAAGCGCCCCTTTTTTTCAACAACGATATGTTAAGTCATTGAAACTTTTAAAGTGTTTTCTGTTGAGTTCAGTAACAATGTTTATATGTGAATATCTGTAATATTATATATATATTGTTAAGTGTTTTCTTTTATTAAGCTAAACTTTTCAGTACATTATACTTTCTTGAAGAAATTTTGATGAAATAATCCCAGAACTTCCCAAGCATATGTTCTGTGTTCATCTTTTTTTCTTTATCTGTTTCTTTTACATTTAAAATACTAGTTGGAAACTGTGTAGAGCTATGATTGTCCCAATTTTGTACATGATCTGATGAACATGACCATTCCAAAACTCTATTTTACTGTCTGTTCATGTCAATCTACTATCTAGTCAATTAATAATTCTGTGTTTTTTGTTTAAACTATTTGGGATTTTTTTGATGCATGTTACATCAATTAAAAAGTGTTATTTCTTTTTTTCTTTTTTTTTATTCAATATCATACATACAATGTAAACATGTATATGATCATACAACATGTGTTATTTCTTACCGTACAAGTAATCAAACGTTTTATCTTGTTAAATGTTGCAACTCGGCCCTGTTTGTATATTAAGTTCATTGAACATTATATAGATCTTAATAGTTAGACTAACTTAGTGCAGCCCAAAATGTCATATTTAGTTATTCTCATTATTTGCTACTTAATTGCTAGCATAAGAAACAAACCATTGTAGTTATTTGAATATTTGTTTCGATTTAGTTGTTGCAGTTTCTTACCGCCTCACTGTCACATGTACCAACACATGTACTCACAGATGTAAATAAGCAAACACATTTTCAACAAGTTGTTGGGTTATGTGTCCAGATTTTTATGGTGATCAATAATCTATTGAAATAAAAAAGGCATTTAATTGTTTCTATAACAAAAAAAGTGGTTTTAAATAATCTTTTTCTGATTTCAGGTTCAGTGCTTGTGGAAAAACATGAGTTCCTGATCCAGAGTAGCTTTAAAGGCGAGCCCTTATGATACATGCCATTATCAATGTGACAGTTGCCTTAAAAAAATTGATGGAGAATAAATTGTTTTTAAAAACCTTTAAACGTTTATTTACACATTTTGTGTCAAGACTTAATTAAACAATTAATATAGTTGACAGAAATAATTGTAACCAATATTATTGCTGTTAATTGGAACATCCTTATAGTGTAAGCAAACACACCTTTCTATATGGAGAGGAAATCCAGGTTCAAATCCTGGTGGGGATCCCATATTAGCAGCAACTTAGATTATGTTCATATTGATTATACAAACAATACTTTTTGTTGTCAAAGTGTGTTGTATTTAATATGCAAATAAAATTTTCATTGTTTTTTGATAATTTCTCTATCTCACACACACGCAGTAATTTTGTTTTGTTTTACTTCATGTTATGTATCATTCGTATTAGGGCACCAGCATTATTAGGTTCACAAGATATCAGATGTTAAAAACAAAGGCCCATAATTATGTTCTTGCAATTTATAATAATTATAAAACTTTTACTTTGAAAAGAAAAGGGTTCTTCTTTGTTTCTACTACAGAATCAAATAAAAACGTTATTTTTCGTACTATATTACAAAATCAGGATATACGCCGAATATCTTTTTAGCTCCACTGGCCAGAGACCAGCAGGGCTTATGTCATGATCCTGTGTTCGCTGTGTGTGCGTGCGTCCGTCTGCGCGTTAACTTTTCCTTTAAACATCTTTTATCTTTAACATGAAGTACAAAAAACAAGTACCAAATTTTAATTGTGTTTGTCCAAAGTCTTAAACTAAAAATCCAGATTGAGAAAGAAATAGCCCTCAGTAATGACACATTACAAATCTTTGAATGGAAATGGAATCGGATAAAATTCTCATAATGTTTGTCCACTTATATACATTTTACTCTAATGATAGTTTATCTTTCTTAAATATTTGTGTATATTTTTTTCAATCTTATAAGATCATTGTGAATAAACAACAAAACACACAAGTCCATTCTGCTTTCTTCCCACTTTTAACAACTCATCATTTTTCATAACTGTTTTTCTGTTGTTCTTTTCTTTTCTCTTTTAAAAAAAACAACACCTATCACAAACAACCAATGAAAAAACATATTAACCCATTTTTTTTTTGTTTCTTAATCTTAAGGAAACCAAAAAAAGTATATATATTAGCATATCTTGTATAACATGTCTGAGCTTTATTGCGTTGTACAATCACTTTGTTGTATGATCATATACATGTATACATTGTATTTACTATATTGAATAAAAGAAAAAATGTAAAAAATAAAATAAAATAAAAATAATTATAAAACTTTTACTTTGAAAAGAAAAGGGGTCTTCTTTGTTTCTACTACAGAATCAAATAAAATTGTTATTTTTCATACTATATTACAAAATCAGGATATACGCCGTATATCTTTTAGGCTCCACTGGTCAAAGACAAGCAGGGCTTATGTCATGATCCTGTGTTCGTCGCGCGTGCGTCTGTCCGCGTGTTTACTTTTCCTTTAAACATCTTCTCCTAAACTTCTGGTACAATTCTGATGAAATTTGTCAGGAATGTTCCTTGGGTGAACCTCTTTCAAATTTGTTCAAATTATGCCCCTGGGGTCAAATCTGACCCTGCCCCAGGGATCACAAAATTGAAAATTTGCTTATATAAGGCCTATTTTGTGAAAACTTTCAAAATCTTATTGTCCATAACCATTGAGCCTACGGCTATCAAATTTTGTATGTAGAGACATCTAATAGTCCTCTACCAAATTTGTTCTAATTATGCCCCTGGGGTCAAATTTGACTCTGCCCCGGGGGTCACAAAATTGAACATATGCTTATATAAGGCCTATTTTGTGAAAACTTCAAAAATTCTTGTCCATAACCATTGGGCTTAGGGCTACCAAATTTGGTATGTAGTGACATCTAAAATAAACCTCTACCAAATTTGTTCAAATAATGCCTCTGGGGTCAACTTGGACCCTGCCCAGAGGGGTCACAAAATTGAATTAACGCTTATAAAGCACCTATTTTGTGATATCTTTAAAAATCTTCTTGTCGAAAACCATTCGGACTATGGCTACCAAATTTGGTATGCAGTAGCATCTTATAGTCCTCTACCAAGTTTGTTCAAATATTGCCCTTTGGGTCAAATTTGACCCTGACCACCGGGTCACAAAATTGAACATTATATACGCTTATATATTGCTTATTTTGTGAAAACTTTTAAAATATTCTTGTCCTTAACTCTAGGACCTAGGACTACCACATTTTGTATGTAGTGAGATATAGTAGTCCTCTACAAAGTTTGCTCAAATTATGCCCCTGGGGTTAAATGTGACCCAGCACAGGGGGTCACAAAAGTGTACATGTGCCTAAATAGGACCTATATTTAAGTTTTTGCACATGCCGAGAATATTTGTTTCAGCTTTTTTTCAGTAGTGGAGCGATACAGGGCCATCATGGCCCTATTGTTTAATAATTAAGACTATAAATGGTTTAAAGTTTGTGTTTGACGTCCTTGCTTCTGGAAAGCAAAACTGTTTAGGCATAAATGACTACCCTTTTTTTGTTAGAATCAACATTGATGCATTATTACTTAAGCAAAGTTGAACTCTTTAAAAACTCAATGACTGGGGGACTGAATTTTTTATGTTTGTTGCTTACAATTTACTGAATATATAAATGTTTATGGCGAACAAATGCCATCTCTCTTTACAGGGAGATGGTGTTTTTTCATAAATATCCAGGTTATTTTGTATAAATAAGACCACATAACATATTTATATAGTATAAAATGAATTCTGAGCTATACATATATGATGATGCCATTATGTGTTTCGCTGTAAAAAAAAATACAGAGAAAATAGACTACAGCTGCATGTCACAAGAGTTGTTAAAGGGAATTTTGACAGTATTGCCCCTGACTTTTGCCCATTTTGAAGGATAATCTTATAAAAAACTGATTCTTGGTTTAGCGTGCATAGGGATTGGAGGAGCTTTTATTGGTGCCTTTTAAAAAAGTTGTTTCATATTGTGGAAAATTGAGTTTTAAAATGTTTACACGATGCCTTAAATAAGTCAAATTAAACAATGTCTTTGTTTTTTCAATTAAAAACAAGAGATAAGTTTGTCAGAAACACAAAGCCCCCTATTGCGCCGCTTTAAAGCCATATATTTGACCTTTAAGGATGACCTTGACCTTTCACCACTCAAAATGTGCAGCTACTTGAGATGCACATGCATGCCAAATATCAAGTTGCTATCTTCAATATTGCAAAAGTTAGGGCAATGTTAAAGTTTTCAGACGGAAGGACAGACAGACTGACGGACAGTTCAAAAACTATATGCCACCCTACCAGGGGCATAAAAAACTGTATTCTTAATTTGTTTATAGGTGTTATTGGTGTCTCCACAGTATTGGAATAACCAATTGACACTTAAGGCTAAAACAGGGCTGATCCATTATATTCACCACGAGGTTCATTAAAATGCTTACTGGGTCAAACATGCGGCATGGGGATACGCGTGGGCCTCTGCCGCGCCACTTCTAGTTACAACTGTTGCCTGCACAGTTGACCATATTTAGTGTTTTGGTTGCCCAGCTAAAGAGTATTGGCCTGGCCAGAATAACAGCATCTGGAATTAAGTTGCCTAGGCTTAAATATAAAAAATATCTGCCAGAAGTACTGTATGGTTGCCATCATCAAATGCACAGAAAGAATTGTTTTTCAAATTCAATCAAGCTCTCCACTTATTCCATCCTGCGAAACCCTTTAGGTGTCTCAATACTGGTAATAGTTAACCCCACTGAGAGCCATATGGCTTTTGTCTGTATACAGTTTGTGACTGCCTGGCTGGTCACTATAATGTTGCTTTTTTTTGGGGGGGGGGATCTAAGTGGATTTTACTATTTCTTATATTACACCGAAGAGTTTTCCCTGCACCACTGTACAGTGTTGAACGATTGTTTATGGTATAGAACCTAAACATATGGATTAAATCTTAAAGTTTGTCGCCCTGCAGAACATCCGCAATGTTGTACCGATAATTAATGCAGTTTAAGAAATACTGGCTCTTTAAGTTTGAATAATGGTGTTGTTTACACTTCAAGAAACAACTAATTGGCTTTCTAAACATTTAATTAACATTTGAATAGTTTGTATGTAATGACAACTAATGTTTAACAATAACAGAAACAAATATTCTATTATATTACTCCTCAGAGATATTGGTCCTTCTATATCTATATTATCAGTTAATTTAGTGCAAATTTAATGGTGTGTAACCCGAACTATATTTTCGGTGTAATATCTTCCGCCTAGAGGCGTTAGACATATCCTTCCACCAAATACACCCGAGAGACGATCGCCGTTATGGCGGAATTGTCCGAGGAGTCCCGATTGCTTCTAATTATACCCAATTAATTAATCGACGGATACAAGTCTTTTCAAATTATTAATTATTATAACTTGAGATTGTCAATTAGTAGAACTTATATCAAATAAAATTAGCATTGTGAATTGACTTAGTTGTGTTTTATCATACTTATAAAGTCAAGGTATAGAACTACATTACCATGTGACTTTTACACTCGTTTTTATACAAAAAAATGTCTAATATAAGCTGAACGACGCGTTGCTTGTATAAAGCAAGAGCGGTTTAAATTCTGCACATCAAACTTTCTACGTGTACCGTGTTGATAGGTTTAAGGTAATAAATCACGTCTCTGCGTTGAAGTCCTTACCGAATCCTTACCTCAAGGTTTAAAGTTAAGTACCCTCTACACGTAAATCGTTAGTTTACACATTGATGTAAAGTTTATGAACCATATTCACTTTTAAAACTAGATCTGCCTTCATGTATAGCAAACTGTCCTAGTAAAATTCTAAGAATAAGTCTTCACCAAGATTTATATGCGTGTAAAATAAATTGTATTACCACTTACCCCTCGAATTTTCCAGTATCCTAAAGTCGGCATTTTATATGATAAATAAAATCTTGATCGATCAAATTAAATCTACGCTTTGATGCTGTAAGGTGAGAATGCTATACACACTGTGAACTGTTCGTAAGATCTCTTAGTCAGTGTGTATGTCGTCTGCTTACAATCAGACAGAGTTGTCGTTCCATGCTGTCACTTTCCGACACATGCTGGCGAGTTTCGGTCTATTTTAATATTCAAGATCTAGGGAGCATCTCAAGGTGTTTAAACTGGCACAGTACTCTGTCAACAAACGATCTTTTAGATGACAATAACATAGTGGCGTCATCCTCTATTTATAGATTGCAGTACTGTCAATAAATGGTATACAAAACAGGGGCGTAGCCAGACATAAAGGAATATTACGCACAAATGGGGGAGGGGGTGACCTCCTCCCGCTGGTGGGGATTCGGGGGGCCTCTCCCGAGAAACTTTTAAAAATCATAACATAAATGGTAGGCGCTGAGGTGTATTTGAGGGGATATTTGGCACTTAATATTACATCCTGTATTTATCTGAAAAGTGCTTTCACTTGATGGGACAGGCCAAGAAGTCATGAGACTTAATAAACTAATAATGATAATACTATGTTCAAACTTTATTTCTGCTATTTGACTCTTTGGTTTAATTTATCAAATGATAGACATTGTATGTCATTGTCATTTAGCTTGGCTTGTGTATAAATCTACTAGTTCCATTGTCATGAAAGATAAGTGCCAAACGCCTTTTCCTCATTTCTGCAAATATCTCATGAACTCTAGCTGCGTTCAGTTCCCTATCCCTGAACGTTCATGAGACCAACTCCAGACATGCATCCAGTAGTCATAGTTGACCTCAAGTAGGTTTTAAGGCGTCTTATGGTACTGAACGAGAGTTCTGTTAAAGCAGTTGATACTGGCATCGCAAGCAACAGGTGGAAGCACCTAGCAACATTCCGATACAAGTCTTCCGGTAGAGCGAGCAGCGTGGTTTCCAGAGAAGGCGTAGATGGAATCTGTGTCTGTTCACAGCAGAATTTCGAAATGATTTTTTTTATATGAACTGTTTCTAGGTTAACTTCAAATCCGCCTTTGCTGCCGAGACGATTGCGTTTGTTCGTTGATCATTGAGGTCTTGGACACGATCTGGTAATAGGTACTGTATGGCATATCTTTCATTTCCTTGTAAAAGCCGTACGTTGTTGAAGCTCTGCAAGTAAATGGTCCGCAAATGGTAAATACATATTGACCCTCCAGTAGTCGAATGCGGTAGCAGCCGGTGCATTAGGGCGGTTCTGCTGTCGTCCTGCGCGTGGAAATGTAGGTTCAACATCAACGGAGCTTGCCATTTCAACGGCTTTTTCAAACAATGCCTGCCATAGAAGGGGATCGTTGCGTTTTGTCTCTACCTGTGTTTTAACGACCTCATCTTCCATTGCAGCTTGCAGAAGATCGCATGAATTAAGTAGCCTGAAGTTGTTTTGAGAGCGGCATACACGCAGACAGAACATGCTCTACGACCACCAGTGTAAAAATGAAACTAAACTGTGAAATAGCTGCTTTATAAGCGCCAGTCTTTGCATCATAGTGTTTGGCTAAATCATCAAGTGTGCGCACAACCGTTCCAAATGAAGCCTTGAATGTGAAAAGGGTATCGGCTCTGGCCGCCCACCGGGTCTCGCACAAAGTTTTGAGTTTGGTCCTCTTGTCCATCTCAATCCAATCCTCATCACTATTGCTAAGGAATTATTGAAACCGTAATAACCTCTTGGCTGAAGTACTGGAAACATGCTATTTCCTAGACGGTCGTCATCATGTTTCTTGCAAAGGGCTCTTTGAACGCTTGAGTAACAGCAAGATTCAATGAATGCGCTTTGCAATGTATATAAAGTGTTCTTGGAACTACTTGTTGAATGCGCAGGCTTTGACACCGCGGTGACAACTAAACATGTTTGCGGCCCCTTCGTACCCTTGGCCTCTCATCACTTCAGATTCAAATGACTAAAAGTAGTCTCGTAAATTATTGCTCTGAATTATCAGACTTGAGGAGATCTTAAATAATTACGGACATTAAGGTTAACCTCCTAAGGCCATAGCCTTACACTTTAAACCTTTTTTGGCAATGTTTACATTTCAATTTTTCTCAATGATGTTACGCACGTGCGTAAGTGCGTATCGCTGGCTACGCCCCTGCAAAATAATTTATCCATAAAGGGAGTAGATCTAACATTGTGTTACCTTAGGTGGTTTACCACCGCAGGTCTTTGGAACCTCTGAAGTGGCCTGTTCTTCGTCCTAACTGGTTACTAATGCTCGATTGGTCATTGTCGGCTCGGGTACTACTTACATGTACCCCGGGTACTCCTAAGTATACTTAAATGTACCCCGGGTACGGTAAATAGTCTAAAACGTACCCGAGAATTTTAACGCTAAATCGGTCGTTGTCGGCTATTTTTTAAAATTAATTATGTTCACATTGATGTCAATTTTCTGTTAAATGGCCTCTATATTATCGAAACTCATACTCAAAAAGCATGTTTATTATTTTATAATAGAAGCTTGTTTAAGATAAACAATACCGTTTGACGGAAATCGGTAGCGCATTTTACGACATTGGATTTTGGGCGGGTAAACAACTCGGTTACAGTCTCATATCGACCGGGTACGTGTAAGTATATTAACCGTACCCGGGTACATGTAAGTATACTTAAGAGTACCCGGGGTACATGTAAGTAGTACCCGAGCCGACAATGACCAATCGAGCGTTACTTATCTTAATTGATTCGGAATTTCTATGAATTATTTATGTGTGAGAGTTATATATGGAATAACCTTTTATGATATTTTTTGTATTAAAGATTGTGCGTTATTTTCGGGCCATCTAATGTCATGAAATGACGTCATTGACCATCACGATTGTAAGATGAACGCAACATAATAGTGTTAAAACAAATTATACCATGCCACAATGGGACACATTGTAAATGTTGATATGGTGTATTTCAGGACCAAGTAAATATAACTATTTAAAGCTTTTTTCATGTTTATACATCCTACAGTTTAAACCGTTCCGTCGGAAAATATATGCTGTGAACATAAAATATTATAAAAACCTAGATAATGAGCTTCATATCTAGATCTATATAAAAATAAATCTATCTAAAAATACTATTCTTCATTTGTTCGTCAACAATAACCAATCACACCTAACAATTAAAACGTTGACTGGTAAATCTCTGACAAGGAATCTTATACCGTACAGAATAACACAATTATGGCTTTTAATATTGTACAAAATACTTTATTATTTTATTAATTTATCAATTATTGTATAAGTCTATTGTACATCCCATTTATTTATTTTTACTATTTTTTTTGTATATCATGACGAAATGTCATATACGTGTGATAACACAGCACAAAAACTTTTATCTCTACGTCTGTGAGTTTTCCTACATATAGTGAAGATACATATATCCATCATAAAATAACATAATCTAATACACGATCTAAATACAGAAAGCCCTGCAATAAAAGATATTCTGATATATTTCGGAGAAACTCTAAACCAGATTATTATTTTTCTTACTGTATTTTGTAAGTATAAGTGTATCATTAAACCATCCGATCTACACAAGCAAATTGTCATTGTATGTGTCTGTCATTGTATGTGTCACAAAACTTTAGCCTTGGTCATAACTTTTGCAATATTGATGATAGCAACTTGATATTTGGCATGCATGTGTATCTCATGGAGGTGCACATTTTAAGTGGTCAAAGGTCAAGGTCATCTTTCAAGGTCAAAGCTAAAAAAATAAAATCAAAGCGGCGCATTAGGGGGCATTGTGTTTCTGACAAACACATCTCTTTTTCCTTCTGTGTTGTTGACATTCAATAGCTTTTATAATAATTACTATTTTGTACTAGTTTCAAACGTGTTATGTTTGATTGTCTTGGAATGTGTAATGCCACTTCGTATGATAATTAAAGCTATTTGTTTCTAGATTTGAAATAAACTATTAAAGGTGCGATTCTTTTAGCTACATTCTATTATGTGCGTTATTTTTTTTTAAAGCTGCACCTAAAATTCAATTGTTTTACGTGACTTACAATAAAGTCGTTTTACCCGATGCGTGCTTTTTAGTCTATCAGCCAGATGGGTTGGGGTGTACCACTCAGGTGGGGGGGGGGGTCAAAACAACACCTATCTTACTTTGATTGTATACTCAATATAAAGAAACAAAATGCGTGATAAAAATCTCAGTTGGGCAGCTATTAGCTATTATTGAGCTGTTTCTATGGCAACCGTCAGGCTTTGACTAAATAGCTAGTTTAGCTATAGTCCTTCAGCCAAGTACCCACAATTGACGTGGGGTGTACCAGTAAGGGAGGCAAAACTACACCTATATATTTTAAAAGATGCATGTCAGTAGCATCCAAAATAACTATTGATGCAAAGCATCAAAGGGCGTCGGGAATTTCAGTGTAAAAGGCACTCAATGAAGTTATATGGAACGATTTTTTTTCTACTGTAAATATTAATATATTGGCCGATTATTTTAAACAAAATAGAAAAAGATACTGGTATAACCATATCTATGATTTTGTGTTATAACTCCCAAATAACCATTATCTATGATGTTCTGTTATAACCCCCAAATAACCATTATCTATGATTTTGTGTTGTAACCCCCAAATAGTTCATAGTTCATTTTATTTACATTGGTTTCCTTTTTTATACTGGCATCCGTCTGCAGTTTTCATTAATGGAACAGAACTGTGTAGGTTTTAAAAAATCTGCTTCATCTTCTAAGCGTAATTTCATATTTTTCTCAACTTCAAGGGGAGATGATTCTGAACTTATTCTTGCGTTGCTCATTTACGATAGGGGTTGAGTACTCATTGATATGAAAACAGTGTAAAAGTTTTAATGTGTTTACGACCACCCCCCCCCACCCTCTCTCACATATATTTCATGGGCATAATAAAAACAAAAAATGGTTACAATAAAACAGCATATTTATTTAAACTAAAATGTCTACATCAAAACAAAAAGTTAACATAGAACACAAATAAAATAATTTGATTCTATTGGGGCTCGAACCTTGGGCTCTCACATGTGAAGCGAGCGTGTAACCACTACACTACGTAACCGCTTGAAAAATCACCTTCTAACTAAGATATTAATAAGTGACTGTAGTGTAACGGTTATCAATAAAGCAATAAACCGTGTAATCGCTGTCGTCTTGTAAAATTGAAGAAAATACGCGTTAACCAAAACTCGAACAGCAAAAGTCTGCGCTATTGTTACAAAAACCACAAAATAAATATATTTTGATTATGTTTTGTTTTTATCATTGCCCAGTCCCTGTGATCAGTTATTTATTAAAAGAATTAGCTTGGCATTATTGGCAATAAATGTTGTAGTAAATGTAATAGGCACAAATGCAGTACTTATTTACACTAATTTACACAAAAAATCACCACTATGCAAGATATTCTGACAACAAAAATATATACATTGATCCGTAAAATAACTTCTCCTCCCATAAGCGAAAAAAACGTATTACATACGAGTCGCCGCACTTCAGTGCGACGCCAATGAAAATGGTTGATAACAGTCTGGTACTGGCAGCTTTTGGTATTTTTTATGTCCCCCACCACTATAGTGGGAAACTTATTGTTTTTGCCCTGTCCGTTAGTTTTTTTTGTTTGCCCCAACTTTAACATTTGTCATAACTTTTGCAATATTGCAGTTAGCAACTTCATATTTGGCTATGCATGTGTATCTCATGGAGCTGCACATTTTGGGTGGGGAAAGGTCAAGGTAATCCTTCAAGGTCAAGGTCAAATATATGGGTCAAAATCGCTCATTTAATGTACACTTTTGCAATATTGAAGCTGGCAACTTGATATTTGGCATGCATGTGCATCTCATGGAGCTGCACATTTTGAGTGATTAAAGGTCAAGGTAATCCTTCAAGGTAAAAGATCATATATATAAGGACATAGTGTTTCACAAACACATCGCTTGTTTCTCCTTTGAAGATGGGGCATCAATCAGCTTAATTTTCATAAATTTTTAAAGTTATTAGGATGCAAAACCAAAAAAAAGCACATGGAAACCGAGTCATTATAACTTGATTTGTTATCAAATGGTACAAAACACTTTGGTCTTTAATATATAATGAAAAAAAAACACAACATAATTATATTAGCTAAATAACATTATTTTGCTAGTGGTAAGACTTAGTTCGACCCCTTGAAACTGTTTGTTTCATATGTGTGTGTTCATATTGAGAACAAATATAGCTTTAATCAATGAGCTGAAGCACACTACACCGACATATGTTCACAGAATATCAATTTAGAAAACAAAAAACCATTTTAATATTATAATTATGTGATTCTACACAGTTTAGCCATTTATGGGACGTATTTCGTGTACTCAGTCACGACAACAGGAAGTTAACAAAACAGTGCCATTAATTCCTCTATTAATGACGGAAACATACTTAAGAACTTGTACCTGTTTATACCACATGTGCAAAATACAATAAACTGAGCTTACTTTTAATGAACAAAATAAACACATTTTATTAAACTTGTATGTATTGTTCAAGTTTTAAAACAAGTACAAGAAGGAAGAATGACGCGGGAGATGCCACATAAAATATTACTATCAACCCAAGAAGCAGAAAAACAAAAATTCAAAATAAAAAAGCACACTCTCTTTTTCTCCCTGGAACCCACGGACAAATAAGACAGAGCACGAGCGCTAAACAAGATAAACACCAATAGTCAAAAGGAAGCACACAGATATAAAACAAGTGAAGGTGGGCGGCGGACCGCCTTGGAACTGTCAGTAGCTAAAGTCACGATGTACTGCGTTCCTCAAGCATCTGTATTAATTTTCATTGCATACTTCAATGTCCATCTGTTACTACTGATCAGTTAAAGACTAATTCAGCTTCACTATCTGAGTCATCAGTCTCAACACTTAATTCGTCTGACGTATACAGTTCATAATTTTCCTGCTGATTAGAACATGTCTTTAGCTTACATATCATTGTTCATTTAAGTCTATATTTCAGACAGTATAGATTTCCAATTTACATTCCCGAGAGCAACTGCACATTTACATTTCCAAAACAGCATCCGGTGCACTTGGAACATCATTTCATTCAACAGCTAGGTATTTATAACCCCGGTCTTCAGAATAATTGTTAAGACACCAACCGTTTCATATGGGAGATGGTATATAAGGATCTGGCTCAAGACCACGGCTCCATATCGCAACCTGGTAGTTTGTCCTCATGGAATGCATCTTAAGGGGGGCTGCAGAGGGTGGTAACTGCCACGATTCAATTTCACCCTTTCTGGCACAGAAAAGGCGGTACATTAGCTCATTAACATCAGTTGTGGGCGTTCTTGATGTATAGAGGATGCAGGTAAACTCATCGAGTCTTTTGTATTATACATCAGACATGGTACCAAGTTGTTTGAAAGTATCTTGAAAATCACCCACTGCTTTCATGTATGTTTCCGGCATTAGAGGAATTAATACGAAATACGTCCCATTAATGGCTAAATTGTGTAGAATCACATAATTCTAATATTATAATAGTTTTTTGTTTTCTAAATTGATATTCTGTGTACATATGTCGGTACAGTGTGCTTCAGTTCATTGATAAAAGCTATATTTTTTTCTCAATATGTGCACACACATATGAAACAATCAGTTTCAAGGGGTCGAACTAAGTCTTTACATTAGCAACATAATGTTATTTAGCTAATATAATTAGGTTTTTTTCATTATGTATGGAAGACAAAAGTGTTTTGTACCATTTGATAACAAATCAAGTTATAATGACTCGGTTTCCATGTGCTTTTTCTTGGTTTTGCATCCCCATTACTTAGAGAATTTATGAAAACTAAGCTGATTGATGCTCCATCTTCTAAGGAGAAACGCGCTTGTGAAACACTATGTCGCCATATATATGACTTTATACCTTGAAGGATGACCTTGACCTTTCACCACTCAAAATGTGCAGCTCCATGAGATACACATGCATGCCAAATATGAAGTTGCTATCTTCAATATTGCAAAAGTTATGGCAAATGTTAAAGTTGGGGTAAACAAACAAACCAACGGACAGGGCAAAAACAATATGTCCCCCACTGTAGTGGTGGGGGACAAACAAATACCAAAAGCTGCCAGTACCAGACTGTTATCAACCATTTTCATATGCTACTGGCATGCATCTTCCAAGATATATAGGTGAAGTTTTGCCCCCCCCCCCCTTACTGGTACACCCCACCTCAATTTTGGGTACTTGGCTGAATGACTGTTTGATTTCAGTGAATTTAGCCCAATAGATCGAAAACCACAACTGGAATACCAGAAACAAGTTGAGGATCGGTGAACATAATAAAGGTCGCTCTGGTTAAAAGAAACAAATAACCATTTCTACGTCTTACTAGTTCACGTCTATTTGAAAAGAATAATTGTATGAAACTTAATGTCTTAATGGCTATAATGGTTATGATATATCGCGTAAATAGCTTTTTTTCGTCGTCATCAGTCACAGCAAAAAACACTACCATAAAAATGATCAGTAGCATTTGTATGTTTGAATTGTGTTTGCTTTTTGTGAACCTTTCGGTCTGAAGTCCGTCTATTCGTTCGTCCTTCAAGAAGAATTACTATGAATATGATTATACATATTACTATCATTGTTCCACCTGCTGATTTTATAATTCAATTCACCGCCACTATGTATGCGCACAAATTAACAAAGTCACGCCCACTTTAAAATATTAAACTCACTTATGCGAATATTCTAATGTATATACCGAATTAACATACCAGTGTGTGACTCAGAAATAAACTAAACCCTAGACAGTTTTCAGCCATACGATAAAAGTGTTTTTCGAAGGATGTATCACATTTTCAGGATATAAGGATATTATAAGAAGTGTTATTTGGTTTTTATATTATATTAATATTCGATTTTTTAAATATCGTTTTTCATGAATATTTTACTGCCAAATTTCCTTTTGACGTCTAGTAATAGTTGTTTGTATTGATTCGTGCAAGAACATACCGGAATAAAAACTGCCAGAGAAGATGACCAACAACACCATTCTACAAGTGTTCCTTGTAGTTGCCATCGTGTTTATCGTGAGTTTTCATACATCATCATCATCATCATCATCATCATCATCATCATCATCATCATCATCATCATCATCATCATCATCATCATCATCATCATCATCATCATCTTCTTCTTCTTCTTCTTCTTCTTCTTCTTCTTCTTCTTCTTCTTCATCATCATCATCATCATCATCAGCAGCAGCATCTTTATCTTCATCTCCATTTATCATCATCATCATCATGATTAGCAGCAGCAGCAGCAGCAGCAACAACAGCATCATCATCATTATCATTTTCACCATCATCTTCATCATCATCATCATCGTCGTCGTCATCATCATCATCATCATCATCATCATCGTTATCATCGTTATCATCGTTATCATCGTTATCATCATCATCATCATCATCATCATCATCATCATCATCATCATCATCATCATCATCATCATCATCATCATCATCATCATCATCATCATTATCATCATCATCATCATCATCATCATCATCATCATCATCCTCCTCCTCCTCCTCCTCCTCCTCATCATCATCATCGTCGTCGTCATCATCGTCATAATCATCAGCATCGTCGTCATCATCATCATTATCATCATCATCATCATCATCATCATCATCATCTTCTTCTTCTACTTCTTCTTCTTCTTCTTCATCATCATCATCATCATCATCATCATCATCACATTCACAATGTTCACACCATATGTTTATCATTATCAACACCGTCATAATTAACTAAAGAATAATCAGTCGCATATTTTTCATCACCAAATCGTTCAATACTGTAGTCATCGATTAAATACCAATTTGTTCTGATGAAGGCAATATCAGAAATATTAGTGTCAAAATACTAGACTATTTCTTAAAATTACGAGATTGGTACTCTCAAAATGGCGATATATACACCTTATATTATTTGCTGATAATTCGGTTACAAATTAATAATACGGTAAAAAATGATTTTGATAATGTTAATGACATCGGTTAAAGTGTTTTATAAATGATGACACTGATGATGATTGGTGGGGTTGTCGTCGTTATTGATGTTGTTGATGACGACGGTGTTCTGTGGCGGATGATCATGATAGTGAGGAGGATTACGATAAGGATAAAACAGGAAAAGAAGGATTATGTACCACTTTTAAGTTGTGATCATAAAGTACCAAATTCGAACACATTGCACGTTATACAATACACAAGTCCGGCGGTCTATAAAATGTATGTCTACGGTAAAGTACTTTGATTTGAACGCAAGTATTGGGTGAACATAAGAGAGCGTGGCCCCAATTCAGTGTGTAAGGTTTTGTTTAAATAATAGTTAAACGAATAAACAAATAAATCGCTGAATGCTTGTTGTCACAGTTTATGTGAAATGAAATAGGTGCATAGTTGGTTCAACTGTTTTGTTAGCGAGAGGCACAAGACGTATTTAAAATAAAATTATTATAAACCATTATTAAAAAAACAAAAAGTAAAAATTAGGCAATCTCTACAAAATTCAAACAAAACCTCTTCTCTGCGTAAATCCGGATTTAGTTTTTAACTATTGTCTCATATTACGGGATATTTAAATGATATAACAATTTACACTTAACCCTTATTTGTGTATGATTTGGTGAATTTTATAACTTTCTCGATGCAACCAACACCTATAGTAACACGTAGTAATATTGGTTATTCGCAAGCGAACAACAACACAGATTATGCAATTTCTGTATGTGCTAATTAATAAGGTTCTATTACAAACTAACGATCTCTAACTATTTGTAAGTTATATATCTGGTATTTAATATTTCAGAATGGCGCTTATGGATGTGAGTACAATTTAGCTTTCGTTTCGTAAAGATGATCCGATTTGTGTTGAACAGATAAAGTGCTACTGAATTTAGTATCGAGAAATACAATATTCTATTTAGTCGGATACAATAACATCCAGCAATACATTAATTTAAAATCATTTATGTCGTTGACATGCAATTTCGTTGTTGAAAAAAGATTTTTTCGAGGATATTGTTAAATTCGTGGATCGGGCAAAACACAAAATGAAGGAAAAGAAATTGCCCACGGACAATAATTATCTTATTTATGCATTTGCAGTTGAAATAATGTATGCATATTAAAAATGTGATTTTTAGCGTCTGTTGAAGGTATACATGTAGGTTTCGCCTTACAGTTGAAAAACAGTGCTTTCATGACGACGCGGACGCTCCAGACGTTTTTACGTTGGTAATGCGTGCACAAATCTCTACCGGTGTCGCTATGCAAATCATGGCGTTGAATGGAGCAAGCAATGCGCCCACCAATTGTAAAAGTGTACAAACTGGATCAGTTAACGAGCTGGTCATCAAATACAAAACATCGTCTGTTACTCAAACAACCCCGAACCTTTCAACCAACGACTGCTTTGTGTCGGTATGTTGTCATTGAAAGCTAGACAGATCTATCAGTCTTCTTTGCCGACGGCACCTTTTGGCTTTTATTAGAAAATGTTTATACAATAAATGTCTCAATGATGGTCCAGGCAATAACTTTATGTTAATGAATTATGCTTAACGCTTGGCATCATATAAGCCATGGTGTGTCGCCGTTGCTTTTTCAGTTCTTTATAAAGAAATGTGGTTCGACAGCTTGGTTTTCGTAAAAAATCAATATTTCTTGTTTATATATATATGTCCGTTGATAAATTGTTTTACCGTTGTAAATGCCTAAAACCTGGTAAAAAACATATACGTCTGATAAAATATAGTTTTAGGACCCGGCCCATTACACCTTAATGTCATCAATAAAATATGCTATGTAAACGGACGACTTATATCCCGCTGCTCGGGGGGTGAATGTCAAAGTCGATTGAAGATGAGTCTAGTATCATAATCCGACTATAAACACATGCATTTACCATTTACCATATCTATGATTTCGTTTCTTATACATGCTGGTATTAATAATGCAGATTCCTGAATACTTGTTCAGGAAATGAACTCCGTGAACGTTAATAAATTAGCCGTGCACTGTGAAAAGGGGGTTTTATTCATGTGCGTAAAGTATCGTCCCAGATAAGCCTGTGCAGATCGCAGAGACTAATCAAGGACGACAATTTCCGCTTAAAATAGATTTCAGCTAAGAAGATTCTTTAAAGAAAAATATCTTGAAACCGGAAAGTGTCGTCCCTGATAAGCCTGTGCTGGCTGCACAGACTAATATGGGATGACACTACGCACATGCATTAAACCCCTTTTTGATGTTCAATGAAAGCACAGAATTTTGCCACCGTTTTTCAGTATTCAGCCCCTACATTTAGCTTAAAGGTAGCAGTACAGGGAATCCCGGGTTTCGTTCAGATAACCGACCAGTTGTATTACGTAGATTGTAACACATCCATGGCAGATGCAGGTTTTCAAAGTCTGTCGGGCGTGAACATGTAGGTATTCACCAAAAGGCGATCTAAATTCCACATGCACATATAAACGTTTTATAGGCATTAAATCTGATTAAACATATCTTATGTGTGATGAAAGCTATGACTGTTTGAGTACAAAATATAAAAAAAAGAAATTTATCTGAACGATTATACACATGTCCTGGTATAGTATGCGAAGTTCAATATTAAGATTTTCAATTAAAATCAACGCATGCAATCAGTAAATTTAATTGTACACATGTAAACCTTATGCATAGATACGAAAAAACTTTAATGTACTGGTATGTATGAACCAACGAAAACCAATAGTGTTACTTTAAAAAAAAATCACAAGTCATAGACATGTATAGGCCAGTTGAGTGGTTTTTCTTTCTGAAATAACTTGCGCAAATTGTTAAATGCATGTGATTACTCTTGAAGGAATCAAAAGATCTTCGGAAACCAATTTACTCAATTTCACAAATTGGGTCTTATTAATATTTGAACTGTATATTCAAAAAGATTAATATTATCTTTTTCTTAAAGAGCCAACGACAAAACCTTTTATACGGCGGTCACTCGAAATGACAGAGTTACGATGCAGTTGATCAAGGTGGGCCTTCCGAACGCCGGCTCTGTTTTAAGTTCTCCCGTCCTCCTTGGGCAAAAGGTTCGGGTGCGGGTGATTTACTACCTCGATCCGGCCGCTACAAACGGGGAATACCCAATCGGCATCCACAACTATGACCTGACTGTAGGACCAGGGAGTGCAGAAAGCGGACGGGTTAAACTTATAAAGGACGATGGGTTAGTTTTTTTATTGGATTTTATTATTATAAGTATGTTATTTAATTATTATATCCATTAGTATTGTTATTATTATTATCATGAGAAGTACTTATAGAAGTAGAAGCGTTAGTAGAAGAAGTAATGTTATAAATATTATTATTATTATTGTTATTATTATTATTATTATTATTATAAGTAGTAGTAGTAGTAGTAGCAGTAGTAGTAGTAGTAGTAGTAGTAGTAGTAGTAGTAGTAGTAGTAGTAGTAGTAGTAGTAGTAGTAGTAGTAGTAGTAGTAGTAGTAGTAGTAGTAGTAGTAGTAGTAGTAGTAGTAGTAGTAGTAGTAGTAGTAGTAGTAGTCGTAGTAGTAGTAGTAGTCGAAGTAGTAATAGTCGTAGTATAGTAGTAGTAGTAGTAGTAGTAGTAGTAGTAGTAGTAGTAGTAGTAGTAGTAGTAGTAGTAGTAGTAGTAGTAGTAGTAGTAGTATCATTATTATTATTATTATTAAAATGAGTTATTATTATTATTATTATTTGTTTGAATCTATAGTATAATTAACATATGTGTATAAAATCATTTTTTTGTGTCAAGGTGTACTTTAACGCGAACTCCATTTGACCTCCTAACTACGTTTGCATACAAACCGTCCTTAAGTCATCCACGACGTCCAAACCAACAAGTGTTTGAGACAGGTAACTAGAACTTTGATTTTATAAAGCAACATTTAAATGGCATTCGTTAATAACATCATTCACATTCTTTAGTTAAAGCGAATAAATTTGTTTAAAAAAATCAAACTTTAATTCGTGTATTTTTTAAGATTGCTCTGCGTCGGTTGCCCCATCCCCACCCCCCAGCCCCAACTCATTTTATCAGAGGTCATGGTAATATTTAGCCATACATTCAGTTTTCTTTGTTTTTAGTATTCATGAATCCCGATCGACTTTGTTAAACTTAATTTTGGGCTAAAAGGTCTAATAGGTCATATCAGTTTACAAATTTTAGAATAACTTTTTTTTACAAAAAAAACGAACAGGTAAACGTTTGTGAACGAAAGTGTTCTGTGTTTGCTCAGGGCTATATTATTTACTTATATTTGAAAATACCTTATTAATACAATTATATACTTAATATTCCAATTTAGTGATATCTCATTACATAACTGGCCAAGATATATCTCGTGTTTGCTGAGCAGTACCATAATTTTTTATAGCAATCTTTGTTTATCCGACTTAGTTTCAGATCGACGCTTGCATGGTAATTTACTTGCCGCTCACTTTTAATTCCCAAGATTATTGTTATTTCAAAAGGATTATTATGGTGGTTTAAGATTGGCACAAACAATTTAAAATTAAAAACATGAGATATAAATCAGTGAAGATATAATATTTAGCCTTAATAATCCGTTTATTTTTCAGGAGCGTTTAACATTGTTATGTTTGCCACGCCTACATCTAAACAACTTCACTTCAAAGTACGTTACAGTGCCGAATGCTACAGCGATGATGACCCAAAATGCTTCGATAAACTGGTAGGATCAACTTTAAAAATAATGTTTAGATCTATGTTATTTATTATCTAATTTGGACAAAGCGAATATTATGATGTCATGATGATTTGACACTTTCTGTGAAGCTAAATCTACATAAAAATGAAAATGTCTTTAACGGGCATACCGGAGAAAACGGTATCATTCTAAATTAAGTTCGAAATATCAAAGACTTACACAAGTTTGCACAACTATTTCCACTATATATTTATTTTTAAATGAAAACTTGACATGGACGTTGGCTATTGAAAGAAAGATAAATATACACTGATATTCGTCGCACAACTTAAAACATGCTTGTTGTAGGCCTATTGCGAAGAACTTAGAAAAAAGAGGGCAACTGACGACGAAGGAAATACAACACTTTCCTTGAACATAGAGATAGCAATGCCAGGAGAAACTCCCATTGAACAAGGTGAGCGTTTCTAGCACACGTATCCACTACGTAAATATACTAACGATGAAAACACGAGTATTGACAAGTTTAATGCCACGTCTAATAAAATATACGTATATTTCTATTTTATTACAGAACTACTAAATGTTTCTGATAGGCAACTTATTTTTATGATACTATAATACCAGATGTAGGCTCGGTCAATCACCTAAAAGCTAAGGAATGTGTCGCCGACAAGACCTACTGGATCCTCGCTGTCTTGCTTGGTATCGCTCTGCTGATTGTTACCATGGTCGGCATGTACGTTTTCTGTAGACTGCAAACTGAGCAACAACGTGTCGAAATGGTGCAAGAGAAAACCGGGTTTTAAAATCCAACCAAACACAATAAAAAATCAAGAAAGACTAATTGAATGTTTTCTTAATAATATGTGATTTAGGTTTCCTTGAATCAAACTTTTAATAAAGTCTTTGTTTGCCGAGTGTAATTCAATACACTGTACTCGATAATAATTTATTGTCATTTTTTGTTAAGCTTTTTTTCTAACAAATACTTATATAGAGATATACAAAATGTCAGTGATAAATAACCATTTTGAATTGTAATAAATGCTCAACACTTTGTTTTTTTTATTATATGTCTTGTATTGTATTACAACCTGACGCCAACGTATGTTTGACCAAAACCGTTACGATGTATAATATGAATATAGAATTGACATTATTTCCGCACGGGAATGAAGAAAAGGATATCCAACTTAATACTGTTTTTTGCCGCTATACTCTAAAACATGTAAATACACAGAAAAAAAACAGCCAAAGTGAATACTGACACTGTAAGTTCTGATGAAATATGCGTAGGTTCTAACGTTTTATTATGTTCTATCAAGTTAGGGAAAACAGCTAGGTATTCTGTATTTATGAAAAAACAAATATAAAATAAACAAAAAAAAACTCTTGAAACTGAAGAAACTGCTATGCTATTTAAGTCTGCACTGTCGTTTAGTGTTACGTATCATTACATGAACATCCGTAAGATGCCCTTCAATAGTAATAGAGTAATCCGCAAAATAGAAAAGCTATCCTTTAATATCTAAAATACATATACTTATAATATCCACATATGGAAAACAAAGAACAATAACTCTGTAAACACTTAATAATTTATATGGTCATCACATTGACCGATGACATTTTCAAAAACAAATACTTCATTAAAATAACAGACGGGCGGAACTTCAATAGATATTGGACCGCAATGTCATTTACCTTAAGATTATCGCGAATTAATGCTTTCAATAATTATTGAAACACGAGGTAATTTCCAAAGTTATGCTACAAATTAAAAACCATGTTGTGTCAAAAGAAAATACAAATATTGACTTGTTATAGATGATTACGATCTGATATTCACTGATGGTAGAAAGGCATATAGACAAAAGCGCAGACAGATTTTATAATTCTCTAGTAAATAGTTATTATTTTATAAGACCAAATATAAACCGTACTCTTTTACTGACATAATACGCGCATGTGTCGTTATGCGTGTCACATGTTGTAATTTGTGAATGAGATATCAATTGATTCGTCCTGGCATTAACGAACAGCTTAACCACTTTGACCCTTGGATCCCGACTAGTACATTATGAACGAGGCGTCGTCGGGTTGAGCAAATATAATCACCAGTCAAACAATATGAACAAACTAAGATCGAAATTTAAAAATCAGCCATTTGCGAGTAAGCTTCCTTTTATCTTGCATAATAGTGTACATGGAAGTGTATTTACTGAACGAGGAAGCACCAATGCAAGACACTCAAACGCAGTTTTTTATCAGTCGATTAAACTGGCGGGTTTTATTAATACAACACTTTATTGCATACGTATATGAATTTTTCAGCACAAACGTTAACAAACTAAACAACAAACTTAAAACTGTGATAGCAATAACTTGCTACAGTCGTGCTGTACTACTATTATACAGTATAATGACGACATGCAAAATGGCAATAATGTTGTTAAGTAAACATACAACTGTCGTTATAACCGTATAACTGACATTATTATCTTAAATTTTGAACAATTCATTGAAATACGAAATAGTTTTTCATGATAATCCTTACAACTAACTTACGAACATTTGAGAAACTTAGGCCCGGTTAACAACAACACACACACCTTGCTAACTTTGACATGGTTATATACTTTTGGAGCAGCATGTGACCCAATCATATTCGGAAGAGGACAATTACAACGAGCGATGCATGGTATAGGGGAGATAACCCTGGGTTATGGTTAGGTTAGGGTTAGGATAAGGTGTCGGGTTGGGGTTAAGGTATGGGTTAAGACTAACCCTAATCCGAACAAGACCCCTAACCCTAACCCTAACCCTTACCCTATCCTCCTAACCCCCCCCCCATGCGCATTACAATACCATGCCTCGCTCGTTGTCGTTGTCCGCTTCTCAATAATATTGCATTTTTTGTAACGAATGAATGACAATAAAATCAATTGCTCACTTGAGATTGAATAAACCGCTGCAA